>NC_134403.1:132133773-132442940 GCF_038048845.1 Mixophyes fleayi
TGTGGTCCCCGATTCAGGGAAGCACGGAGGAGGGAACCAGGGCCCACAGCTCGCTAGTTCCCCATGCAATAGGCCCCATTATCTCCATGGCCCCGATGCATCTCACCTGCTGAACCAATGGTAGCTCCGCCACTGCCCTCTCCTGCATTTGCCACATGACATTCCTTCTGGTAAATCTTGGAGGGGAGAAACTAAAAGTTTGTCAGTATGGTTCTCTGTGTTAGTTTTATCTTTTTTTGTTTTGCTTTGTGGTCTCTATAGAGAGAGGTAGGAGTGATGAGAGTGTGGAAGAGGATGATAGGCAATTAGTGCAGAAAGGGTCAGAGGAGGATCAGGAGAGCTCAAAGGAGGTAGGGCCTAATTAGACTAGCCAGGTTTCAAAAATGAAGTCTGGCTGGCAGGGCTGGACTGGGACTAAAGATCAGCCCTGGCATTTAAAATACACAGGCCCACCTCAGTTCAAGCATGAAAGAAATCGGGTGCCGTCGCGCAGCAGCGGAGCCTAAAAGGGCGTGGCCGCTTTGTGTTGTGGGTGTGGCCAACATGGGGCATTGATACATACATTATAATAAAACATTACATTTATCTATGCTTCTGGTGCTGCTGACATCCATAAGGGTGGGAACTTCCTGCAGAGTGAGCAGGGAAGCTCTTTGTCTCACAAGATTATAAAATCTCGGCTTGCTGCAGGCTGTGTCCTGTCCGGGAACTGAGAGCAGCTATCAGTTCCCTTCCCCTAACCAGAACTGGATTAAGGTGCAGGTGGCCCGGGGTATTTAAGACAGCAGGGCCCTATTATGTAACATGGTTATCATTTTAGATATATACACAGGCAATACTGTGTACACTACTGTTAGAAGCACACAGCTTTGCCTTCATAAGCAGTATGTAGTGAAGCGGGAAATACCTCCCAACTGTCCTTGCAGTCAAACCAATTCCTGACTATGTGAGACAGTCACCCAAATTCAGGACTGCCCCACCAGATTCAGGACAGTTGGCAGATTTTCCTGCTCTCTCCTACCCGTCTTGCTCACTTTCACCACTTGTAGCAGCTGGTTTCTTTAGGTCAGTTCTTTCTTGTCTTGATCCTGGAATATTGGATGCCCTATTTTGAAAAAAATGGGGTACATGAGATTTAGAAAACTCCAACCAGCCACAACAAATAATTTATATTCACATTTAATAAATAGCCCTCCTCCCCAAAATCAGCCCCATATTCAATTGATAGCCCACCCCAGCATTAAATTAAAGGTTATTTCACCTCACCTTAAATAATTAGCCAACACCTACACTCCACCATTAAATAGCCTACCTCCCACACTATACTAAGATCCTCCCTTCCCTCACATATTATATTAAAATACTGTGCACGCACACTATATGAACATGGCCAAACACATACACACACTATAGCAACATGGGGCCCCACAGCCACACTATTAGCCCCACTATTAGACACACTATTAGACATACTGTTTGGTCCACTGTTTGTTTGCCCTACTGTTTGTTTTAGCCACAGTTTGTGCCACTGTTTGTTTGCCCCATTTTGTTAGCCCCACTGTTTGTTTACCCCAGTTTGCTAGCCCCACTGTTTGTTTGCCCCAGTGTTTGTTTGTTAACCCTAGTTTGCCCCACTGTTTGTTAGCCCCACTGTTTGTTTGCCCCACTGTTTGTTTGTTAGCCCCAGTTTGCCCCACTGTTTGTTAGCCCCACTGTTTGTTTGCCCCACTGTTTGCTTACCCCAGTTTGTTAGCCCCACTTTGTTTTAGCCATAGTTTGCCCCACTGTTTGTTAGCCCCACTGTTTGTTTGCCCCACTGTTTGTTTACCCCAGTTTGTTAGCCCCACTTTGTTTTAGCCCTAGTTTGCCCCCACTTTGTTAGCCCCACTTTTGTTTGCCCCAGTTTGTTAGCCCCACTTTGTTTTAGCCCTAGTTTGCCTCACTGTTTGTTTGCCCCACTGTTTGTTTGTTAGCCCCAGTCTGCCCCACTGTTTGTTAGCCCCACTATTACTTACACACACAGACACACTATTACTTACACACACAGATACACTATTACTTACACACACACACACACACACAGACACTTACCTTTTTACATCCAGCAGCAGCACTCTGCGCGCCTGTCAGGTGGTGCCGTCCCATGTGATTGGTCCCATAGGTGGCTGTCACTGATTCTCTATCCGCCGAGCAGCGCGCAGAGTGCTGCTGCTCAGCGGGCATACAGACCGGCCCATCTGGCCATCGGCCCTTCTGGCATTTGCCAGAAGTGCCAGATGGCCAGTCCGGCCCTGTTGGCTGGAATATCTATTTTTCACACATTGAAAACTGCAGGCATTTAAGTTCCGTTATCCCCTTTTTACGAATAGATATTGGAGATCAAGACCGCTGGCACCCCAGAAAGCCACCAAGATCACTTATGAAGGGTGTTTCTAATGTAGTTAATGCAGTGGGATCCTTAAAGCAGACAACCATTCTCAGACATTAAGCATCACATTAAGGAGGAACTGTCCAAGCAACAAAGAACTGCTGCAGCTACAGGCTTTGAGTCACTCCTGGTCATGGAATACATGACATTTGAGGAGGAGCTTAGTCAAATCCTAAAGGTAAGATCAGAGGGTATTAACGTACATGGCAGTGACATGCCCCCAGCACAACAACAGGCTGGATAGTATAGCTGTGATTTTACCCATAAATATATGTTTTTTTTATACAATAATAAAGCATGTGTCCAAATCATCGCAAACAGACTGACAAATGTAAGTAGTGCAATAGGCCATGTGTATGATGTGTGTAACTTCACAGCACGAACTTAGCTAACAATATTCAGAAATGAATACATATAATGTCCCATGGTCCAATCAACAGGTTCATCACAAAAAACAAGAGCCATCACCCTTAAAACAGAAAGCCATAGATAAGGAGGTAGCTGGCAAGTCCACCGAAAATCCACAGTGCACAGAAATCCTTACAAATATTGTAATCGAAAAACACATACTTACTTACTTACACATGCTGTATGTTTTCATTTACAGGATCATCAATAAAACTTGACAGCCACTTTATAAGAACCTGCTGATGAAATTGTTTATGTACCTGCAGAGGGAGAAGAAGTCACCATCATAACGCTAGATTTTGTGGACATTGACTCTTCCCCAGCTGCGACAGCTGAAAGTCAACTATGTGAGCAGCCTGACCATAGGGGCACTTCTCTCCCACAAAACGACCCTCAATAGTCACAATTGTCTTAAGAAAGCTATGGAGTGCATAAATAGTACTTTAGTACAAATGACATTGGCATTAAATGCTTTGACACGGTCAGCGAAGGAGCTTAACTCCAATTTTATATCTGCTGCTTCACAATTCCACCAGAACTTGATTTTGCGCTTACACACTGTCTCCAGTTCAACTGAAAGTTGTCTGACCAGCACACCAGCACAGGGCCATCTTAACAACATTATGGGCCCCCGGGCAAAGCAGTGCATCGGGGCCCCTAGATATAGATATAGATATATAGCTGTATACAGATACAGATATAGATATATAGAGATAGAGATAGATACATGTACTTGCTCAGTGACCCATGTAGGTTTTTTTTGCAGGTTTTTTTCTTTTGCAGGATTATTTATTCCCAATAAGAGCCGTGCCTATGGGGCCCCCTTGCCCGTGGGGCCCCCGGGCAGCTGCCCATCGTGCCCAATGGAAAAGATGACCCTGCACCAGCAACTTCTGCCACCACTACTCTACCAAGGAGCAGTGTCTGCACCAGGTATGGCAGATGTAGAACCCAGAGTAGTCAACTGCCAGAAGAGCTAAGTTCTAAAATGAGAAAAGAAAAATAATTTATTCTGTTATTGAAGAACATAGTTTCGTAAATTTCTTTCTATACAGCTCTGTTAATAAGAAAAAACGAAATTGAAAAAGTATACATGTATCCCTTTTGGCTTTCGCTCTACTTATCAATTTGTTGGTCCTGGGCTTTTGATAGAACAGAAAATTAAATAGCCCAATACCATTGTTATTAGTATAAACACAGTATTTTGATTTACATTGCAACAACATACCCTGAAGCTCTGTACAATCATAAAACTTTAGTTAGGCAATGTCTCAGTAGAGTTGACAATCTCATTTCCCTTACACAAACCATATCATTGGTGGCAGAGTTAGAGGCCACATTAGCCTCCTCACAAATGAGCCATGGTCTAAAATAAGGAAAGAGAAATAGCTTAATATGCTTTTTATTAGTGTTTTTCAGCTCTGTTAATAAGTACTCTAAAAAACACTTACATGTGAATACTTTTCAACGCCTCTTTGACCTGTCCTCCCGCTGTGTATACTCCCCATCAGCTGATGGTCCAAAGCTCCTGCTTGCTCGCTGTCTACTGGGTTAGTCATAGGCCTATATTTATTGAAAGCCAGATTGTTCAGTAGACAGTAAGCAAAAACTATATCAGCCACCTCTGCAAAGGAGATTGAGAAGCACACCGCCAGATTTATCAAGACACCCGAACCTGCTCTTCAATAGTCCAAAGGTACATTCTATGCTGAGTAGGAGTCTGTGGGTTCAACAGAGGTGTATTTAGGTATGCTCGACACCCATATCCACAATCGCCTGAAATGACACATAGATTAAATCTTACATTTAGTTAACATAAATCCCAGTTAGCACATGTCCCCTCTCTCAGACTTTACATAGAGGAATAACTAGTGTAGGATACAGGATCCAATAGCCTATCCAAACACTCATTATACACATGTTTGCATCCCAGACCACCTGAACACTCAGGGGCTCATGTTAAGTTGAATGCAAATTGCGTTTCTGGCATATAATACGCTTTTTTTCTTCTACACAAGTGCACAAAGCACTAGTTCCGAAAATAGTAGTGTGAGTGTATGCTCAGATCTAAAAAGGCATATTATACTCCAGAAACTCAATTTGCATTCAATTTAACATAAGCCCCTCATAGTGTGATAGTAGTGGCGGTTGGTATAATTCTCTGCCCTGTAGTGAGGTGGGCTCTAACCAATATGTGTGCAATCTATAGCTCTCAGGTCCTGAGAACCTATAGAACCCTACCTTTAGCTCATGCAACTGTGCCTTCTGGCCTGACAGGCCTTTTTCTTTGAAAATGTCATCTGTATAATTCCTACCACTTTCGAGCACACATATTGGAATGAACCTATGGCCATAAAGTGTAAAGCACAAAATAATTTGTACAGACCAGACACTGCATTAGAGCATGACATTAAATGATCCAAGTCATCTCTGACCTCCTCATATTGATGCAGAATGTTTGTGTGGGGGGCGTGGCAAATCAATTGCTTAAACTTGCGATCTGATTGGAAGTCCAGGGCCACCTATGCTCTAAGAACATCCACTCTGCTGGCCTTCCGTGGATTCTGGTGCTGGTGCTAACCCATTCCTCCCTCCTTCTCCTCTCCTCCAAAATACTGAATGCAAAGATCTGCACAATTCCTTCAACAAAAATTGGCAGACACTCCCATATTGCCACAACCTTAGTAGTAGACAGGATTTTGGTCAATTTCTTATATTCATCATAAACCATCATGGGCTAATGTCCTGCGATTGGAGCAACATCACATCTCACAACCACCTTTTTTTTCGGTGGGATTTCCGGTAGATTTTACAGCAGTTTGGCAAACTGCAGCTTGAAACATTTCGCAATTTGTATTCTTACCGTGTAAAAAAATCTGGAAGGCGCTGACTAATGTGGCGTTTATAAGAACAGTGGTTTATGAGCAGATTGGCCTTTAGTAAATCTGATAGCTTGCAATCCGCTATGAAAATTGCTGGAAAACCAGTGGTTTAACAAAATAACATTTAGTACATTTCCCCCTTGGTCTTTACCTATCACCCAGTTTTTGCAGTACAAATGATGGAAAAGCTAATGCTGCATAAAAAGTCATGAGCATGATGTGCACAATCACACATTTAGGAATTATTCTCATAACATTCTTTGAACAGTATGGATGCTTAAAGTCTAAATGAAACACTGCTTGTGACATCATAATTACATGCAAACTTAATGATGTCAGACATCAAAAAGGAGAACCGAAATTGGAGAGGCAAAATCTGATTTAGGACTGCAATCCTAAATCAGAGATACAATTCCAATGGACGGTTTAAGGAAGTATTTTTTAGGACAAACAAATTGAAATCACCTCTTTGACCCTTTTTCTTAAAGGACCACTGTACTGTTTTCCCCACTTATAGGAAAATGCCAATAATCTGGTTGCATGATTGAAAGCCTGACCTCAGGCTGTCATACAGACTTCTTTCCCTTTTTTAAGCATGCTGCATTTGCTCGGGCAAGTAGAACAAAAATATTTAGCCCACAGTCAATTATGGTTCAATGTATGTAGCATTTAGTTGTTTGTTGATGTTTCATTTGCTTTTTTCCTGGAAAAGTAAGTTCAAAATTCTTTCACAATGACTTGTGTTGAGATAAATTTAGGAGTGAGTGATAAGCGAGACTGTCTGTCAGAAATGACATGGTCATTTTTCTCAGTAACTTCAATTACTGACAGACAGTCTCATTTTTCTAATCATCAACACTATGCTGACTTCAGCTGAATACTACTCTGTTTCTCTCTGCTTACATGCACTCAGCCACTGCCTACACAATAAAGTCAATATTAGCAAACACCAACAGAAATATTACAATGAATTCATTAGTGTGGATCCAGCAGTTTATATACATAGAAATTACAAAAAAATATAAGTTTACCAAGTGGTGAAATACAAAAACTATTTCTACATTTACATTCTAAATACCCAAATAAAGCAAAATTATGCACTGTATTTGTTTGCACTTAAAAATCAGCGAACCTATCAAATTCTGATCGCATGAACAGTGAAAGGTTCCTTGAACGCTTAAATGCTGAAAATTCTAAGGCTAAACTATCTGGTGCACAAAGCCCCTTGTGACATAAGTCTGACATGGATGTCAAATTTATGACATTTTATCTAAAACAGCTTTGCAGCCTGTTGAGTAGCAGTATTGTAGGTATCCCTCCTACAATATTGCCCACTGGTTGGGTGATGGCTTCTTTATGGATGGAGAAGTTAGGACGCCTTATACTATGCCTCTACTTCCCATTTTACTTATAATACCTACATCAGAGGATTCAAATGCCTGTGATAACCCTTTCATGCCAATAGTTTGAGCTATGAATACAGTGAATATAATTTCAGAGTGAGTTAGAGTTGTACCTAAGTGCATTTGCACATCATCATTTCGTGCTTCACATAAAATAGTCGCACATGCACACGACCTGTGCTGTTTTTTTGAGCTTACTTATCTGACATTTGCGGCCCCTTGCACTTGGAGGATTAGATAAGGGGGTGTACTTGCAAGTGCAGTACAGTAATGATGTACAGATACAATGGAAGCATGCCCCTTTGCCTTATTTACACATATTTTTGAAATATGTTCCTTACCAAACACAAATTCTATATCTACACAAGACGGCTGCAGTTTGAAACATGAGGTTAAGTGCTATATATTTCATATTGGTCCAGCCAGATTGCAAAGATAAAATGTGCTTAGTGGGTTATATGATCCAGTCACACAGCAATGTTGGTCAAAGGGTTGTTGTCTTGTGTGAACTGTGTAAAGGGTGGTAATAGTGTGCATTTGCATTTGGAAACCAGGAGAAGACAGTGTTACAGAGGCCTATAGATTGGAGAGTTTGCAAGAGGAGGGAGTGGTCAACGGTATCAAAGGCAGCAGAGAGGTTGAATAGGAAAAGAAGGGAGTAGTGAGTGTCCTTAATATTTAGTGAAGAGGAGACCATTATTAACCTTAATGAGGGCAGTTTCAGTGAAGGGAGGGAAAACTGGATTGTGGTGGGTCAAGGAGTGAGTGTGAAGATAGAAATGAGGTGAGACAGATGTAGATAATCCGTTCAAGAAGTTTGAAGGCAAAACAAGAAGAGAGATAGGACGATAATTGGAGAGAGAAGCAGGGTCAAGGAAAGGTTTTTGAGTATAGGGGAGATGAGAGAATGTTTAAATGAGGATGGGAAGGTTCCAGAGAAGAGGGAAAGGTTGACAATGTGATTAAGATTGGAGCAGGCCTCAAGAGAGTGGGAGCAGAGGAGGTGGGAGGGGATGGGGTCATGTGGGCAAGTGAAGATGGAGATAGCATCCACATATGACAAAGTAAGTAGGGAGGGGAGGGGGAGAGGGGCAAGAATGGTCTTATGGGAGGAGATGTCTTGACATAGTGGCTCAATTTTGAAGGTGAAGTGAATGGCAAAGTCGATAGCAGAGAGAGATGAGGGGAGTGGGAGTGAAGAGGGGATAGGAAGAAGTTAAATGTGGCAAAAAGGTGAGGGGGCTGGAGGATTGGGAGGAAATGACCCTTAAAGAAGAATTGTTTTGAGAGCGATAGCGCAAAACTGTAAGAAACGAGTATGAATTTGAAGTGCAGGAAGTCAGCATGATTGCATGCCTTTCTCAAGAGCCATTCTGCATTCTGGGAGCATTTTTGAAGATAGAAAGTTTGGAGTGCCACGATTGAGGCAGGGAGCAGCGAAGCTTGATTGTGATTGCCGGATGAAATATTCAAGAGCAGTGGTAAGGGTGTTATTATAGAAGGAGAGGGTGTCATTGGGGCCAGAAAAAGTGGTGATGGAGGAGGTGTGACACCAGGGAGGAGGAGAATGTGGTAGGATCACAGTGGTTAGAGTAAATTTAGGGGCTGGGAAAGGTGAAACTGCTGGAGAGATGCTAAAAGACAGTAGATGGTGGTCAGAGAGAGGGAAAGGTGAATTGTTGAGGTCGGAGACAATACTGAAGTTTGAGAAGACCAGATCAAGGATGTGGTCACTGCGGTGGGAGGGAGAGGAGGTCCATTGAAAGAGACCAAATGAGAAGGAGAGGAAGAGAAGCTTGGAAGCATCAGGGTCTGAGGGATTGTCTATGGGAATATTAAAGTCCCCCAAGATCAGTGAGAGCCGGTCAGAGGAGAGAAAGTGAGGGAGCCAGGGGGCAAAGTGATCATGGAATTGAGAGACGGGACCAGGAGGACAGAAGAGGGAGGAGTAAATCTTAATAAAGCTAGAGATAAGTGTGAAGTAGACAATTATGACAGAAAGAAGGATACTGAGAGCTAGTAGTGAGGTAAGGTAAAGGTGAGAAAGTGAGTGAAGGGAGAGACTGCAGAGGTAGCAGCAGAGAAAAGTGAAAGAAAAGAGGGAATGGAATCAGCAAGGGAATGGAGAGTATTTAGGACAGTAGAGATGAAGGATGGGTGAGTAAAACACAGATTTGTCAGGGACATTTGGCAGTAGTAGAGAGTGCCTATATAACATTAGGCAAACAAAATGGAAGGTACACTCAGGAGGCTGAGTATTATCACTGGGAAAAGGGGTGCTGGGAGCTAGTTAAGAGTAAGTGGAGCAACAAGTGTGGCTTGTAGGTAAGAATATAAGTAACCGCATAAATGTATCTAACAAGGGATAATATACAGGCGCTTACCCAGGGGGGGTTTCCTAGTCCCCAGAAACCCCTGTCCTGCCTGGGGTGCCCTATGCAGTGGCGCACGCAGTGGGGGGTTTCTGGGTCTCCAGAAACCCCTCCCCTCTGCTAAAAAAGTGCCCTATATAGCGGCACTGTACTATACAGCTGCCGCGGCGCTGTCAAAGAAGCGTCCACAGCGGTGCTGTATTGTATACAGCTGTATTCTATACAGCACTACCGTGGACACTCCTTTGACAGCGTCGCGGCTGCTGTATAGTACAGTGCTGCCTAAACTGAGCTGCTGAGCATGCGCGGGCGCATGAGCGGCAGCTCTCTCGCTTTTTTTTTTTTCCCAGTGGATGGGAAACCCCTCCTTAAAAATGCTCCGTGCGCCCCTGCTATGCTCTCCCGGGACTAGCCACTACTGTTTGTAGCTGCTGATCATCTCCCAGTCCCCTGCTGTGTGATCACAGCTCTCTGCCCGGCAGTCTGGCCCCGCCCCTTCCTCCACACGACCAGCATGTGTGTGATGCAGAAGAAGATAAGAGTGTGTGTGAGAGTTTACATGTCTGTGTGTTTGAGTATGTGTGAGTCTGTGCTTGTATGTGTATATGACATTTTACATGTCTGTGTGTTTGATCCTGTGTGTGCTTGTTTATGTGAGTCTTTGCTTGTCTGTGCATGTGACAGTTATTAAAGTAATTCTATAGTTTTCAAATAAGCATTGCATAGGCGATTGTGTTGTGTTTCCAACGCACAAAGTGATTTATTTTAGCAGATGTAAATAGTTAACAATTCAATACATTATTATATTAAGATACAGTACAGTACAGCCAATACCAAAAGATACATACATACCGCTGCGCTAACCACGGGCACCAGTGGACAGTAATTCACCCTTGAATACCGTGTTCAGAGTAGACTGAGGCTAGTGGGGGTGCAGCTATGATTATATATACAGTCAGTGTTACAGAGTGAACAATAGAGATGACGTGGCTTGCTTCTATAGGTCCAGACATCAGATGGGTCCAGGGTAAACAGGTCATAGGCTGGTTCAATCTAAGGAATCCAAAGGTGGGGGGGTCATCTCTCCAGGGGATGAGATCTGTTCTTCCCGCCTGACTCTCCAGTTACAATAAGTCTATTAGCATTTTATGGTCAGTATCATATTAAAGGTTTATTCCCTAACATTAATAACTAGAGTATGCAATGTGCGATTTCTTCGCCGAATGCACCGGACAGCTGCTGTTGAAAAGGGGTTTAATATGATACTAGACATGACACCTTTCTTATAACCTGAACCTTAAATAACACTGAAGTGTACATATAATCATTATTATATAAACTAATAATAAACTAAATACTATCTGCTCATAAATGACTGTGTAACGGAACCAATATGAATATGAATTGCATAAATAACTAAATGTTGTAATGCGAGTGTGTACGTGTGTATTTTACCTTGCGATCGCCATATGCCACGTGTAGCGTGGCATACTGAGTGCAATCGACCAATAAAACAATATTAACCAATATACTTTCGTTCATCCAATTATACGACTTCGACACAGTTTACATGTCTGTGTGTTAGATCCTGTGTGCGTTTGTGTATGTATGAGTCTGTGCTTGTCTGCGTATGTGACAGTTTACATGTCTGTGTGTTTGACCCTGTGTGTGTTTGCAAGTGTGACCCTATCCTGCCTAAATTGGGACAGATAGAAAATATGCATTTATGATATAGTCTGACTATTCTAGTTAGATAATTACCAGTTGAAACAAGCCACAAAACTCTAGGAATTGCTGATCAGCTTGTGCCAAAAACCTGTTTCATCATCTCATAATTTTTTTCCATGAGGCAGTAAACACTAAATATCATTAACATTAGCATTCAGTATATCACCTAAAAGTACAATATAGACCACATATGAGTGATTTTAAAGTCTGTACAGTATAACATTTCACCTTGTCTGTAGAATTCAGCTTGTGTGTTACAGCAATGATAAACAGACAAACATCCTATATAGGATTTTACTTACGAATACTCAGAAATCAGTTTGTTACTATGAGAAAAGATACAGCACATGACGTTTGTTAAAGAGCAATGTTGTAAAGCGTACAGGAGCGCGCTAGGATATATTGAGTTTCAAGAATGATTTTTTGTATGCAACATCTAGGCTGTTAAGCATAGAAGCATTTAGTTGTATGTATAGCCAAAACAATTTACAATAACCTCTCACTACAAAGCATCACATATGATGTTTGGCTACATTCACTATGACTGCACAGTTTCACTTTGCTTATCAGTTATTGTAATTACTACTGTTTTTTATTCAGTTCTTAGTGCCATGTATTTAGCTGCACACTAGACATAGAAATGTATACACATTTTGATGGACCAATGGAATGTTGTGCCTTACTGATTGTGTAAAACTATAGCCACACCCCTACACATGCTGGATACGCCCACTGGTGCCGTGGTGTGGAAACCCCCCTCCTCAAATCCTTCGTTTGCCCCTGATAAAACTGCAGCTGTAAGATCCAAGGTTGAGAAACAGTTGAGCAGGGATTGTCTTGGAAGTGGAAAGGGCATTAACCCCATTAATCACACACTACAAAGTTAGTATTGAAATTCTTAAACAAACAACTAGTTAGAGGGTACATATACCATGGGGGTAATTCAATTCCCCCCGAAGTACCGCTGGGTTAAAACTATTACCGCTATTACGGTAGTTTTAGCCTGGCTTTCTGCTCGCAGTTAAGGGAGCTGCGAGCAAAAAGCTGGCATTAGAACTACCGTAATAACGGTAATTACACGCACTATTACCGTAATAACGGTAATAATGCACAGGCAATACTTTTAACAGTAACGTGGCCAATTGAATATGCCCCCATATATCTAAAAGACAAAATTGCAAAAGTGATCTCTTAAAGATAACTGATGCAATGGTAATGTGAAATATTTACCATATATCTAAAAGATAAAATTACACATATGTTCCCTTAAAAATAGTTGGTGCAGGAGTGGTATTAGCTTCTCTACTATTGGAGAAACTAACCAAGTAACTTTTTTGCACAGAACTGCCCTGTTTTTATCTGATGAAAAGTACAAACCTGAATAGTTTTATCTGGTTATATTAAATTTAAGATAGATCAACCTCATTGAAAGCAAATGGCATTTTTTTTAATTGAATGAAATCACAAGTAATTGTCAAAAAAATGAATGTATGTATCCTAACCACAAAACAGTGCTTTTTGAATATTTTGTAATTAAAAAAGTGACGTCAACAGCAGTATTTAAAAATCTTGTAGGTTTTCCTACGTATCTCCATGTGCCCATTCGCTGCAATCTACCTCCTTTAAAGTGTCATTTATTCTAGGGTCTTGTCTTGGTTAGTAAATTAATTTCTCTCTGCATTGGTGTTTGCCCCATTATTTCCATATGAAGAAGTAAAGTCACCACAGTCCCTCCAACCATAAATGAATTAACTAGTTAATTAAAGAGTTCTGAATCTCTATTTATGAGGGAAGAAACATGATTCTGAGTTGTTTCGAGGACATGGAGTCACCCAAAAATGCAGGAACATTTGAAATACACCTGGAATTCTTGCAGGGTGTCCAAATATCAGAGTTTATTTTAGCTAACTTGTTTAAGTAGAAATGGAAAACTCCATTCCAATGGGGTTAATAGCACATGTGTCGAAATACCAATAAAATGAATGGACCCATTCATTTCAATGCTTGTACATGCATGAATGTTTTTTTCACCTCACTTGTTTTTGATGTTTTTTGGTAAAGATTCTGTGTGCTTTACTACATTCACAGTGTTTTTGTTCTCAGAGATTAGAGTTGGACAGTTTATGATCTATTCAGCCCTCATTTCATGCCTAATAAGCTTAAATAGACACATGAGCAAACAGATGATAAGTAAAGACCTTACTGGCTTGGTGTTAGCCAGTGAAACAAATGACAGAGGAAGCAGAATACTTGGTCAGCAAGTATGCATGAGATTCCTGGGATGGTTTAAGCTTAACTAGAAGATCTGCAGCGTCTGGCACTCATAGGATCAGAATGTCACTATGATTGATCACAAAGTGAATGAAATTTTAATATGTTTGAGAATGCAGGCGTGAATAAGAGCTGGAAGCCCAAATGTATACTTTAGTTTAGCTTAAAAAAAATAACAAGTTGCTTTCAGTAACTCTATGAAAAAAGGAGTTTACTTATTTATCTTAAATAATAACTCAGCAGTAAAAATGCTCAAAAACTTTGTAGAAATCCAAAAAGATTCACAACTTACATGAAACACGTAAAATGGACAGAAATTATTACAATGTCGAAAGTTTAAAATTCTACGGTCACAGGAACACAAAGTAGTTCTTTATATGATAAAATGTTCCATATTTATTTGACTATTAAATTCAGATTTTGAGTTTTATGAAACTGTTGGTGAAAAAATATAAATAATAACATTGGTAGAAATAATTTATTAATCTCTAGAGATGACCAATTATGCCACGGAATTTCACGCAAATTTTGCCACAGAATTTTGTTCCATCGTTCAGAGGAATAGCATTCTGTGCTCTATATTTAAATATTCTGCATTTTGCAGTAATTATAGTTTGTAAGTAAAGCTGGGGCCATGGTGGCGTCAGTTCCTTTTATTAGGATACAACTGTGGGGCAGAACAAAAATGTTAGTGGCAAATCCACGTCAAACAAGGCAAAATTCCACTGGAGAAAATGCTGTTAATTTATTGCTGGGGCTGTTTGGGGGGAGGGAAATAGTTTTTTTTTATTAAATGTGAATTCTAGCATTTTAATGTTGGGGTTGGAGGGAAGTCTATTTATTAAATGTGGGTGCTTTTGATTTAAACCGGAGCTTGTTGGAATTTTCTAAATTTTATCTACTATTTTTTTTTCCAAATAGGGCCCCCAGCATTCCAGGATCCAGACAAGCAGCAACTGATCAAGAGACACCAGCAACCACAGGTAGTGAAAGCAACAATAACAGGTAGGAGAGAGCAGGACAGTCTGCCAACTGTATTTTTCTATATTGGCAGTTCCTCTGCAACATGTTATTAAATAAACATGAATGGTTCAGCGGGACAGTCCTGATTTAGGGCTCTGTCCCATGAGTGGGAATGTTGGGACAACGGTGGTATGAGCAATATTCAGCCCTCTGATGGCATAATCAACTTTGTATTAATCCCGCCTCTTTTTGTGTTTGCCCTGCCTACACTTGACTTGGTCCCGCCCACATGAGGCCTCTTCCAAATTTTTTGCCAGGGCCACTTTATGTTCCCAATCCGCCCCTGGTGTATACCCAGCACATTTTGCCCCAGTGCACCTTATTAAATGCCTTTAGTGTACGTTGGTGCATGCCTGCTTTACTCTTTGAGATCTCTCCCTGTGCAAATGCTCTGAGCAGCCACTTGTCATATTGCATGTCCCTGTTGTAGGCTAAAGCCACATAGACAACAGCAAACTATGGGTAGTTAGTGATTTTGAGAGTAGCTGGGGTTTCTAAAAGCTCAACATAAGTAATGAATTCAATGATGGACTGAAATGCAATATGTAGACCTAACCTATTGTATCCAACTTCTATTGTCTCATAGATTGTAAGCCTTTGTGAGTAGGGCTTCCTTACTTCTCTGTCTGTAGTACCCAGTATTGTTTATTACTGTGTTTGTCCCAATTGTAATGCACTACGGATTTTGCTGGTGCTATATAAATAAATGGTGATGATGCAGATTATAATGTCTATGGGTTATATTGGAATGGTTTAGTTGCAATGTGTGTAACTCTACGCTTTGTACCCAATTTGCAAACAGTGTAAGCTTAGATTGATGTCCCAAATGTGGGTAAATTTGTTTGTTTTATTTACCCACTAATGTCCATTTTCCCTTATAAATAAGAGCAAAAGTCCAAAGTCAATTAAAAGTAGTCCCTACTGCCCAGTTTAGATCCCCCACTTAATTAACGACAAGATTTCCTGATTTTTCCCAATTAATTTCTTGTATTCCCGTCATAGAAGTATTATTTAAGTCAGGAAAGTAATAAGACAACAGGCGTTCCATTTCGACCATCATATCTGTGGAGTGTATAATATGAATTACAGTAAATATTTAATGTTAAACTGCACGCTCAAAATGTTTTTTGAACTTACGGTGTGTAGAAGGCACTCCATTTAAAGTAAATGTTAACACCTTTTCTGATCAGGGGGTAAACGTATGAAGCTCCAGGTTCTTCAACACCCGCGAGTTTGGCGTCTTCGGCGTTTAGATTTAAAGCGGCGCTGCCTTGTAAAGGGAAGTTTCTCTTTACAAGGCAGCGCCGCTTTAAATTTAACCGCCGAAGACGCCGAACTTGCGGGTGTTGGAGAACCCGGAGCTTCATACATTTACCCCCAGGTATTAAATGTTTGAACAGTGAAAAGCCTTGCTCTGCTTTCAACTTTCTCCAGCCACTGTTGATTTGAATATCCTGCTCGCAAAACCAAAATCAAATTATTTTGTTTCTACTGTACAACTGAGTCTTGATCATTAAGCATACAAAACTACATGCGTTACCCATCATCCAAAGCAAATATTTGCGTCTTCACAAAAAGACTCTATATGGCCACACAAAGCTCAATGAAACAGCATAGGGCCTTCCGCAAAAGCAGTAACACGACTTCTCAAAAGAGGAAAAAATCTGCAGTTCACTCATGCAGAGTATTTCAAATAGATCACGACTCACTGCTGCTTTTAGACATTACTAAATCATTTATGATAGTACAAATGTGCTTTGTATTTCAGTGTTGGAGCATAGCAGACACCATAGTTCACATGAAAAGTGAAACTCAAACCACCTTAAGTTATTGATAGGGATGAATAGAATAATTAAAACAAGTTTGAGTTTCTATGAGTATAATTTTTTATGCAATATTTAACAAGAAAGCACTGTATTGCTAGCGAAATGACCCATTTGACTACACCAAAATCACAATATTATAGAGATGACAAGGGCCAGGGGAATAAGGTAAAGAACCAAGATGGGATACGTTGAAGGGTTGTCCTGTTTTGAGGCAGCCATTACAGAGACCTAATAGTGTATAGTGATATTAGTACGAATAGACAGCTGCCTATCACTCTACCACCATAATAACCATCATCTGTCTCCTTCTCCTAATATTTTGTTTTTTTTACCCAAAAGTTTTTGCAAGTCCTATTTTTACTTGGAAACAGGTGTTGGCCATTACTGAAATCCATAATACGTGTAATAGATCTTTTCTTCTTTTCCTATATTATTTTTTATTTTCTTGCCAGTGCCAATACAAGTCTATAGATATAGTACACAATTACTGCATGTGTTTTGTGGCAGTTCAATTAGTTTCAGAATCAGTCCCTTTTGCTATGCCTGCGGAATAACCTTTTTTGCTGTTGGAAAAAGTGAAAATTAATGGGGTAGAAGAAGTAAAACATCTACAACACAATATGTTGGAAGATAGTCAAATATAGTTGTGGGACAGTTATAAATGTGGCCCATACACCCTATTAAAAAGTAACCTACCCTACATCAGCTCGTAAATGTCCCTTACTGTTCAGATTGAACACTGTATTCTGCTCTAAAGGTGACAAATCAAACAGTTGCTTGGCACATTACAGGGGGCTGTCACTGACAGCCTGGTTATATCACTCAAAGCAGGCTGTCTGCCATTTTGACAGGAAGTTTATAACATCTGTCAAGCTTTATTGAAGTACAAAGTACAGTTATACTCAGTTGGCATCAGTAAGGGGTAAAAGCGCAACAAGAAACAAAGAGACAATTGTAACTGATTATCGGGGAATCTAGTTAATTTGACTAAGCAAACTAGTTTGTTTTGTTGCTTTGCTGAATATGAGGACTATCAGGCTGAGGGTATGAAATAATCTGAAGATTACATCTCTGCAGTTCCACTGTTCTTTACTTTGGTCACAGCATATGCCCTAAGTACATATATCAACTATTGTGTGCGTTACATCTGGGTATGGAAAATATTACATTTCTGGGCTTCCTTGAATCTTATATCCTTCTATAACCATACTTTCCTACTATGTTGGAATTTCAGGGAGGTTCCCAAATTTCAGGAATAGGCAACCTTCCGGACACATTTGGAGGTGGGTCTTAATGATGCCATCATGCCATTAAACCCCGCCATTCAATGCTGTGAATTTTGCTTTTTTTTATGGTAGGGGACAGGGCTTTGGCAGCATCACCATGACTCCCCCAACACTTGTCACATGACCTGTACTCTGGGATCTCCCAGAGGACAAGTTTTAAAAGTTGGCAAGTATACCCAATGGGGCAGTGACTGATGTATGTGAGTTCTCTGTACAGCGCTGTGGAATTAGTGGCGCTATATAAATAAATGGTGATGATGATGATAGGTATAACATGTAGTATAACTTTTCGGGAGCATATACAAATGTTGATTTAGTGTGTGTGTGCATAATTGTGTTGTCTTCCCTTATCTATGCACAAATGCTGGATATGTTGGCATTAAATCACAAATACTATAGAAATAAGAAAACATAACTCTGAGTCTTACCTCATTCATAGAAAATAAAACATTGTGTTAAAGACCAGTTATAAAAATAATACCATGTCCCCTTAAATTACCTTTAATTTACTTTTGATCAAAGTAACCTTGCTTTTTACCAGGTTACCTTGAAGAAAATTGTTAAGAGCAGTTAATACAGTTAATATACAAACGTCTGCTAGTTGTTAGATGCTTTTGTTATTCACCAAACTCGGCACTCCAGGAAATAATTAGTTGGAAATGTTTATATGAGTAATAAAACAAATACAAGAAAATATTAACTTTACAAATATGTGTCATTTTTTTTCAAGATGACAATCATTTACATTTAACTTGGTAAACATTCCATTGCTTTTAATTCACTTACGGCTGTCACTTATAATTCCCAATTGCAGGGCTTTAACTAAACATTATGCCACTGTGAACTACATTTTTAAGGCGAGCATTGTTTAATGAAATCACATTGTAAATCACATACACCACTGTTATGCAAATTGTATGTATATTGCAATGTACTATTCTATATTATAGTTAAGAAATGCAATACAAAAATATATTTACATGTAAATTATTTTCATAGCTTTATATAATAGTGAAATTAATTTAAAAATTATATTTTTGTCAATACATCAGATGCCGTTTTATAATAATATCCATAGATTTCTCCAAACTGGAGAGATGCTTGAAGTTCTTTATTAAATATATAGATATAGTCTGACACCCTGATTCCTGTACACTGTATTTTACTTGGGCTAGGATCTCATTAATTGTACCTCAGCCCCCTTGAGAAATGTGCTGCTGCAGACTTGTCCTAAAAACTAGCTGAAACCTCCCTGAGCTGTGTAGGAGGGCATGAATAATTGATACCGAACAGTTTACCACCACATTTTTAAATGTGCAATCCTTCAAATCCTGCATGGTATCACATAGCAGTGTATGATGGTAGATGATATTATAATCCCAGAACAATGTGTCACACAAGTTATTTATCATTATAGCATAGGTAATATATAACCGGGGGCCTCAGGATGGATTGGTCCTAAAGTAGTCACATTCTTTGCACATAGGCTGTAGTTCCTTTGCTCAGACCACGCTCTCCCCATTGTATACAAAAAAGGAAAAAAAAATCTGCCTTGTGGCTTTATACACTCTGTTATACCATATAAATCAACAGACAGGGGGAGCCAGAAAGACCTGTCTATGCCACCACTGAGCAATTAGTATAGCTTAAATATAGAATTCAGATCCTAGATTTGTCAATGATCTTTAAAATTTATGGATGGCTTTCCTACAACAGTTGCTCTCAGCCCTCTCCTCTAGTATCCCAAATGGGGAATTAAGAGTTTCTTAATTATGCACTGGTCAATTGTTTTAATTGACAAAGATAGTAATTGTGCCACATTTTCCCTTACTGGGAAGTGCTTATAATGACCTGGTAAGGGTAGAATCAGATTATAAGTCGGATATCCAGGTCGCTATCCCAAGGCCTCCGCACTACTGTGGGCCCTACAAACTAATTGGCACCCGCCACAAACCTGCACCACTAGCTCTCAATAAATGTGAAGGGGAGGACTATGTGTACCAATAGAAAGCCACAAGCAGAGAACACTCAGCTTCCTACTGGTCTGTGTGTGTCAAACGCACAAGGTTACCGCACAGCTCTGGCGAGAAATCCAACGGTAAAACCATATCTCCCTACTCGATACCTCCGTTCTGCACAAGATCTGTGTCTCTCTTCCACTCTCATCACATCCTCCCATTCTCAGTTACAGGACTTTTTTCGGGCTGTACCCACTTTGTGGAATTTCCTCCCTCGCACAGTAAGACTTTTCTCTAGTCTCCAAACCTTCAAGCGTTCTCTGAAAACCCACCTCTTCAGACAAGCTTATGATATTCCTCAACCACCATCTTAATCTCCCCTATTACCACCCTCTACACAGCTAACACAGACAACAACTCTCTGACCAACATTGCCACAGACACAGCCCACTCAGTACTTTTACCTTTGCATTCTAGCTGTTCCAGTGTGCAATATGATGTAGCACATGCCCTTGTGTTTCAAACTCCCATTGTCCCATAGATTGTAAGCTTGCGAGCAGGGTTTTCTTACCTCTCTGTCTGTATGTATTACCCAGTATTGTCTTATTAATGTTTGTTCCAAATTGTAAAGCGCTACGGAATTTGCTGGCGCGATATAAATACATTTTGATGATGATGATGATAACCCGCACCCACCCCTAATTTACTTGCACTGGTGTCCCCACAAGTTAATTGCCATGGGGCCCCCAAAAATCTTAATCCATTCCTGGCAGAAACCTTACTGTAGCAAGGTAACTCTTAACTTTAAGAGATCTACAATTCTACTACTAACACTCTATGGGGGGAAATTCAATTGGCCGCGTTACTGTAAAAAGTAACGCGGCCTGCGCAGAATTAATGTTCTTACGGCAATAGTGCGCTTAAATACTGTTGTTATGGTAATTTCAACGTCGGCTTTTTGCTCGCAGCTCCCTAGGCCGCAAGCAGAAAGCCGGGTTGATATTACAGTAACAATGGTAATTGAGTTAACGCGGCGCTAATCTGGGGGGGGAGTTAATTCCCCCCTATATGTATGTGGGAGAATGAATCTTTCTCTGATAAAAAAAAATAATATGTGAACTAGAGATGAGCGCACTCGGATTTCTGAAATCCGAGCCCACCCGAACGTTGCCGATCCGAGTCGGATCCGAGACAGATCCGGGTATTGGCGCCAAATTCAAATCTGAAACTGAGGCTCTGACTCATAATCCCGTTGTCGGATCTCGCGATACTCGGATCCTATAAATTCCCCGCTAGTCGCCGCCATCTTCACTCGGGCATTGATCAGGGTAGAGGGAGGGTGTGTTAGGTGGTCCTCTGTCCTGCTATATCTCGTGCTGTGCTGTTTAGTTCTGTGCTGTGCTGTTTAGTTCTGTGCTGTGCTGTGCTGTGCTGTGTTCTGCAGTATCAGTCCAGTGGTGCTGTGTGCTGTGCTCTGTCCTTCTGAGGTCAGTGGTGCTGCTGGGTCCTGTGCTGTGTCCTGTTCAGTCCAGTGGTGCTGTGTCCTGTGCTCTGTGCTTCTAAGGGCATAGTTATTTCCCCAATATTCCCCTGTGTTTAAAAAAATAAAAAAAAGTTATTTAAAAAAATACCAAAAACTAATTTCATTTTTTTTAATTACCACAAAATTTGCACAACCAATCCTGCAGTATAAGCCCATTGGTACTGCAATATTACCAAGTTCACACATTCAGCAGTAAAAGTCCAGTGGTACTGCAATATTACAAAGTTCACACATTCTGCAGTATCAGTCCAGTGGTGCTGTGTCCTGTGCTCTGTCCTGCTGAGTTCCGTAGTGCTGCTGGGTCCTGTGCCGTGTCCTGTTCAGTCCAGTGGTGCTGTGTCCTGTGCTCTGTGCTTCTAAGGGCATAGTTATTTCCCCATTATTCCCAAGTTTTTAAAAAATAAAAAAAAGTAAAAAAAAATAAAAAATTAAAAATTAAAAAAAATATATATAATTATAACCAAATTTGCAAAACCAATCCAGCAGTATAAGTCCATTGGTACTGCAATATTACAAAGTTCACACATTCTGCAGTATCAGTCCAGTGGTGCTGTGTCCTGTGCTCTGTCCTGCTGAGTTCCGTAGTGCTGCTGGGTCCTGTGCCGTGTCCTGTTCAGTCCAGTGGTGCTGTGTCCTGTGCTCTGTGCTTCTAAGGGCATAGTTATTTCCCCATTATTCCCAAGTTTTAAAAAATAAAAAAAAAGTAAAAAAAAATTAAAAATTAAAAATTAAAAAAAAATTATATAATTATAACCAAATTTGCAAAACCAATCCAGCAGTATAAGTCCATTGGTACTGCAATATTACCAAGTTCACACATTCTGCAGTATCTTGTGCTACATATAATGGAGACCAAAAATTTGGAGGATAAAGTAGGGAAAGATCAAGACCCACTTCCTCCTAATGCTGAAGCTGCTGCCACTAGTCATGACATAGACGATGAAATGCCATCAACGTCGTCTTCCAAGCCCGATGCCCAATCTCGTAGTACCGGGCATGTAAAATCCAAAAAGCCCAAGTTAAGAAAAAGTAGCAAAAAGAGAAACTTAAAATCATCTGAGGAGAAACGTAAAGTTGCCAATATGCCATTTACGACACGGAGTGGCAAGGAACGGCTTAGGCCCTGGCCCGTGTTCATGACTAGTGGTTCAGCTTCACCCACGGATCTTAGCCCTCCTCCTCCTCCCCCCCCTACAAAAAATTGAAGAGAGTTATGCTGTCAGCAACAAAACAGCAAACAACTCTGCCTTCTAAAGAGAAATTATCACAAATCCACAAGGCGAGTCCAAGGATGTTGGTGGTTGTCAAGCCTGACCTTCCCATCACTGTACGGGAAGAGGTGGCTCGGGAGGAGGCTATTGATGATGTAGCTGGCGCTGTGGAGGAACTTGATGATGAGGATGGTGATGTGGTTATTGTAAATGAGGCACCAGGGGGGGAAACAGCTGATGTCCATGGGATGAAAAAGCCCATCGTCATGCCTGGTCAGAAGACCAAAAAATGCACCTCTTCGGTCTGGAGTTATTTTTATCCAAATCCAGACAACCAATGTATGGCCATATGTAGCTTATGTAAAGCTCAAATAAGCAGGGGTAAGGATCTTGCCCACCTAGGAACATCCTCCCTTATACGTCACCTGAATAACCTTCATAGTTCAGTGGTTAGTTCAGGAACTGGGGCTAGGACCCTCATCGGTACAGGGACACCTAAATCCCGTGGTCCAGTTGGATACACACCAGCAACACCCTCCTCGTCAACTTCCTCCACAATCTCCATCAGATTCAGTCCTGCAGCCCAAGTCAGCAGCCAGACTGAGTCCTCCTCAATACGGGATTCATCCGAGGAATCCTGCAGCGGTACGCCTACTACTGCCACTGCTGCTGTTGCTGCTGTTAGTCGGTCATCTTCCCAGAGGGGAAGTCGTAAGACCGCTAAGTCTTTCACAAAACAATTGACCGTCCAACAGTCGTTTGCCATGACCACAAAATACGATAGTAGTCACCCTATTGCAAAGCGTATAACTGCGGCTGTAACTGCAATGTTGGTGTTAGATGTGCGCCCGGTGTCCGCCATCAGTGGAGTGGGATTTAGAGGGTTGATGGAGGTATTGTGTCCCCGGTACCAAATCCCGTCGAGATTCCACTTCACTAGGCAGACGATACCAAAAATGTACAGAGAAGTACGATCAAGTGTCCTCAGTGCTCTAAAAAATGCGGTTGTACCCACTGTCCACTTAACCACGGACATGTGGACAAGTGGTTCTGGGCAAACGAAGGACTATATGACTGTGACAGCCCACTGGGTAGATGCATCCCCTTCCGCAGCAACAGCAACAGCTGCATCAGTAGCAGCAACTACAAAATGGCTGCTCGTGCAAAGGCAGGCAACATTGTGTATTACAGGCTTTAATAAGAGGCACAACGCTGACAACATATTAGAGAAAATGAGGGAAATTATCTCCCAGTGGCTTACCCCACTTAGACTCTCATGGGGATTTGTGGTGTCAGACAATGCCAGTAACATTGTGCGGGCATTAAATATGGGCAATTTCCAGCACGTCCCATGTTTTGCCCACACCATTAATTTGGTGGTGCAGCATTACCTCAAGAGTGACAGGGGTGTGCAGGAGATGCTTGCGGTGGCGCGCAAAATTGCTGGACACTTTCGTCATTCAGCCAGTGCCTACCGCAGACTAGAGGCACATCAAAAAAGCATGAACCTGCCCTGCCATCACCTCAAACAAGAGGTTGTGACGCGCTGGAACTCCACCCTCTATATGCTGCAGAGGATGGAGGAGCAGCAAAAGGCCATTCAGGCCTACACAGCCACCTACGACATAGGCAAAGGAGTGGGGATGCGCCTCAGTCAAGCGAAGTGGAGACTGATTTCCGTGTTGTGCAAGGTTCTGCAGCCATTTGAACTTGCCACACGAGAAGTCAGTTCCGACACTGCCAGCTTGAGTCAGGTCATTCCCCTGATCAGGCTGTTGCAGAAGCAGCTGGAGAAAGTGAGGGAGGAGCTGGTAAGCCATTGCGATTACACCAAGCATGTAGCTCTTGTGGATGTAGCCCTTCGTACGCTTTGCCAGGATCCGAGGGTGGTCACTCTTTTAAAGTCAGAGGAATACATTCTGGCCACCATGCTCGATCCTCGGTTTAAAGCGTATGTTGTGTCTCTGTTTCCGGCAGACACAAGTCTACAGCGGTGCAAAGACCTGCTGGTCAGGAGATTGTCCTCTGAAGAGGACCGTGACATGCCAACAGCTCCACCCTCATTTTCTTCCACATCTATGGCTGCGAGGAAAAAGCTCAGTTTTCCCAAAAGAGGCACTGGCGGGGATGCTGATAACATCTGGTCCGGACTGAAGGACCTGCCAACCATTGCAGACATGTCTACTCTCGTTGCATTGGATGCTGTCACAATAGAAAAAATTGTGGATGATTACTTTGCTGACACCATCCAAGTAGACATGTCAGACAGTCCATATTGTTACTGGCAGGAAAAAAAGGCAGTTTGGAAGCCCCTGTACAAACTGGCTCTATTTTACCTGAGTTGTCCCCCCTCCAGTGTGTACTCGGAAAGAGTTTTTAGTGCAGCGGGGAACCTGGTCAGTGAGCGGCGAAGGAGATTGCTTCCTCATAACGTTGAAAAAATGATGTTTATAAAAATGAATAATCAATTCCTCAATGAAGTACAGCACTGCCCTCCAGATACTACAGAGGGACTTGTGGTTGTGGAGTCCAGCGGGGACGAATTGATAATGTGTGATGAGGAGAAAGTACACACTGTAGGGGGAGAGGAATCAGAGGTTGAGGATGAGGACGACATCTTGCCTCAGTAGAGCCTGTTTAGTCTGTACATAGAGAGATGAATAGCTTTTTTGGTGTGGGGGCCCAAACAAACCAATCATTTCAGCCAAAGTTGTTTGGTAGGCCCTGTCGCTGAAATGATTGGTTTGTTAAAGTGTGCATGTCCTATTTCAACAACATAAGGGTGGGTGTGAGGGCCCAAGGACAATTCCATCTTGGAACTTTTTTTTTTGCATTATATGACCAATCAACAGTCGTTTGCCATGTTCAAAAAGTAAAACCAAATTTAAACAAATTCAAGAAATTAAACCAAAAGTAAAATGCCCTGTCATAATTTAAAACAAGAGGTATTGACGTGCTCTAAAACTACTGTATTGTTGTTTATATTTTATAAACACTACACTTGAAAGCTTGAGTCTTTCAATAAAAAAGTAACTGTCCATTGCACGAATATTTGCAACAGGGACAATTTTAGGGTTAAGAAAGTCAACTAATAACACTTCGACGCTGTCTGTCTTTATAAACACTACACTTGGAAGTTGGAGGAGGTATTGTGGCCCTGGCACCAAATTTACTACCGGGGCCACTCCACTGTGCAGTCCATATTTAGGTGTATCAGATATTAAACAACGGTGACAGTTGATGCACAATTTTTTAATTATATTGTGGCCTCGGTACCAAATTGTGTACCGGGGCCACCACACTACGCAGTCCATACCCTTTTTTGGTGGAATTCTGACCCGTGGAGGGTTTTTTAATTATATTGTGGCCTCGGTACCAAATTGTGTACCGGGGCCACCACACTACGCAGTCAAGATAGATAGATGCGTATCATAGATAAAGTACATTCAGTGGTGTGGGGCAAATTGAAAAATATTCAAAATGCACTGACATTATCAAAAACAAGAGGTTGTCACACGCTAAAACTCCAACATGTATATGATGGAGAGGATGGAGGAGCAGCCGTATGTGCAGTGTAATGCAGACCTGCTGAAGGTTTTTTATATATTTTATTGTGGTGCCCAGTGCCCACTCCTCTACGCAGTCCAGATACATTTATTGGTGCGAATCATAAAAGTTCAGGGTTTTTAATATATATTGTGGTGACCCACTCCTCTACGCAGTCCAGGTACATTTATTGGTGCGAATCATACAAGTTCAGGGTTTTTAATATATATTGTGGTGACCCACTCCTCTACGCAGTCCAGGTACATTTATTGGTGCGAATCATACAAGTTGATGGTTTTCTTATTATATATATTGTGGTGACCCACTCCTCTACGCAGTCCAGGTACATTTATTGGTGCGAATCATACAAGTTCAGGGTTTTTAATATATATTGTGGTGACCCACTCCTCTACGCAGTCCAGATACATTTATTGGTGCGAATCATAAAAGTTCAGGGTTTTTAATATATATTGTGGTGACCCACTCCTCTACGCAGTCCAGGTACATTTATTGGTGCGAATCATACAAGTTGATGGTTTTCTTATTATATATATTGTGGTGACCCACTCCTCTACGCAGTCCAGATAAATTTTTTGGTGCGAATCATAAAAGTTCAGGGTTTTTAATATATATTGTGGTGACCCACTCCTCTACGCAGTCCAGGTACATTTATTGGTGCGAATCATACAAGTTCAGGGTTTTTAATATATATTGTGGTGACCCACTCCTCTACGCAGTCCAGGTACATTTATTGGTGCGAATCATACAAGTTCAGGGTTTTTAATATATATTGTGGTGACCCACTCCTCTACGCAGTCCAGGTACATTTATTGGTGCGAATCATACAAGTTGATGGTTTTCTTATTATATATATAGTGGTGACCCACTCCTCTACGCAGTCCAGAAAGATACCTCGTTGCAACGTTTTGGACTAATAACTATGTTGTGAGGTGTTCAGAATACACTGTAAATTAGTGGAAATGCTTGTTATTGAATGTTATTGAGGTTACTAATAGCATAGGAGTGAAAATAAGCCCAAAAACTTGATTTTTAAACTTTTTATGTTTTTTCCTAAAAAAATCCGAATCCAAAACCTTAAATCCGAACCGAGACCTTTCGTCAAGTGTTTTGCGAGACAAATCCGAACCCCAAAAATAATGAAAATCCGGATCCAAAACACAAAACACGAGACCTCAAAAGTCGCCGGTGCACATCCCTAATGTGAACCCACAAGATATTTACACAACTAGTTTTGTGAAAACTGTTACAATTTCCACTCTCAAGCACCTGCTGGATTTAGCAGTGAGGAAGAAAAACACAGGCATGTACAGGCTGCACTGTACACTGTCTGAGGGGAGAAACTAATTTTAAGAGCTAATAAGTGCTCACCTTACAAGCTTATTGCCAGAACTATTTCCATATGCACTCTCACACCCAATATTTTCTGCTGTAAAAGTGTAGCACATGGAAAAATAATGGCCTCTGCTTATAGCATGTTTTGCTATTACCGCAGATGAATGTTTTTACTGATGAAAGGTAATATTCTCCAATGAAAAGTTATGTAAATGGTTTCTGGAAAACGTTGCCACATAAACTGCATCACACTGCGTTGAATATCATTTGGAGGAAGAAATTAGCAATTACCATTAGATGGTGCATACTGACACCACACAACCTTATATAACTACACAACAAATGACATCCCCAGATAAAAATTAGACTAAAAACTGAATTACATTTCACATCGCAAAATGTTAAGCAGTCTTTCGTGGCAGAAAGGATTTGCATAATGGTAGAATATAACTAATTAAAACAGTAATATCAGATAATTAAAATAAGACTAATAATTATTTTGAAAGAGGATTATTAATAACATTTGCAGAAATCTGTACAACTTTTAAGCCAAGTTGGCTAAACTATTTTACCAACCAAAGAAATATGCAGTCATTGAGACAGCTTTGTAGCAGGGATCTCATTCATGCAGAAGCTGTGTCTGTAGTCAATCTGATCAACAAAAGACAAGAAAAATTTTACTCTGATGCGTAGAGATGGTGTCAATTCCACTTTGTGTGCAGGACTGATATTTCAATTACCGTTAGCAAAGTCTTTTATGGAATTGCTCTATCTGCAGTATTTGTTGTGCTGTCACTGGATCAGGAGGATAACAAGGAAAAATTACAAGCTGAAAGTTTTCACACAAAGGAAATGGCTCTTTTCTGGAGATCTAGCAATATGTGTGACTTTATTATTTTCTCTTTACTCTCGGGATGTTTAAAAAGGAGAAAAAAGCAGAAGACTTCCTGGAGGCTAATCCCTTTTTGGGTCACATGATTCTTTAGAGATTTAATCTGAAGAGAGTTTCCACACAACAATAGATTCTGCTGTCTGTGAACTGGAGTAAATCCTGTGCTTTAGTTTTAACAATACGTGGAATGTCAGTGTAGCATGGCTGTTTGCCTAATACAATGGAAGTTGGTACAGACTGGACTTGCAAGTGTCAAAGAGTCATTGTGGGAAAATGTATATTACTGCAACTGAGTCAACAAACATTATTTAACACACAATTGCTGAACTTGTTACATCATAAAATAATCTAATAAATCTGCTGTTTGAATAAAATGATTACAGCGTTTAATACACTTTTTAAGGCTACATTGTTTCATATGTATTTTTATCTTGTATCTCCTTTTACCTAGGTAAAATGTGCATCTCCATGGCACACAGATGTTTCAGTGGAAATTTCAGTACCTTGGTGCCTTTGTTAGTTCTTACAACTATTACGTCTCCTACATTTACTGTTTCCCATCCATGAACCATGCAATGCTTTAAAAGATTCCTAAGCAGTTTATTGAATGTTTATTAAATTTTACAGGCACTCCCTATTAATTTTATGTTAAATTAGTATTATAATGCAAGCCTATTAGCACATGTTGATTCTGATAACTACTTCCCTGCTAATAATGCAAATTAATATATAAGTCATAGGTGAGTGATCAGTGATTATTTCTATCTTGCGTATACCCTGCCTCAACTTTTTATGCTTGCATCATACTCTTGTGCTTGTGATGAGTGTGCTGATATCATCTATCTTGGCATATTGCACTTTATATAGCGGCAAGGTAAGTAAAGACCTGCTCTTGGCAACCGATGAATGCTCTGTCAATGTTTTGTGTACATAGTCTTTGAATTTTTTTAGTAAGGCTGCAGGCCACCTCCGTTTCATAGCAAACATTGACACACAAACACCCTTTTTTAAATATAGATTTCACTGAATGACTCTTCCAAAATTGACAAGTATTGAAAAATAGAAAATATTTGAATAAATAGCATTTTTTGGTCTGTGTATAGCTGCTGCTGACCCACACATGCAAACACCCTTTTATTAATATGGATGTCACTGAAAGACCCTTTAGAAACTGACAAATAGTAAAATATTGAAAAATAGAAAAAATTACAATATATAGAGTTTTTTTGGGGAGTGCAGCTGCTGCTGAACCTTATATGCAAACACCCATTTTTTTTCAAAATGATTTCAGATGTCGCTGCCTCACACAAGATTACTTTCATTAGAAAAACTTTACATTTTAAAAGAAAATAATATAATTGTTATTGGATTTTGATGCTAATAGTCATACAACAAAAGCACACTGTTTTCCTCCACTAAATATATATACTACTGAATGATATCTAAGATAGTCTATTTACTAGTACTATTATATATGCATTAACAACAAGTAGTAGCCACAAGTCCATGTAAATGCTCTAAAACATTGAAATTTAAAACAATTAATCAGCAAACTATTCTAGCTGACTGATCTCTACAGAACTGCTTTACAATAATAACATGATTCTATTGCTTTTCCTTGTACCTCTTTCACCCTGAACGCTATTTTTAGAGCAGAGCACTGCAGCTAACCTCCTCCCTACATGCTGTCTGTTCTAAAATGGCACTTGAGAAAACAAGAGAGGACTAAATAAATATAAATATAAAAAAATCCCGTAAATAGTTCACTGTGTATGCTCTTCACCCTACACAAATACCTTAAATAATGTAAACAACTTATATAAAATAAAGACACGGAGACTTGAGTAAAGTGGCACTAAAACTATTTTATTATATCCTATTAAAACCTGGTGGCGGAGAAAGGGCACTGAAGATCAGCTCCAGCGATACCCAACCAAGCGTGGACATGGCAATATAGCCTTAAGTCCACCCACTTCTCTCATAACCCCACTGCTTGGCCGGCCCTAACCTGACGTCAGAGTAAACTGCACCACACCTCACTACTCACTCCCCCTCCCTCACTGAGCCGGGCGAGGCCCCTCCCCACGGAAGGGACAAGAGTAACCGATTGCCTTGTAAGGGGACAGATACCTGCGCCAATCACGATAGAGCCGTCTATATCAGCCGCTGATCGCAGTGCCTTCCTCCCCACCAAAACTGTAAACTACTAAACAGCATTATGCTAAAGCTAAACCACCATAATACACTATCATTTCTTAAAAATTGGCGTGGGTGGGCGGGATTTTGCCAGCCGAGTGACTCACCCAGGAAATTGCATCTCCTACAAAGCCACAAGGACCTCCCCTTAGCATCACTGGCGAGACCCACACTCCACATTAACTCTTTCAGGTAAGTGCAAGCACGAATGCAACACTGTCACCACTATTTACTTGCGTTCGTCTAAAAGGGGACTCTCTTGTACAAAATGAGGCTTTGTGCAAAATTCCGTTGAGTTTTGGATTAACATTTTTTTGTATATATAGTCCGCCCTCATTTTGTCAAGTGCCATTTTAGAACAGACAGTGTGTAAAGCTGGGTACACACTACAGAAATTTTGACCAACTTTTAATGCCAAGCGATTTTACATGCGATCGATGATCCGATCGCTTGGTCCATGGACTGCATACACACTAGCCTTGTTTAGGACGATAAAGGGAAGAGCGGATGTCCCTTTAGCCACTTTTTACAGCCATGTTGTCGTGAGCAATGACTGTAATTTCGTACTCACTGTTGTGGATCGGTCGGAAGTTTATACACACTATACAGCGGAAACGAGATTGGAACGAAAATATTAAATGGTACGACCAACCAAATGAGGCGATAATCGTCCATTTGAGCAGACTTTCGACCATCGTGTCCTTACACACACTGACCCGACTTTTGAACGAGCGGTCGTATGTCGGCTGTTTGAGCCGATTATTGGACGAAAACAGTGTAGTGTGTACCCAGCTTCAGGAGGAGGTTAGCTGCGGTTCTCTGCCCATAAAATAACGTAAAAGGTGAACTAGGGACATAGAAAGCAATAGAATCCTGTGATCATTGTTAAGCAGTTCTGTAGAGAATAGTTAGCTACAATAGTTTGCTGATCAATTGCTTTTATTTCAATCTTAAATACACTTTACACAGACTAGTGGCTACTGGTGGCTGTTAATGCATTGCATATATATAATAGTACTAGACAGTATATACAGACTGAGTTAGATAGATATATTTCTGAACTAACTAGTATATTCTCTGAGAAAAACAGTGTACTTGTGAGATTGAGCAGCAGTTTCAACCCCCCCCCCCCCCCCCCAAAAAAAGGGTATATGTTATTCTATTCTAATTTTTTAAAATTTTGCAAGATGGAATCTATATTTAAAAAAAGCTGTTTGTGAGGGTCAGCACTCAGCAGCACAACCCCATACAAGCTATATATTCTAATCTTTTTTTTTTTTCAATACTTGTCTAGTTGTCTAGTTTAGAAGGGTCATTCAATGAAATCTATATTTAAAATAGGGAATTTGTGTGTGAGAGTTATTTCTGGGTACTTTCGACATTCAGCAATCGCATGTAGAACATTGCAGCAGCTGCAAAAAAAAAGTAATCTGCCATGCCACCAACTGAAGCAAGCCCATTAGATAAATTAAACAACAAACAAAAGTTAGTCTAAGGTGCAAGAGATAAAAATGTTGAAATACATACGCACACGCTACATTTGAAACTTTATACAGCATGCATTATGTAGAGAAAAGAGGCAGTAACAATCCAGTGTCATTAGATGGACAGAGGCATCAGTAGATATTTAGACAATTGGATATCCAATTAAATAAAGAGTTACGTAATTTGCTGTTGCTACATAAATAAATGAGGATGCTTAGAGATGAAGGTAGCCTGCACCCATACTACAAAAATTCAAAGAATAGGCACACAATAAATTGCCAGAATATTTATCGGTTGCCAAGAGCATGACTTTAAATACCTTGCCACTATATAAATAAATGAGGATGCTGATAGATGAAGGTGGCCTACACCCATGCTATAAAAATTCAAAGATAAGGCACACAATATATTGCCAGAATATTCATCGGTTGCCAAGAGCATGCCTTTCATTACCTTGTTTTACTTATATGCTCTGTGCCATAATGCTGCCCTTCTGAATCAAACCAGGGGACTTGTATATGTCTTTGGGGAGGGAGGAAAGAAAAATATTTACCCTGGGGTAAACTTTGTCCAACCCCGGGGTAAGGGGACTGTTTGAGACTTGTAGCAGAGGTTGTCCCCAAGACCCAGGTATATAAATATGGAATGCATATAAATTATATTTATATGTTCTATTATTAACGTGTAAGAAATATGTAAAAGAGATAGTCCACATAGACTAATAGTTGCCCTTCACACACATGTAGGTATTTATAATACTTACATTGATGCAGATTTGGTTGCCAAAAACATGTCTTGACAATGCAATTGAAAGTCCAGGTTCTGAGAAATTAACAGGACAGATTTTGGACCTGGGAAAGAATGCTTGTATAGATGGAGATATGATGGATGATGATTTATGCTATGTGATGAAGTTAGAGAACCGTAAAGTATGGTTCATTATTTTTTTAATTGAATTGGAGAAAGCAAATGCTCCGGTGGCAGATTTGCAAAATCCTTCATTAATCCTTCATTAAGACAACAGTGGACAATTATGGACAGCAGCATTAGTAGACATTTAAAAGATAATGAGAGTGCACAATGCTAAATGTTGCAAGTAAAGATGGCATTGTCCTTGGAGTGAGGTACATCTGTGTGGCAGAGAGGGAGGCAAAATCATTACCCCGGGGTAAACTTCATCCAATCCTGGGGTAAAGGGGACTGCCTGAGACTTGCAGCAGAGGTGGTCCCTAAGAAGTGGTGTACTCACTTTGACGCCAGGGCTGCATCCTGGCTGGTAACAGGCAGCCGGAGCGTGCAGCTTCTTAAATTAAACTATTGCTGCCTTCTGAATGGACATGTGGGGTGTGCTCTTGGCCCGATTTCTCCTATTTCCTTTCTATCTGTCCCTGCGCATAAGCTTTTACTGAGTTAAATCCTGGGGGCGTCCGAGTACCTGTGAGTGCATCCAACTCTATGGGAAAGGTGACTGCTCTTAATGAAGACCTCTCCTGCTGGTTCTAAAAGCTTATTTTATTATTATTATTATTATTAGTAATTTTTATTTATAGGGCGCCACTAGGTGTCCGCGGCGCCGTACAGGGACAAACTAAATTACAATACGAGGTGAGACAGCACAGTACAGTAAACAATAATCACAATAACTCAGTGAGCTCAGGGCACAGCTAGAGGGGGGAAGAGGAGAGGGGGTGGTCTGCCAACAACGGCACCTAGGAGGGGGGCACGGATGAGAGGGAGACCCCCAGGGGGAAGAGGAGGGAGCGAGAGGGGGCGGGGGAAGAGGGTCCTCGAGGAGGAAGCACGGAAGCTGGCGAGCAGAGTTGAAAGTGGAGAAGACAGGAGGAGAGAAGACCCTGCTCAAAGGAGCGTACAATCTAAGGGGTGGGGTAGACTGACAGAGAGACACAGGGAAGAGAGGGAGAGAAGGAGGAATAGAGAGGGGGAGGGGAATGAAGGAAAGGGGAATGAAGGGGAAGAGTCAGAAGAGCAGGTAGGGAGTTAAGTAGGAGACTGTTATTAGGAAGTTATTATGTTATTATGACAGTTATTAGGAAGCTGTAACATCGTGAAGTATTGTGTCCTGGGACCAGTGGTGTAATGGCAATTAGACAATCCACTGTTATGCTATTTTTGCACGGTTTTGCTATTAGTTGTTAGCTGACTCACATTGCTCTCTCCACCACCACTTTTATTTAAATAAAAACTGTGACCATTTGTCAAACTTACATTGGAGTCTGTGTGGTTATTTATGCAATTACAGTAATAGTAAGTCTGAACATGCGAAGGAGGTTTGGGTGCAGTGAAAGAAAGATATCAACACTTATTCAGTTTATTATTTTTTTAATTGAATCAGAAAAAGCAAATGCAATGATGGCAAAATTACAACATCTTTCATTAAGACAGCTCACTGCAACATTGGTGAAATTGGGACCATTGTGAAAAGATCATTAGAAAATAGACTGGAAATTAATTTTAATGCTATAAATAATAATATATAGGAGTAAAAACAGTAAACACAGCTCAAAATTACATTACTTTACCTATTTCGCATTTTTTCAACAAAATGGTTAGCAAAGCAGAAACACAAAGTTAGATTTTTTATATATATATATATATATATATATATATATATATATATATATATTTATATATATATATATATATATATATATGTATATATATCAGACATACAGGAGTATTTTATCAGGATGTAATGAAAACTAATGATCAGCCCTTTCATCATCAAGATTACCAGTAGTGCAGAATATCTAGCCCAGATTTACTTTTATGGAAGAGAATAATTGATTAAAAAGACCAAGTAAAGGCAGTATCTGTCATTAATATAGATTAAAGGTTGTGTATTAATTACTAAGCTGAATAATATACTTGAAATAACTGGAGTTTATGCTTAACTTAATATTTCCATCATGCTTTCTTTAACCCCTCTGTAGCAAGTTGTCATGTTAGGGGAAAAGTTTTACTCTAACAGAGCAAACACAGAATGATTGGCAGCTTGGTAGACTTGCTTTGTAGAAATACAATGTGTAGATTGATGGATTCAGGCAAAAGGATCAGGGCCAGTGATGTCACAATAGACTGCACCAGATTCCTTTAGGACACTGTCTTAAAGATATGGGTGGTACTTTAGCTAATCGATGTAAGATTTGCTTTTTTACCAGTACTGTAGGGAAGTTTTAGAAAACATGTATTTTCACTCCTATTGTTTATATCATACAGTTTCAGTTTTGGAATTTAGTGATTCTTTAAGCTGCTTTTCACGACTGACTACTATACAAATATATATTTATGCACCTTGTAAACTTTACAGTAGCTCACCCAATATTCTTTCTCTAACACGAACTAAACAGGCAGATGGAGCAAGTCATCACTATAGAAAGGTACTTCTATTGGGTACTCAGCATGTACAGTCATGGCCAAAAGTTTTGAGAATGACACAAGTATTGGTTTTCACAAAATTTGCTGCTCCAGTGTTTTTAGACCTTTTTGTCAGATGTTTCTATGGTATACTGAAGTAAAATTACAAACATTTCATAAGTGTCAAAAGCTTTTATTGACAATTACATTAAGTTTATACAAAGAGTCAATATTTGCAGTTTTGACCCTTCTTTTTGAAGACCACTACAAGTCGCCGCGGCATGCTGACAATCAACTTCTGGGCCACATACTGACTGATGGCCGCCCATTCTTGCCTAATCAATGCTTGGAGTTTATCAAAATTTGTGGGTTTTTGTTTGTCCACCCGCCTCTTGAGGATTGACCACAAGTTCTCAATGGGTTTAAGGTCTGGGGAGTTTCCTGGCCATGGACCCAAAATTTCGATGTTTTGATCATCGAGCCACCTAGTTATCACTTTTGCCTTATGGCAAGGCGCTCCATCATGGTGGAAAAGGCATTGTTCGTCACCAAACTGTTTTTTGGATGGTTGGGAAAAGTTGCTCTTTGAGGAAGTTTTGGTACCATTTTTTATTCATGGTTGTGTTCTTAGGCAAAATTGTGAATGAGCCCACTCCCTTGGCTGAGAAGCAACCCCACATATGAATGGTCTCAGGATGCTTTACTGTTGGCATGACACAGGACTGGTGGTAGCGCTCACCTTTCCTTCTCCGGATAAGCATTTTTCCAGATGCCCCAAACAATCTGAAAGGGGATTCATCAGAAAAAATTACTTTACTTCAGTCCTCAGGAGTCCAATCCCTGTATCTTGTGCAGAATATCAGTCTGTCCATGATTATTTTTCTGGAGAGAAGTGGCTTCTTTGCTGGCCTTCTTGACACCAGGCCATACTCCAAAAGTCTTCAACTCACTGTGCGTGCAGATGCACTCACACCTGCCTGCTGCCATACCTGAGCAAGCTCTGCACTGGGGGTGCCACGATCCCGCAGATGAATCAACTTTAGGAGACGGCCCTGGTGTTTGTTTGATTGTTCTTGGGTGCTCTGAAGCCTTTTTCACAACTATTGAACCTCCCTGCTTGAAGTTCTTGATGATCCGACAAATGGTTGATCTTAATAGCAGCAAAATCCTTGCTTGTGAAGCCCTTCTTGTGCAAAGCAATGATGACTGAACATGTTTCCTTGTAGGTAACTATGGTTAAAAATAATTATTTCAAGCACCACCCTCCTTTAAAGCTTCCAGTCTGTTATTCTAACTCAACCAGCATGACAGAGTGATATTCAGCTTTGTCCTCATCAACACTCTCACCTTTATTAACGAGAGAATCACTGACCTGAAGTCAGCTGGTCCTTTTGTGGCAGGGCTGAAATGCAGTGGAAATGTTGTTTTTGGGATAAAGTTCATTGTCATGACAAAGAGGGACTTTGAAATTAATTGCAATTCATCTGATCACTCTTCATAACATTCTAGAGTAGATGCAAATTTCCATCATAAAAACTGAGGCAGCAGACTTTGTGAAAAATAATATTTGTGTCATTCTCAAAACTTTTGGCCATGACTGTATTTCTAAATGGATATTTTGGGAGATATAGGGAGGATCAGAGTGAAGTGCAAGCAACTACAATCTATTTTTGTGGACTCAAAACCTAAAATCTTTTTGGGGGCAGCAATCCATTAACATTTTAGTCAAGGAGGACAGTTTTGGGAAGTCACTTTTATGATGGAAAGCACATGGAAATAGTGCTTGCTGATAAAACATCTATTAGCAAATGTGGAAGCCCGATAATGTGAGCAACATGTACAAACACCTGCAAGCTATAATTCCTGCTCTCAATCCTTTGGTAGACAATCTATATTTCTCCGATTTCCTGAACAAATGTAAAATATTTTTTCGCCAACTATTCATAAATGGGAAATTCTGAAAACAGATCTTCCTGACCTCTGTCTCTAAATATTTGTTTATTTGGGTGGTTGTAATGAGGCTATGAACATGTGAAAAACGCATTCAATTTGGTGAAGATATAAGACCATCAAAATGCAACGTGGCCTGTTGACAGCAGTTAGAGATGGCCAAGGACTTGAAAATCTACTGGAATATCATCTTAGTTTGTGGATTCAATGCTACATGTCTTCTTTTGTATTCATGTTGCTATTGCCATTAGAATAACATTGTTTTCTAGAAAAAGAAGAATGTGCAGCACTATCTTTTCTAGCTGTGAAATCATCTCTTGTTAGGTCCCCGGACCTTAATGACCTTGTCGAGGTTGTCGGGAGTCTATGACACCAATGCTTACACATTTTTCTGAAATAAGTAGGACATCATCATCTATTTATATAGCGCCACTAATTCTGCAGCGCTGTACAGAGAACTCACTCACATCAGTCATAAGCCCCATTGGGGTTTACAGTCTAAATCCCCTAACACACAACCACAGACAGACACACAGACTAGGGTCAATTTTGTTAGCAGTCAATTAACCTACTAGTATGTTTTTGGAGTATGGGAGAAAACCGGAGCACCCGGAGGAAACCCACGCAAACTCGGGGAGAACATACAAACTCCTCACAGATAAGGCCATGGTCGGGAATTGAACTCATGACCCCAGTACTGTAAGGCAGGAGTGCTAACCCCTTAGCCACCATATTTTTGGTTTACATTCTTCAGATGTGTCATGTTTTAATTATTTTAGAAGACTTTATATGTAAACTGTGCATGGGAGTTTCATATTCTATTTAGCCAAACATTACAAATGTACACTAAAGGACTTACATAATCAAGTAGATGAAGTAAACACATTACATAACTCATAACAACCAATCAGAATCTTTAGCATGATTACACCAAACTGCTTGTTGCTGAGTGCTTGTCATGAGTTACAGCACATCACGTTATTAAATGGAGCACATACGTTACAGACGGCTGTGAGGTAAGATGTTTCCTTTTCACAAACCCAGTTCTACTTAATGTGCTAATCTATGGGAGTGGTGTACAGTAAAGGTTTAATATCCATATTAGTTTGTCAAGCTATATAGCAGGCTAAAATAACTAGAAGAAAATTGAGATCTTTCAGTTGTTAAAATGTAAAAGGTAAAGTGTTTTTTTGCGTATTTCAGCTATATTTTTCCTAAAACTATATTTGCCTAATTAGCCAACGTTAATAAGAATTGTGGCCCAGTAATGGCTGCAGATTTCAGATGATCTAAACCAGCGCTAATTCATAGTATCCTTTTATTTCAAATACACTGCAAAGCAAGCACAAATAGAACGCATGCATTTATATAAAAAATTATTATTTTAGCATGTCAACTATTGTAGTTTATACTGGTGTGTATCCATGTTTTCAATCTTGGCACTGTCTGCGGGAGCAGACAGTGTATATACTGTATATATCTTATGAACCTGATACATGAAGGAATGTAAGTCCCGCTGCATGCCATATTTTGTGTGTAATTGCTCTGCGCATGCTCAGAAATGGACTTTTCCGCCAGTGAACGCAAATGTCCTCAAAAGTCTATATCATTACTGTATTACTGTTTGCAATTTGGAATAATTGCCTTTACATTGTGAAGCTGAGTTTGTCATCTGTCTTTTTTCTCTCCCAGACTTAATGACTTGAGTGTCTAACCAAGCCACATAGATATTGTTTCAAGCAAGTCACAAATATTTTGTTAAAAACACAGTCTCAAGCCAGTAGCTCAACTTTATTCCTCCTGACACAGGTCATGAGAAATGCTTCAGTACACAATGCACTGAAACTAAATGCATTTTGGTGCTTCTGTGTTTATACCTGCCTTAAAACCCCATATCAGATGTTATCAATGAGGTAGATAGCAGAAAGCCTTTTATGCACACTCGCCTGTGAAATGTGAAGTGGTCTCAAGTGATGCGAGTTCAGAGGAAAAAATGTATAGTTTTCTAGTGTATTCTTTTTGTTGGTCATAACTGCACTAGGCGGATGTTTGCAGGAACAGGGCTTATCAGTGTCCCTGCCTACAATATTCATATCATGCAACACAGCGTACTTTTACTGAAACTGACAGCAATTGCAGCCCATTGCCTTTACAAACCACAGATACTTACCAACATCTTACTTAGACTGATTTCACAAACAGCAGTTGCAACAACAAACCATATTAAATGTGATTTTATTGAGAAAAGTTAAGCAGAGTTATATAAGTGATTACTAGTTGCTGCCATGTTTTCCATAGAGCTGAAAAATAGTTCTGATATTTAAATCACATATTAAGTCGCATGTTCACTTTTCATTTACTTTTAATTTTGTTTGTGTGCTTTTAATACAGCTTTCCCATGAATATGCATGTAGGGCACTACATTCATCACCTGTCCAGCAGACATGATTAGAATTTAATCCTATTTTACTGCTATTATTCCCCTTTCAGTGAACCTTAAATAGTACAAATATGAACAAATGAAATCTACATCCAGCATTTAAAACAGGGACAGTGAACTTTTACTCCCCACTAGTCTAGGACGTTGTCGTTGAGAACGTTTCCCAGCATAAGCACTGAATGCCTGGAGCGTCACCATCACTGACAATTATGTGCAGATTGTACAGCTAGAGCCAATTTTTGTTAAATATTTTGTTCATAAAAAATTGACCCTCGTGATTGCATGCTGGGAACAGGCACATTTATAATATTTTTCTATTAAATCAGCAATTGGCAATCATCCAATCTGACCTCTTAAAAACAATTAGAGATGAGTGTACTTGTGGCAGAATTTCACGCTTATAAAAATTTTCGGAGGAACAAGTCATTTCATAAAGGTGCGAAGCTCCAGCAAAACAACCTTGTGCAAGATATCTCCGGTGTAACTAATTCAATCCCCCCCTTAGGCTAGGTGCACACTGAAGAACTTTCCGACCAACGTGTTATGTACAATGATTTTACTAACAACTGAAGGTCCGATTGCTTGGGCGATTCATATGTACCCACTAGACACATTTTAAAGATTAATGAAAGACCGGCCATATGGGCAGCAACTTTTCACAGACACATTGTCGTGTTAAAAGATTTGAATTTCGTACGCAAAGGACATATGTGGCCCCTGTAGCGATATCCCCGAGAAATGTAAAAAAATGGGCTGAGCATGTTCAGTATAATATATAATTTTTATAGAGTGACTAAGGAGCGTAATTAGAGAGGTAGACACAAGCAAAACACAAACCTAGAAACCAAAGCTACGTGTTTTTCTTGTAGACTGTACTGGCAAAGGTGTATAATTAGACAAGCAGACATGCTATACATATCAATGCAGTAGACAGCTACTATTGTTTTAATGTTAGACTCACCTAATTACCAATTGACTCACGGGCGGACATCGCATCATGTGGGAGATGCACAGGCATCAGAAATTTACATACACACGCCCCCCAAAGGAGTCGCAGCTTGAAGAACTATCGGCAGTTGGTCGTGGATCACGCAGAAATTTGTAGACATTATATTATCATAAGGTGATTGGAACGAGGTTATTAAACAGTACAACCAAACCAATGATCCGACAATTGGCACTTTGGAGTGACTTTTGACCATCATGTAATTATATACACTAAGCCGACATCCAAACGAACGGTCGTATGTCGGCTGTTTTGCACAATGACTAGACGAAAAAGCTCCAGTGTGTACCTAGCCTTAGAGTTCCACATTTACTAAGCATGGCTGTTATGCCAATTCACTTGTATTTTGAGCAGATATAGCTGAACTGTTTCTAACCATGATAATGTAAATGAGTAGGGGAATAATCATTCTAAAGTGAGCCAAACAAGCTCCGTGGAACAAGTTAACTTTCACATTGGTAGTATTGCATGATTAAGGAGCAACCACCTTACTCCGATAGCAGCTGCAACAGCTGAAAATCAGAACGATATAATGTCCTCTTGTAGTGTCCCAGTTGATAAAAACTCAGAAGGTCTTTCCTCTATATAATTTTTTCTCTTTCTCCTTCACCCTCAATATCTAATTCTCTATTTTACTCTTTTTTTCCATTTCTTTTCTGTTTTTTTACTCCTTTCTTTTTTTTCTCTCTGTTTCTCTCTTTTCACTCTTTTCAATCAACTTTTCTCTTTCTCTCTCTTGGCCCTACTCACTCTTTCCCCCTCTCCTTTTATCCCTCTACTTTTCTCATTCTCTTTTTCTCTGTTTGAGGTATACTTATCAAAGTGATAAAAACCCTATCTATCAAGGAGTTTACACTGATGATAGCTCTTCCTGGAGATAACCCCTGCCAGTGATAAGAAATGTGGTGATAGCTTCTCTATGCTAGCCGGGTCATATATGTACATATCCCTGGAGACCGGCCCGGCAAAGTGCTATGGTAAGCCTCATCCCTCCTGGCCAGTATAACTGAGCTGTCCCGGTGATATTTTCACAGTAAATGGCTACAATATTCAGTCTTTTGCCACGCATTAATAAATAGGGGTCTTTATCTCTTTTACTTTTTCTCTCTTCTTTTCTCCTGACTTCCCACAACAGTTGACTGAGCCTTGTTAAATGTGGTTTATGTTTTTTACCAAGTGATTGTGATACATCATGACGTGGAACAGAGCAATATGGGAGAATTCCATGACTAACAAAAATGAGAGGAGGAATTCCGCAATAAACCCTTAAGGCAAAATGCTGTCAGAGAAACATGTGACGTTCACCACACAAATATGCAGAATGAGAACAGTTTTGTACCTTTCACTTTCCAGAAAATATTACTATAAAACATTTTTTATCTATTAATATGAATATCACTACATCTTAAGGTACATTTGACAAGCATCGGAGTATCTTTTATCATCAATTGTCATCTATTACTTGTCCCTGTGTCCATACATGTGAAGTGGTGGGGATAGAACAACCGGTAGCCAATCAGATAATCAAAATTCCAGCAGCAGTACATAGTATTTCAGGAGATGTGATCTTGTCGACCTTTCCACTTGTGTCACTGAGTAATAATGATAAAGGACAAGGCTGCATATGACAGCTGTTATCATAAGTTTTTACAAGGCACAGGTCATCTGAGTTCAAGAAAAGTCCATGTTATGCATGCTCACTTGACAAGTATTATTAAATAGCATATTATGTTCTAGTCCTAGAACATCCACACCCACAGCCTCCTGCACCTAAAGCTGGGTACACACTACAGAAATTTTGACCAACTTTTTATGCCAAGCAATTTTACATGCGACCGATGGTCCGATCGCTCGGTCCAGGGACTGCATACACACTAGTCTTGTTTAGGACGATAAAGGGAAGAGCGGATGTCCCTTTAGCCACTTTTTACAGCCATGTTGTCGTGAGCAATGACTGTAATTTCGTACTCACTGTTGTGGATCGGTCAGAAGTTTATACACACTACACAGCGGAAACGAGATTGGAACGAAAATATTAAATGGTACGACCAACCAAATGAGGCGATAATCGTCCATTTGGGCAGACTTTCGACCATCGTGTCACTGTACACACTGACCCGACTTTTGAACGAGCGGTCGTATGTCGGCTGTTTGAGCCGATTATTGGACGAAAACAGTGTAGTGTGTACCCAGCTTAAGAGATTGGCTATAAGTGATTGGCAGACATGCACACGATAGAGAATCCTGCAGTACTGGTATATGCCAAGTGGGTAGACTGGTAAGTAATGGATAGGTTTTATGTGACTATATAAGTCCAGGGTGCACGTAGGGCACTGCATGAGATACACAAAATCTATTCTTACAGACTACTGGAAGCGCTGTTACTTGTAGGTCCCTGCCTGATGTTTTGACTCTGTCTGACTCCTAATGTTATTTGTTATCTGTCTGCCTTGTCCTTACCTTTGGATTTTGACTATTATCCTGAATGCTGATTTTGTGCTGTTTGACTGTTGCTGAACCTGGACTGAAATTGACCTTGCCTTCTATGTCTCTGTATTTTAATCTACTTTTTATTTTAGTGGTTTTCTAGGTCTGTGTCACGGGCACTAGGAGTCTTTACCCAGGGATCACCAGGTGATAGGCTTACCAGAGCAGTATAGGTGGTAATATGGTACTCTGGTAGCAGGGTGATCACGGAACAGGAAATAGCAGATGATGAGATGCTCAGGAAAGTCTATGACTAGCAGCACTGGCAATATGGAGGTAGTAATACACGAGGAACTGTATGGACAAAGGACACGTGAAGGTAGTCAGTGGTCTGCGGTAGCAAGTTGTACCACTGCTATAGTGAGGAGGAATGTCCAACAGAAACGAGGAGGTGATGAGAGTCAGCGGTCTGCGGATAGCAAGTTGTACCGCTGTCTGAGTGAAGGAATGGAATCCAAGTGGAGGTATCCGGGGAGTCAGTGGTCTGCGTTAGCAAGTTGTACCACTGCTATGTGAGAGGATACTGGAACAGGTGAAACTGTAAACAGGAGTCAGTGGTCTGCCACTAGCAAGTTGTACTACTGAATATATATGTGAGGAGGTGCACGGGGAGAGACTGCAACACAATATATACACGGGCACCTTGACTTTGATCCACAGTAATATGCACAATATAAATGTATAAATGACTGAACAACACTGCCAATATAGAAAGTCTCTTGAAGTAATCCGGCATGAGATAACACAGTCAATGGTGGCAGTAGAGTCAGCAGATAGTACACTCCAGAGGAGAACCAACACAGTCAATGATGGCAATAGACTCAGCGGATAGTACACTCCAGAGGAGAACCAACACAGTCCAGCAAGGTATGCAATACACAGCACAGTCAATGAGAAGTATGCATACCGTGGTTCAGGAGGCAGTCAGACAGGAGTGCAGAGATACCTGAACGGCAGGAGGCCGGCAGGATGCGAAGTCCCTGGATGGGTGAAGCGGTGGTCTAGTAGGTGCAGCGCACGGGTAGGTAGACCAGCAGGGAACACAGGAAAGCGTGGAGAGCGGATCAGCAGTAGATGGATGAGTAGTGCTGAGGAGTAGCAGCAGCGGGTCTCTGCGGGAACACGGAGGTAGCCAATAGCAACCAGCAGGTGCAGTAACGATGGGACACGGGAGAGCAGAGTTGAACAGGCACTGTTGATCACGGAGAATAGCGGGTAGCAATAGTGGAGGCAGACTCAAGGAAACACGGGAGCGTTGACAAGGACTGAAGACTGAAGCGCACAGAGGCAGCGGATAGGAATCAGCCAAACAGTCACGATGAAACACAGACGGGTTGCAGGTTGAAGACTGTAGTGCACGGAGGCAGCGGATAGGAATCAGCTAGCAGTCACGATGATGAAACACAGACGAGTTGCAGGTTGAAGACTGTAGTGCACGGAGGCAGCGGATAGGAATCAGCTAGCAGTCACGATGATACAGTAGATGGTAGAAGTGGTATGGGAACCACAGTAGGAGAAGTGGTTTGAAGACTGTAGTGCACGGAGGCAGCGGATAGGAATCAGCTCACAGTCACGATGATACAGTAGATGGTAGAAGTGGTATGGGAACCACAGTAGTAGAAGTGGTTTGGAAACCACAGAGGTAGAAGTGGTTTGGAAACCACAGGAATCAGCAGCGCTGAATACACGAGGAAACACAGGAACACCTTCAGAGACTCATGGGGAATGAGACTCCAAGATCAGGCAATGTGGTGATGACCACAGGTGCTTAATATAGGGAGGTTGCCTGATCTGCCAATTAAGTTAAAGGAACATACACTGGAGGTATAGAAAGGGCTGCGCATGCGCAGTCCCTCAGGATGGAGGACGGCCACGGTTCCTAAATGTCCGGGAAGAAGCACTCACAGTCCGGTGAGTGACAGTACCCCCCCTTTTAAAGGTGGGCACAGAACGCCTGGAACCGGGCTTGTCCGGATTTTTGGAATAAAACTTCTTCAGAAGGGCAGGAGCATTAAGATCTTCAGCTTTGATCCATGAACGCTCTTCAGGACCAAAGCCCTTCCAATGAACGAGGAAACGGAGGACTCCTCGCGAAATTTTTGCATCCAATACCTCAGTAATCTCGAAATCCTCCTCCTGATGAACTTGAACTGGCTGCGGTGCTGAGGAAGGAGTCGAGAAACGGTTGATGATGAGAGGTTTGAGCAAGGACACATGGAAGGCATTGGAGATCCGAAGATTCTTAGGAAGAAGAAGTTTAACACATACTGGATTGATAACTTGAATGATCCTATATGGACCAATAAAACGAGGGGCGAATTTCATAGATGGAACCTTCAAACGAATATTTTTGGTAGATAACCAGACACGATCTCCAATTTTTAGTGGTGGAATAGCCCGCCTCTTCTTATCTGCGAAAGACTTATATTTGTTAGATGTCTTCTTTAAACAGGTTTTGACCTGAGACCAGATATTTTTGAAGGTCTGACAAGCAGTCTCCACAGCAGGAACTTGGGTGGGCGGGAGGGCAGGAAATTCCGGAAAAGACGGATGGTGACCGTAGACCACAAAGAATGGAGTTTTGGATGATGACTCATGGTACATGTTGTTATGGGCGAATTCAGCCCAAGGGAGCAATTCTACCCAGTTGTCTTGGTTGGCTGAAGAGAACATCCTAATAAAAGTCTCAAGATCTTGATTGACTCGTTCCGTTTGTCCGTTAGATTGCGGATGGTAAGACGATGAGAGTGCTAATCGTATGCCCAAGGTTTTACAAAGGGCCCGCCAGAATCTGGAAACGAATTGTACTCCTCTATCTGACACAATCTCAGACGGACATCCATGGATGCGGAAGATTTCTTTAATGAAATGTTCAGCCAGAGTAGACGAGGAAGGTAAACCGGACAGAGGGACGAAATGAGCCATCTTCGAAAATCTGTCTACCACTACCCAAATAGTATTGTGATTCTTACTTGGTGGCAAATCAGTAACGAAATCCATACTAATATGGGTCCAAGGCTTGGACGGAATGGGTAGTGGTCGCAGCAACCCTGCTGGAGTTCTGCGGGAGGATTTGAACTGAGAACATAAATCACAGGAAGCAATAAACTCTTTGACGTCTCTCCTCATTGAAGGCCACCAGTAACTACGAGAGAGAATCTCAAAGGTCTTATGTTCACCGGCGTGTCCAGAAAAACGAGAGGCATGGAACCACGAAAGGATTTTCTTCCTCAGAGTAGGAGGCACGAGGGTCTTCCCAAATGGTAGCATTTTGGTGGATGAAGCAGCCAGAGAAATACATTTGGGGTCTAGAATAGCATGGTTGGGAACCTCTTCTACATCAGAGGACGTCACAAAAGCTCGAGATAGAGCGTCAGCTTTCTTGTTCTTAGCAGCTGGTTTGAAGGTTATAATTAATTCAAAACGGGAAAAGAAAAGAGACCATCTTGCTTGACGAGGGTTCAAGCATTGAGCAGATTGCAAATATGACAAGTTCTTATGATCCGTGAAGATCGTCACCGGATGGCGAGCTCCTTCCAACAAGTATCTCCATTCCTCTAATGCAGCTTTGATGGCCAGCAACTCCTTGTCCCCGATAGTATAGTTTTCTCTGCGGGCAGAAGACCCCGAGAGTAGAAGGCACAAGGATGTAATTTTTGTTGCTCCGAGCGTTGGGAGAGAATAGCTCCTAAGCCCACATTAGAGGCATCTACTTCTAGGAAGAAGGGGAGTGTCACGTCAGGTTGTCGCAGAATAGGAGCAGACGAGAAGGACTCTTTGAGGATTTGAAAGGCTTGGAGAGCCTCAGATGACCATTGCTTAGTATTAGCCCCTTTCCGAGTTAAGGCCACAATGGGAGATGCAATGGATGAGAAGTCTTGAATGAAGCGTCTATAGTAATTGGCAAAACCTAAAAAACGCTGGATGGCACGAAGAGTAGTTGGCTGAGGCCAATGTAGTACAGCATTTACTTTGTCTGGATCCATCTTCAGGCCAACTCCGGAAACTATATACCCCAAGAATGGAATCTGGGGTAACTCGAATGAACATTTTTCCAATTTACAGAACAATGAGTTTTTCCGTAGTCTGGAGAGGACCTCTGCCACATGTTGGTGATGAGAAGGCAGGTCCTGTGAGAAGATCAATATGTCGTCCAGGTAGACAACGACACATACATATAATAAGTCCCGAAAGATCTCATTGATGAAACCCTGGAAAACCGCGGGGGCATTACACAGCCCGAAGGGCATTACTAAATATTCGTAATGCCCATCTCTGGTGTTAAACGCGGTCTTCCATTCGTCACCGGAACGGATTCTAATTAAATTGTAGGCACCACGAAGATCCAACTTAGTAAATATCCGAGCTCCCTTGATGCGATCAAATAGCTCAGTGATCAGCGGAATGGGATACCGATTCTTGATAGTAATGGCGTTGAGTCCACGAAAATCTATACAAGGGCGTAATGATCCATCCTTCTTTTTGACGAAGAAGAACCCAGCTCCAGCGGGAGAGGTGGAAGGTCGAATGAAGCCGCGCTGGAGATTCTCCTGTATGTACTCAGATGTGGCTTGAGTTTCAGGTAACGAGAGAGGATAGACCCGGCCCCTGGGAGGAGTCTTGCCAGGTAGAAGGTCGATCGGACAATCCCAAGAACGATGAGGAGGAAGACGTTCAGACTGAGCTTTATCAAACACATCGGCAAATGAAGCATACTGAGGAGGGAGTCCCGGGGAGGAATATGCGATGGAAGATTGCTGTACTTTAAGAGGAATAACTTGAGAAAGACAACGCTGGTGACATTCAGACCCCCAAGACATAACTTGAGGAGTGCGCCAGTCAATCTGGGGAGAGTGACACTGAAGCCATGGAAGGCCTAAGACAATCGGACTTGTCGTAACTGGAAGAATTAAAAACGAAATTTCTTCATGGTGTAGTGCACCAATCTGAAGGGTTACTGGAGACGTACTCTGGGTGATGAGACCGTTGATGAGACGTGATCCATCTATAGCCGTCACAGTAATGGGTGTTTTTAAAGTGATCACTGGTAGGGACCATTGATTCACTAGTGATTTAGAAATGAAATTTCCTGCTGCTCCGGAATCAATCAATGCCTGGGACTCAAAGGATTTGGTAGCAAAGGAGATCGTAACCTCAAAAGCGCAGACTTTAGATTTCATAAACGATGGAGAGGACTCCAGGGACCCTAACTTCACCTCTCCAGAACTAGTTAGGGCCTGGCATTTCCCGATCTCTTAGGGCAAGAGCTGAGCATATGCGTGGAATCAGCACAATAGATACAGAGTCTATTCTTTACTCTTCGTCTCCTCTCCTCTGAAGATAATTTGGAACGTCCTATCTCCATGGGAATCACAGAGGATGGAGCTGGACGAAATTGAGGGTTTGAACGAAGAGGTGCTTTGACAGCCGTTGTTTTCTCAGACTCTCTTTCACGAAATCTCATATCTACACGATGGCAAAGAGAGATCAAATCTTCTAGTGACGAAGGAAGCTCTTGGGTAGTCAGTGCATCTTTAATTTTATCGGAGAGCCCCTGCCAGAAGGCGGCAACTAATGCTTCAGTGTTCCACTGAAGTTCAGAGGCTAGGATCCTAAATTGAATGACATACTGTCCTACTGTATGGGAGCCTTGTCGCAAACGAAGAATGCTGGAAGCAGCGGAAGTCACACGACCTGGTTCATCGAACACACTTCGGAACGTGGAAATGAATTTGGCACTATCTTGTAGAATTGGATCGTTTCTCTCCCACAGAGGGGAGGCCCAAGCCAGGGCTTGTCCAGAAAACAATGAGATAAGATAGGCCACTCTGGAACGATGGGTAGAAAAATTTTGAGGTTGGAGTTCAAAATGGACTGAACATTGGTTAAGGAAACCTCTACAAGTTTTGGGGTCCCCGTCATATTTTGACGGAGTAGGCAGGTGAAGCGTAGGAGCTGTAGACACCTGGGATGGCACTGGGGAAACGGAGGCAAGCACAGGAGCTTCAATATTAGCTGTAACAGTCTGTCCAGATGTTCCTTGGGAGGTTAACGATTGGTAACATTGAAGTAACAGCTGTTGGCGAGCATCCTGTTGCTCCACACGGCTGACCAGATGCTGCAGCATCTCCTTAGCGGTAGGTTCCGTATCTGGGTCTGTCATGGCCTGATCTTACTGTCACGGGCACTAGGAGTCTTTACCCAGGGATCACCAGGTGATAGGCTTACCAGAGCAGTATAGGTGGTAATATGGTACTCTGGTAGCAGGGTGATCACGGAACAGGAAATAGCAGATGATGAGATGCTCAGGAAAGTCTATGACTAGCAGCACTGGCAATATGGAGGTAGTAATACACGAGGAACTGTATGGACAAAGGACACGTGAAGGTAGTCAGTGGTCTGCGGTAGCAAGTTGTACCACTGCTATAGTGAGGAGGAATGTCCAACAGAAACGAGGAGGTGATGAGAGTCAGCGGTCTGCGGATAGCAAGTTGTACCGCTGTCTGAGTGAAGGAATGGAATCCAAGTGGAGGTATCCGGGGAGTCAGTGGTCTGCGTTAGCAAGTTGTACCACTGCTATGTGAGAGGATACTGGAACAGGTGAAACTGTAAACAGGAGTCAGTGGTCTGCCACTAGCAAGTTGTACTACTGAATATATATGTGAGGAGGTGCACGGGGAGAGACTGCAACACAATATATACACGGGCACCTTGACTTTGATCCACAGTAATATGCACAATATAAATGTATAAATGACTGAACAACACTGCCAATATAGAAAGTCTCTTGAAGTAATCCGGCATGAGATAACACAGTCAATGGTGGCAGTAGAGTCAGCAGATAGTACACTCCAGAGGAGAACCAACACAGTCAATGATGGCAATAGACTCAGCGGATAGTACACTCCAGAGGAGAACCAACACAGTCCAGCAAGGTATGCAATACACAGCACAGTCAATGAGAAGTATGCATACCGTGGTTCAGGAGGCAGTCAGACAGGAGTGCAGAGATACCTGAACGGCAGGAGGCCGGCAGGATGCGAAGTCCCTGGATGGGTGAAGCGGTGGTCTAGTAGGTGCAGCGCACGGGTAGGTAGACCAGCAGGGAACACAGGAAAGCGTGGAGAGCGGATCAGCAGTAGATGGATGAGTAGTGCTGAGGAGTAGCAGCAGCGGGTCTCTGCGGGAACACGGAGGTAGCCAATAGCAACCAGCAGGTGCAGTAACGATGGGACACGGGAGAGCAGAGTTGAACAGGCACTGTTGATCACGGAGAATAGCGGGTAGCAATAGTGGAGGCAGACTCAAGGAAACACGGGAGCGTTGACAAGGACTGAAGACTGAAGCGCACAGAGGCAGCGGATAGGAATCAGCCAAACAGTCACGATGAAACACAGACGGGTTGCAGGTTGAAGACTGTAGTGCACGGAGGCAGCGGATAGGAATCAGCTAGCAGTCACGATGATGAAACACAGACGAGTTGCAGGTTGAAGACTGTAGTGCACGGAGGCAGCGGATAGGAATCAGCTAGCAGTCACGATGATACAGTAGATGGTAGAAGTGGTATGGGAACCACAGTAGGAGAAGTGGTTTGAAGACTGTAGTGCACGGAGGCAGCGGATAGGAATCAGCTCACAGTCACGATGATACAGTAGATGGTAGAAGTGGTATGGGAACCACAGTAGTAGAAGTGGTTTGGAAACCACAGAGGTAGAAGTGGTTTGGAAACCACAGGAATCAGCAGCGCTGAATACACGAGGAAACACAGGAACACCTTCAGAGACTCATGGGGAATGAGACTCCAAGATCAGGCAATGTGGTGATGACCACAGGTGCTTAATATAGGGAGGTTGCCTGATCTGCCAATTAAGTTAAAGGAACATACACTGGAGGTATAGAAAGGGCTGCGCATGCGCAGTCCCTCAGGATGGAGGACGGCCACGGTTCCTAAATGTCCGGGAAGAAGCACTCACAGTCCGGTGAGTGACAGTCTGGTACACTGTATTTCTTACTGATAAAAAAATTGGACTCCTGCCTTTGTTCGGGGCGGGCGCGCACATAGAACAGTGTGTAGTACAATGTGAAGCAGGACATACAACCCAACTATCCTTGCAGTCGAAACAAAGTCCTGACTGAGCGCGACAGTCACATAAAATTGAGAATCAGGACAGCTGACTACCATTGCACTTGTTTTTGAAAGGATTTGGAAGCGTTGGAGAGCAGTCTACCACTCTCTCAACTGATAGACCCTTTCATATGCTCTGACGGGGTGACATGGAAATCCCCCTCTAGAAATCCTGTATTTGCCCCTGCTGAAGTCAACTGAGTATCAGTAAGCACAACTAGTTTTAAGGGAAAAAATGCTTATATAGGCGAAGAGCATAGTAACTGAAGTTTATTTACAGGTAGTGAGCCCATACGTGGCACATATACCTGCCACAGCTTGTCTGGCCAGTAAAAGAAAACAGGGCCTAACTATCACGTTACTTCCAATGACTGCCCAGACCAAACATAGTCAGATAGTTTAAGATGTGATATTGATCAAGCCAGGCTGTAGCTGGTCTCCTGATTATTGTCGGCGTGCCAACATTTTCTTCAGCAGTATAGAATCTCTAGTCATCTCTAGATCATGACCACTTGTGTATATACTGTATACTGCATATTTTGTGTGCAATCATCAATATATCCTTTCTGTCTATTCATTTTGCCAATCAAACAACAAAATCTGGAAATTTATCAGGAACAAAATGTGAATTAACATCATCATCAACATTTATTTATATAGCGCCACAAGATTCCGTAGCGCTTTCAATTGGGAACAAACAGTAATAAAACAATACTGGGTAATACAGACAGAGAGGTAAGAGGGCCCTGCTCACAAGCTTACAATACATTCTCTGTAAAGTGCTCTGTAATATCTTGGTACTATATCAATAAAGGATAATAATAGACCTATTGGTTTATTTACTAAACTGTGGGTTTGAAAAGGTGGAGATGTTGCCTATAGCAACCAATCAGATTCTAGCTGTCATTTTGTAGAATGTACTAAATAAATGATAACTACAATCTGATTGGTTGATATAGGCAACATCTCCACTTTTTCAAACCCACAGTTTAGTAAATATACCCCCTGGTCTTGTCCTGGTTGTGCCTATTGACCAGATAACAGCATAAATGGGGAGATTAGGTCATGGTTATGTCAGCAAAAGAAAACATTATTTAACCAAACATGAATGACTTGAGCTTGAATAAAGCACCATTTATTTTAAATAACTATACTGTATTGTGTGTTTTGTCACTATAAATATTATTGTTCTTATTTATAATATTTAGCTGTTTGGTATAAAATATAGATTATAGTTTGCTGTAGTCAGGTGACAATATTTCACACACGTCTGAATTGCTTTCATTTCTTACATGTGTTCTTAAAAAGTGTGATTCAAATGTTCATTTTTTTATTATTGAGTTCCAGTTTCTATGGCAACTTTTTTTGGTGACTGACTTTCCCACATAACAGAAAATGCAACAATTTTAAACCAAATAATTGTTCACATAAAAACGTCATTCTAAAAAGATTTTCATCTCATTTTCTTTTTTCTAGGTATATCTATTTAAGATTATAAGAAACATATACCTCAGAAATAATGGTAAAGAAGTGTACAGCTTAAAACATGGACATTTGTTAGTGAAGGGGTAGTGAGAGCTAGGAAGGGATGTTTTTCCCTGGCTCCCAACGGTGGTGATTCCTGGCTCCCAGAGAGGGATGTGTAGCAAGAGCCCACTACTGGTGAAGCACACACGTACAACTTCTTCCTTTTTATGGTTCTTTATTGTCAGGATGGTAATAATTGTTTGACACCGTACACTTGCACAGCAATTATGGAGACCCTAAACGCTTACTATACATAGTCCAGCTCTCTGTCAAGATCAGCCAGCTATCCCAGCGTTGATCTCCCTGAACAATAAAACAATCAGGGTTTTATACCTGACACTCCTCCCACAGGCCTAGCTTGATGGACAGGTGACACACCCACCTTCTCTTTAAAAAGGACACACCCATCCCTGGCTCTGTTTAGACTTTCAGATACACCCTGTCTGTTTGCTGAGAGGAAGCAGCTTTTTAAATCTTGTAAGTAAACCAACTTTTACTACACATATGTTTTTACCTGGTTTATTCTCCACCTAGGTACATAACTGTGCCAATGTTTTACTCTACTTCCCTGCTTTCTCTGCATATTGCCAGCTAAATGCCTCCTTTTGTTACAGATGGTTGTAGCATTTATGGTCTAATAGTTGTGCTAGGTGTAAAAGGCAAGAAAGGGAGAAACAAAGTGGGTCCTAATAGCTAAAAAATGGTAGAATCTTTGAAATGGTTGGTCCAAGGTAGCCACACTTTAGTGAAATGCATAGCTTTATGCATACTGTGATGAGGATGGTGTAGCAGGTTCATCTCTTCGGAGTGTGGCGCTATGCTGGATTCATAGCCTGGTGCCACACTCCCAACCAACATGGAGGAGCAGCAGCCTTCAGTTCCACAGCTGCAGAATTCTGCACATCCATGACAATGACATAGTGAGTAGCACTGCGGTGACACTGAAAAAGTGCCTAGGGTGCCCTCTAAATCCTGGCACCTTAGGCGAGTGTACTCATTCACTTTAATGTGCACACAAAGAGAACTTTTTGATATCATTTTTATACTTTGACCTCAAGGGAAACTGTGTGTTTGAACTCCCCTGTGACTTCTAATATCCCTGTAATTTAGAAAGTGCATTATATGATATATAAAGACATACACTGCACAGTAAGGAATGAAAATGAGGACTGGTACCCACTGTAAAAAGGTTTCACTGGGGTTGAAATGTTAATATATGATGTACCATTAAGAAAGAAACATACATATACTAACAAAGGAATATTGGATGGATTTTGAATTTCAAACACAGACTGGAGGACATAAGACACAGACTAAGTTGAATGTGCAACTTTTACTGTTGATTGTGACTTATTTGTTGATTTACTGTTGATCGTGTCAGTTAGGTAACTATTACAATTGTTTATTTGTATTTTTTTATTTATAAAATGCCAAAATTTTCTTCAGCAATACAGAACCTCCAGCTATCTCTAGATCATGACCACTGTACATACCATATACAGCATATTTTATCATGGAAAATTGTAAAATCATCAAAAAATACAAAGTTTAGGTTGTAATTTTGTGGGTGAAGTTTTCATTAGCAGAAATACTCATTATCTAGACGTTTATGCCACTTTGTGCCTTTTATATAAGACCTGCTATGATCACCTAATGGACTTCCCCGTCTCGCATGATTTCATAAATGAAGATCTCCGGCACTTGGTTAAGATCATTCACCAATTATAACTTATCAGTTAGGAATTTATACTTCCCTTTGACCTTCAACAACCTAATGCTGATTTTCCACTCCTACAGTATCTTGTTAAGAAGAGACATATGTCAGCTCCCTAAAATAACAAACATTTCCTTCCAGACATATCTTACCTCATAGACCTGTGTGATCTGAGGTATTGTGATTAGACTTTATGAAGTTGCATAGTAAAGTGGCCGTACTTGCAGAACAGTATAAGTTTGCACAGTGTACCTTGATTGTAGAACTGAGATCTCAATTTTTGCAAGATAATGTTAATGAGACAAAGAGTCAATCTAACGGTCATTTGCAGTGTCAGAGATCCGGATTTTCTTCAATACTTTTGTTGAGACAAAACACTTGCCGCACATAGTGCACTGTGTAAAAATATATAGTATAGTAATAATTTAAGAGCTATACAGCTCCATCTGGTTTCTGGAGGGAGACCTTAATCATGGTCTCCCTCCGTTATACTGAAAACCAACTCCAGTCTGCTAAGCACAAGGCTGGTGTTTCTATGTTGGGGTCACAATCCCAGAGACTACTAACTACTAAAGCACTGGAGGACTTCCTTCCCCTCCCCCAGTGTTTAGGGCAGCTTAAATTTACAATTATCATTCAATTGAATAAAAGAATCCCCAAATCTTTTTACCCACAACTTTATTAAATATAAAATCATCTTCTTCTTTCTTAATTTGAGGTAATCTAAATTAAAAAAAATTAAAAATAAATACTACCCCTATTAAAAGAAAAACCCATCCATTCACTACGAACAATCACCAAAATGATCAATGGCTGGTTTACCCAAGACTCCCATTTGCTGTCAGTCAATCACAAGCAGAAACTACATGTGATTGGATAGCGAAGACATTCAGGTTGCTCTTGGGCATAATTATTTTTCATCTATCATTCTTCGTGACCAGATGGGTAATTTTTTTTATATGGGTTTTTCAACTTTGAACACCATCAGATCAAGTAAGAAGAAAATAGAAAAACAAAATTTGACTTCCATTTTTACTATATTTAATCAAAAAAGAAGAAAGAAGATATCATTTCCCATTGGGACTATGAAACATCAAATCTAATCAAAAAAGAAAAAAGTAAGATAATTTCCATTTGGACTATCAAGAATCAAGAAAAAATATTTTATATTTAATAAAGTTGTGAACAAGGGCTTTGGGGAGTCATGTTTACATTAAAGTTTAAATTGTCTGTGCTATTTATGTATTTTTACTTTTATGGACCTTCTTCCATTATACTTGGACCGTTGGCCTGGCAAAGTTGCCACTCCAGGGTCCCAGTATTGTTATTTATCACCAGAGCTTTTCAGTGCAGTGCAGGTAACCTATGTAAGATTTTTTGTGGCCATCCTCACCATAGAGGCACCCGACCTGCACTGACAGCTCATAGCGGATATGTTAGTGTGAATTATATATAGTGTCACAGTTTGATTCTGCATGAGCAACACTGAATAAAACATATAGGTTTGCTTCACTCTTTTAGTTATTTCATTTCTCACTTACTAATTGGTAATTTAGAAAAATATATAAGTTGCCTTCTATCTGTATGTTCATCTTTTTATCTATATACAGATGTAGCAAGCGTCAAACTATATTTAAACATTGGTTGATTCTGCTGCCATAGCGAACCCAATGGTCCCACTATAGTACACAGCAGTCCCTGAAAACCATGCCCATTATACCAAGAATAAAAATAAATAACATGTAAACTTGATATTAGAATATTCTTTAATTGGATAAACTACTCCTCAAAACCCTTGTTAACCACTTTATCAAATCATTATTTATATGGTTCATTGTAATTAATTAAATTACATTTAATTAAATTGTCCTGTTGTATTATTTTTACTCAGTGGTGGAGCAGTGCATCACCGGGTCCCATTACGAAATTTGGGTAAGGGCACTGTGAGGCCACTCTAGACTCCCTGGCTCCAGTCTCCTCTCATAAGAGCAGGAGGTTTACGGCGCATGTCCAGACTCACCCAGATTTAGAAGAGGCCAACTGTGGCTTAATGTTGCACTTTATTGGCCCACAATGTCACCAATCAAAACAGTCTCCCTGGACTAGGGAAGCCTAACAAACAGGTAAGTATACTCCTGAAATGGATATGGTTACAAAATGAGTGATGTGCATGGTAAAATTATGAGGGAAACAGGTCTTGACTGAAGTACCCAGGATCACATATTTAGGGTTCCACTGTGTTCTGTTTTTTCCCAAACAGTTACTGTATAACATCACCTTAGAATGATTATTTTTCTAGAATACAGATTAAGGACTCATAAAGTATTTAGAATAACACACTTAAACGATCCATGCAATTTTAAATCTAGTGCCAAAAGATGTCCAGCGCAAACATGTGACCATTATCATCATCATCAACTCAGAAACTGGCACCAGTCCTATGGGATATGCCTTCTGAAAGACGTGTCTCAAAGATACGCTTAAGACAAACTCAGACGTTTCTCTAAAGGGGTGTGGTTGACTTGTGTCTCTATGCCCCTGAGTACCTCTGTCCCATCTCTCCAAGCACAAGTTGACACACGTATAAGAGATACTTAACTCAGATGCAGGTTGTGCATATATGCAATGCGAAATATTTTACACAAATGGACTTCTGTTCAACTCTAAATCAGGCTTACAGTGTATAAAAAAAACCAAAAGGCAGATGGGGTATTTGTCGGGAGAGTTTACACTGTCATATGGCGCAGACTAAAGAAAGTCAATTTCATGTAATTCTTGCCTCCAAAGCTTATATGTTTATTATTAAAAACAGAGAATGATGTTGTGACCATTTATATACTTACAAATACTTCACTTTAGAACGTATTTCCTGTATAACACATATGAGAAATAAATCTTTTATTTTCATTTTTCATAGCATAGAACCTCAGTATTATACCACTGACAAATAAAAAAGGTGACATTGCGCATGTTTAAAAAATTAAATGCATTAAATTAAATGGGAAACAAAAAAAGAAATCCAGACGTTTTAAGCATTTTCCCATTTGCAGATATAAGAAGCCCTCATTGAGTCATTCATCCTATTACAAACCAGATGTACAAACCAGACAGATTGTGACATGTTGAATGTAGAGCTTTGTGCATCAGTTACGTTGCTAAATCTGCTATCAAACAGAGCACCCTACAAAGACTGATACACAGGTACTGTGCCATTGTCATTCACTTGGGATTGTAAGGGACATGTTCTCACTCTGTGATAGATCATGTCCCTCTAGTCTGAAATTTAAACACATTCATCAAGCTGTCAACCAGAAACTAACAAAGCTGCAATTACTACAGTACCATTTACTATAATTGCAACTGTCTGTACCAAACTCTCTCGCTCATGCCTTATCTATTTATTTCATGGTATAGTACTACTTTTACCATTGCTAAAACACCATAACATTTTTGTAGCATTCATTTTCTTCTTTTGTGTCATTATAAAAAGCAAAAATTCCTCTGGCAAAACAAATTACCTGATCCGTTTTCTAATCATTATATTGTTATTCTAAACTTTGATCGCAATGTATAGTACTTTTATTCAGTAATGGTAATGTCAATGATTAGATTCCACATGGAATGCAATACCTGTTATTTAAGGGATTATGCGTTCAATAGATTCACATAAAGACACTGGAATGAGATGTGTTCTTGTTAGCAGCTGTAGAGTATATATAGTAGCTCATTAATTACAGTGGTTAACCGCAATTTTCACTCCTCTAAAGACACCAATAGTTACCTCCCACTTGCCAGTCTCTTCCATTGACACCTCAGTCTTTAAATGGACTTTGACATGAAAACAATGTTGCTTTAGGCTTCAACCTATAAGGTAATGTATTTCAATCAAAGTAAAAACACGACAGTTGAATCATTCTGTTGTTTTAGCGATTTGGAAAAGGTGTGTGTGCAGGTTCTCTGTGTCTCTGCAAAAGGCTTGTAAAAAAGTTAAATGCCATTACCTAAGCTATGCCTTGAGAATTCACAAAGTGGGCAGATCTTACTTAAAGGGTGAAGGTACTATTTTCCCACTACTAGCGGAATGGCTCCACCATCGCTTTGAATTTTGCAGAAAGTGATTCCTGGAGAATGCTAACTTTGACAGGTTGCGCTTTGGGAGGATAGTGGGAATAAATAAAATAATTAAATAATTAAATGAAAATAAAAACAGACATGCATTTTTTTTTTATTAAATACTATATTTTGTGCCTACAATGGATAGAAAAACCTGGACACTGATGTCACCAGTTGTATGATATTTAATATCAAAACTGAAGCTAGAGATTTACAGGCCTGAAAAACTTGCATCCTCTACGGTGTCACTCCTCAGTACACAATGGTAAGTCATATAATTATACCAGAACACAAATACAGCTTTGATCATTTTACTGTAGCTGAGCTCCCATAATGTTATCATTGTTTATATAATTATAGGGTGCCACATTATTCCGGCGTGTTGTACGTTAGGGAATTATATGTCACACATAGTTGAATAACAACTGAAGCACAAAACAAACTAAATAACAAAATTACTGAACAAATATAAAGCATAACATGAAACATAAAAATAATAAGACAGGCCTCAATCATATGGTCAGTGGCACATGAGCTCTTGTGGGGCGAAGGGCTGGATCCAGACTCCTCTCTGCGGCATAATTCTGATTTTGGGGAATTGGTGAAGTTAGAAGATACAATTATGTGGATAAAAGCTGGAGTGCATACTATTGGTTAAATATATATATATATGGTCACTTAAGATCATTTAGGTAACTAAAGTCCGCTTACCAGTTACCTAACTCCCGGTTCTTCCGATACCTGCAATTGAGGAATGCCATTAATGATCAATTTCCTAGAGAGCAGCCACAGATCCTAGACTCCCCTTTAAAAATGTGATGGGTTCTCTAGGTTCCTGTAAATTAACATCAGTGTTGTATGCCACATTACTGCCTCAGGTTTCTCCGAGAGGATTGGATCAGTTGAGAAATAAATGTCAGACTGATCTGGGCGTCCTTTCAGATGACGAATGGAGCTTGGTGACAGGTGGTACAAAAAATGCCACCTCATGTCTCAAGTTCCAGCAAATATATTTTTATATATTACATATAGTGTATATAACTCCCTCTAGTCTACACATGATGAGACTTCACACGTCCTCTGAGTGTCCTAAGTGCGGAGACCCTGTATGTACTTTCTGGCACTTATTATGGACATGTCCAGTTGTTCAATCATTTTGGTGTAATATATGTAATGATGATGATGATGATGATGATCTCCTCTACACTACCTCTCACTGCTTTCCATGTGCCCCAAGATATGTTAGTTTGCTATTACATTAGATGAGAATTTAGACAAGCCACTCTTCAAATATATAATTATATTGTCCTCCCTGGCCAAGGTGGTCCTTGCTACGGGTTGGATGGCGCTGGAGACTCCCAGTGTTGATCATTGGACTAATTTAGTTACTGAGATATGTAGGCATGGACGGTTTATGTACGATAGTAGAAAGGCCTTACACAAGTATCATAAAATCTGGCACCACTCATACGAGTCTCAATTTGCTGTCCTCCCCTTCCAAGATGAAATGGTTTGATGTGTATGGCGAAACCACCAGATATGATATTAGTAACAGCCCTGCACAGCTTTAGCTTTAGCTTTGGTTTCAGTTTTAGTTTTAACCTCATTTATTTAGGTTGGTTCCGGAGTGTAGTTCACTGTACATTTATATCAATGAAAATACTTAATCTGATTAGAGACAATTAATATATTTGTCTGTTATTTGTTAAAAGTGACAATTTCTTGTTATGCAATTTGTTTTGTTGTATTGTCCCTTAAAAATCTAAATAATAAAAATACTTTATTAAAAAAAAAAAAATGAAACATGAAAATGGAATGGACAAGATAGTAGGAGAAAAGTGGATCCTGCTCCCAAGAGCTTACAATTTCGTGGATATTGTATGGTCTTCCACATTCATTTGGATAGGTTGCCTAAGTTTAGCACAAAATGTAATTACGCCTCTGCTTTAAATGAAACTCCAGCATTTGCTGTATTATTATCTAGATTCATGTATTTATTGTGTTCAAACTTTATACCATGCTATCCATTTAATATGTATCACTTGCTGGTTTTTGCAATTAGTTTATTTCTGGTACCCACAACCTAGTACCCCTATTAGAGAAAGTAACTATGTTGTTCATTGTGTACTAAACAAATCATGGTTGGATCATATACAACATACTTAAGTGAAGTGTTTTACAATCATAACCACAGATCATTAGCACTCCAAGCAGTTTGTTCACACTGGGCTGATCCTGTGTAAATATGCATTTGCTGTGTTTGCACTGTATTAGGAACAGCAAATGTTTTACAACAATCTGGTAAACAGACTAAAGATTTACTGTAAATCTACTTTTCAGTTTACGTTTCGGGGTGAAAGGAAAGACATGCAAAGTTAAGACTTTAAAAATAGATGCTATTTTCAATAGAGTCTAAATAGCAACACACAACTATATTACAAAAGTATATACATATGTTAGACAAAAGGAAGACAAGGCTCTAATTTGCAACAGCTGTTCCCGTGACAAAAATGGCAGAGACTGAAGAAACCAGTTACTTAAAAATCCAAATGAGTTGTCATGTGCACGCTATGCAATTGTTGTGACGCTTGTCACGTCTTTTGTGTTATGATATCGTATAACGAAAAGATTCAGTTTGTATAGTAAACACAGTGTGCTAGTAGATGGTGAACACCTGCCACAAAGTGTGTAAAGTCTGTAATATTTCTTTAATACTCTAACATTTTTGTGCATATTTTGTCCATGTATTGCCTGCGGAGGTTGTTGTTTTTCTTGTTTTAAGTAGTGTTCTAAACCTAAATAAATGTAATATATATATATATATATATATATATATATATATATATATATATATATATATATATATATATATATATAAACACCCATCTGGTAGCATTCACAAATTCACATTTGTAAAAGTTTTAATATCATTAGAGAAATTAAGATGGATTTTATTGTTTCCAGTTCTGGCAAAGAATTGGCTAAAGTAATAATCTTGGTTTGTGTTTTGATATCCCAGTGATAGACACTCTCACTTGGAATTTCAGCTTGTTAGACTGAATTTATATCACTCAAAATATTGCTGTATAGTAAAAGTGGTTCTAAAACAACTAAGTTAACATCTCTATCATTTGTAATGTTCTTATTCATACATTCACTCATTCATTCATTTATTTACTTATTTTCTTGTGATTGCAATTACTTGCATGTGTATGTTATCTTCACTAGTTCAGTGTGTAAATACAGGATACAATACAATATGTGTGTATTTGACTTAACATATATATATATATATATATATATATATATATATATATATATATATACACACACACACACACACACATAAATAGGTATATATAGATATATAGAACATAGATATAGTTACAGATCTAAGGGCAGCAGATTACATGTCTACACTATTTTAGGTATAATTTGAACCTTTTTACAAGCACTCTATTCACAAGTATATTCACTATCTATAAAACCAATAGTACTATCAAGTATTTAAATGTATTATAATAAATAGAAGACATTAGTTTCCAAAAGGCCACATTCCAACAACATCAACATGGGAGACGAACAGTCCCAATAAAATATATTAATATAAACAAGTCGGCTGCCACCAAGCAATTGCATTATTATACAAGGCTACACTTTTTTGCACTAATTTCAGTGATGTTTAATTGACAGTTGTCCTAGTTTGTCTACTATGGAAAGTTCTTTGTAGGTCTAATTGTTATTGATTAGACATTCATGTTATTATTAATTCCGGTATCTGACAATATACATCCGTCTTAACCTATTGTAATTTGCTGCCATGATTCTGTCATGCTAATAATAGTTGAGCTCATAGATCTTGTGGTGTCTTTCTCTTTGACATGCCTTAGCTCTAGGGGTAACCCTCCTGTTCACTTTTAAAGTGGATGGATGATAGATGGTCGACAATTGCACGTTCTACTTGCATCTTTCAATCACTTTCTTGATTGAGCTTACCCAAATAGAAACTCAGTGGGGGGCTATGAATCAAGATGGTGCAGTCTGAGGTCTAAGGTTCCCAAACTCCAGATGAAAATGGGAATTTGTATGAACTAATTTTAGCATTTCAGTTGTATCACCAGTTGCTTTTATATAATAAAAGTGGTGAAAGGTTAAAATTCCATGTATATTGGCAAAACACAGACATTAGAGGAAAATGCATTAAAATTCTTATTCTAAAATATAAAACTTTGAGTGGCATACTTTTTAGATTTGTAATGTTAGGTAAGTATAAATAAACTAAACAAATCATGTGCTAAATCCAACAAATATATTCAAGAATGAAGAACAAAACATTAACTATATAGTAAATTTGCAGTAGTTATTTAATAAGAGTTATTGCCACCTCCTGCTTAGTTATAAAAAATGAAAACCAAAAAACTAAAACACAAGAACAGCGCCAAATCTAAATAAATATGACGAGTATAAATTTAATATGCTAGACTACTCATACTCAAAAGATTGGCTTAAAACATAAAATATACTATATATAATTATATTAAAAGCAATGTTGTATCTGGTAACAATTTATTGTCCATGTTTTCTGCAGATTTCTAATCTGGATAAGGTTACACCAGGTGCTTAAATGAGTAGACCAAGGCTGTCAAATCTTTTGCATTGTCCTGGAATTTCCTGCATTTGACCTTGTCTCTTGAACTGATAGTTTTATGCCCCGATCACCTGGATTTCATGACACTGGGAGACACAGGGTCAAATTTCACCCACCCACCAACATTTCAGCTTGATTGATGGCTTGTGGCACTCTGAATGGTGGACACCAAATAGATTGCCAGAAGTTTCCAGGAGTCTGATTGCTGTGTGGCCAGCGATATCCACCAATCAGAGTGCAATGATCTGTTTAGTGATGCAGAAAGACAATAATGGACTGCAGGACAGGCACATAAACTACTGCATTATGTCACCACCAGTATTCTGGGTTCTGTCTTGGGTTGCCATCTGAGATCTGGGGCCTGAGTCATTAAGAAAAGTAAGGCAAAAAAAAAAAGAAGTAAATGTTCTCCGGGACAAACCATGTTACAATGCAAGAGGTGCAAATTAGTTTATTATTTTGCACATAAGTTGAATACGGGCTGTTTTTCATCTAGCACACAAATACTTGATAGCTTTGTTTTTACACTGAAATTTAAAGTTGATCTAGGACATGCCCTACCCCAACTATAAATCTGTCCCCACATTTTAAAGTTACCTTCCCCTCCAATCCAACATAATTTTGCCCTTGTGCAAAGTTACTCTTTTTTCTTGCTTTGCTCTCCTTAATGACTCAGGCCCCTGGTGTCTGCTGTTTAAAGCCACCACACATTTTGGGGTCTGCATTGTGAATCAACCAGAAATCTGGGGTCTGTATCGTATAGTCATCATCAATATGGTGGTCTGTGTTTTAAAGACAACATAGATTTGGGGGTTTGTATTGTATACCAAACAGAAGTTTCATGATATTATTTTCAAGTCAGAAGAGATATGGGGGTTTGCATTGTATAATGGTTACCAGAACAGGTTCTGTATTTTTTAACTAATGTGCGTCGTGTTTTGTATACTGGCCAGTAGACTGCTATTGTATATTAGTCACTAAGAGACTCCCTGTAGTTCCTACTGATAAATAGAATGCTCTCTGTATTGTATATCAGCACTAGCATGTTCTTTATATTATATGTATCACTTATATGTACAGGGCCTAGGCATTTTGTCAAAATCGGCGCCCCCCCCCGCAAAAATCGGTGGCCCTCCTCCCCCCTCACCCCGTCTTTCCTTTCCTTACCTTGCCTCACCACCGCCGCCTCTCTGCTCCGTCTCCTCCCCTCCACTCACTGACACTGTCGGGCCGTTATGATGATGTCACAGCCCGACAGTCAGTGAGTGGAGGGGAGGAGACGGAGCAGAGAGGCGGCGGAGGTGAGCAATAGCCTCTTCCCCCCTCCCCGTGGATGTATCTGAATGCTGTGCGGCAGCCGTGACAGGTATGGTCAGCGGTCGCCGCACAGTTTTAAAGTAATTTTCATTCTGTGGTGCCCTTCAGGCGCCCTCCAGAGCCCGGCACCCTAGGCAAGTGCCTAACCTTGCCTAATGGGAGTGCCGGGCCTGTATATGTATATTGGTCAATAGTTTGTCAAATACTTTGTATTTTATAATAGTCACAATAAAGATATCTGTAGTGTATAGTGGTCGGGAGAATGTTCTCTGTATTGTAAATCAGCCAATAAAACATTCCCTATATAGTATATTATTTAATTATAGCTCTTTAAAATAACAATTGTTCATATATTAGATGGGTGTGTAAAACAACATCTACATTAGAATAACCATACTTATAGTTTTTGCCCATGGCCAGAGATAACTTTTTTGTAGTTCATTGAAGTAATAAGTCAATAAATAGTTAATGCCGCAATCCATAATATATACTTTTCATGCTATATAAGTTTAAATTAAGAAATCCATCAAGGTAACCAATCAAATATAACATTTTATTGGAAGCCATGATGTGTAGTCAACTCTAATCTATTTTATTACCCAGGGATGCAGAACCATTGTCAAATAGACAGGAAGTGTACACTTCTTTTCTTTACAGTATGAAGGAGGTAGTTACGTTTTTAATCACCCAACCTAAACTTTTCCTTAAAGAGATGTTGAGAAGTCCTGTGCAGCTTTTATGTGAAGTGACATTCAGTTGCAAATCTTGAAGCAACACATTGAAAAGATCTGGAAATCTACAAAACAAAACAAAGCTGTAAAGAAATGTTAATTGTTGAAGGATCTTGGTATCAGAGAGAGAGAGATAGGGAGAGAGAGATACAGTTTTCCTGAAGGATAACTTGGTTGATATTACTTATATTATGGTGCGTAATATTCCCCATCACAATCCTGCTGTAGAGCCCAGGTATTTCTTGTTACACTACTGTGTCCTACGGTGTGTTGGAAGTTGTGAGTCCTGTATTCTTTACACCTTTGTGTTCATAATAATTTTAATCTAAGAAAGATTATATGAAAAAGAGTGAGCACATCTTCACCTGTTTTAAATATCCACTATACTCTTTTGATTTGATTATAGATATTTTTGTCATGTGTGCATAGCTTTATTAGTACATGGGGAAAAGGAAATAACAGTAGGAATTAATAACCATTCACACATATGCATACCACATTTAATTAATTGTCCCAAAAGTACTGCAACATTGTCCCATATACTTGTATCCATGCTCAACATTTTAGCACGGTATAATTATAATACAAGTAAAAATGACAGATAGGTCCATAGTTTAACAACCCATATACTGTATATATATATATATATATATGTATGTGTGAGTATGTTAGGGAATTTAGACTGTAAGCTCCAATGGGGCAGGGACTGATGTGAATCAGTTTTCTGTACAGCGCTGCGGAATCAGTGGCGCTATATATAAATAAATGATGATGATATATATATATATATATATATATATATATATATATATATATATATCCTGTTTCATTTCTACTTTGATTTTTTTATTTAAATCCACAATTTTGTATCTGGTTATTTCCAGTTTTTTCATTGAAATCAATAAAGAAATAAAAATAAACTCAGATACAATTTCCAGTATCTGAGTTTATCTAGTACCTTTAAAAAGCCAGCTGAGTGAAATGAATTTTCCCATAGAGGAAAGTGTATAGCAGAGAACAAGGTAAGTTGTTTAGCTAAGCAGACAGAGAATGAATGAGTCACAATGATACAGATGACAGATCCCAAGCATTAGCTCACTAATGCTAAATCCATAAACATTGCTTTGCCTCACCACAATATTTTTAAAGGTGTTTTTTCAAACATTCAGTGTCTAAGAGCCAGGTGCTCCCCTAGGCAAACATACTAGTGTTTCACCTATTGAGGGTTGGCGGAGATTTACTCAGGTTACAAATAACTGCCCTTTGGTCTTGTGTGAGATCAAAAGGACTAACTATTGGTAGCAATTCACACCATACTGTGCAAACTCATCTAAATCTCCATTCTTAAACTGTAATGTAATAATGCTTGTTATTCTAAACTGCCTGTCCTCCCATCAGATGGCAATTTGAATAAATAGCAGCCCCTGTTTCATGCTGACAATTATCTTACTTGTTTAGCAGAGTTAAATGTGTGTCTGCATCAGTTTTTTTCCTTGCACAGATGGAATGAAGAAAAAAAAAAATCATAGTTCAAACACATTATGATTTAGAACGTCCATGAATGATTCTGATTAGGCTAGCAAAATGATTCCGAATTGCTCGTATAGCAATCATATACTCATTTAGCGCTACGATTAAGGGCAAATCAATGAATCTCATCAATTTCTAGTTTGTTTTTTTACTTAAGCAGATGATAGTCTTGATTTTCTTTTATGAAAATTTATAGAGGAATGTCAGACAAAAAGAAAAATCCATTGTGACTTGTGGACTACCCCATGGATAAAATTGTGAGCTATATATCCTGAAACAGACAAATTCCATGTTTGAAACTTTGGAAATATATAATAAGATATTTTTTCCTGTGTAGATTTAAAAATACGATAATATTTTTTCATTGACAGTTGATTTATATTTACATTTACTTTAAAATCACCTTAATTGGGCCTCATTACGTGAAAGGAGCTACTGTATAAGGGTAAGAAATACAATGGGTAAGAAACATAATTTCCTTTAAGACTAAAGATTTTATCAAGTAAGGATCTGAAAATAACCATTTATGACTCTTTTCCTTGTCTGTCAGAAAGATGTACCCATTATGATATATAGGATATCATCATCATCATCATTTATTTATATAGCGCCACTAATTCCACAAAGCTGTACAGTAAACTCACTCACATCAGTCCCTGCCCCATTGGAGTTTACAGTCTAAATTCCCTAATATAGACACACTCACACACAGACACAGACAGACAGGGAGAGACTAGGGTCAATTTTGATAGCAGCCAATTAACCTACCAGTATATTTTTGGAGTGTGGGAGGAAACCAGAGCACCCGGAGGAAACCCACGCAAGCACAGGGAGAACATACAAACTCCACACAGATAAGGCCATGGTCGGGAATCGAACTCATGACCCCAGTGCTGTGAGGCAGATGTGCTAACCACTAGGCCACTGTGCCGCCCTATAGACACTATTCAACCAACTAGTGGACAAAAGGGACATCAATAAGTACTACAATTATGGCCAAAAGTTTTGAGAATGACACAAGTGCTGGTTTTCACAAACTTAACTGCTTCAGTGTTTTTAGACCTTGTCAGATGTTACTATGGTTTACTGAAGTCAATTTACAAGTATTTCATAAGTGTCAAAAGCTTTTATTGACAATTACATTAAGTTTATGGGAAGAGTCAATATTTGCAGTGTTGACCTTTCTTTTTGAAGACCTCTGCAATTTGCCCTGGCATGCTGTCAATCAACTTCTGGGCCACATACTGATTGATGGCCGCCCATTCTTGCCTAATCAAAGCTTGGAGTTTGTCAGAATTTGTGGGTTTTTGTTTGTCTACCTGCCTCTCCAGGATTGACCATAAGTTCTCAATGGGATTAAGGTCTGGGGAGTTTCCTGGCCATGAACCCAAAATTTTGATGTTTTGATTCCCGAGCCACTTATATTACTAGCAGCAATATCCTTGCCTGTGAAGCCCTTTTTGTGCAAAGCAATGATGACTGCACGTGTTTCCTTGCAGTTAACCATGGTTATCAGAGGAAGAACAATGATTTAAAGCACCATTCTCCTTGTAAAGCTTCCAGGCTGTTATTCTAACTCTAACTCATATTCTAAACATGACAGAGTGATCTCCAGCCCTGTCCTCGTCAACACTCTCACCTGTGTCAACGAGAGAATCACTGACCTGATGTCAGCTGTTTTTTTTGTGGCAGGGCTGAAATGCAGTGGAAATGTTTTTTTTTTTGGTTGTTAAAGTTCATTCTCATGGCAAAGAGGGACTTTGAAATTAGTTGCAATCATCTCATCACTCTTCATGACATTCTGGAGTATATGCAAATTGCCATCATAAAACTGGGGCAGCAGACTTTGTGAAAAAGAATATTTGTGTCATTCCCAAAACTTTTGGCCATGACTGTATACTACATTTCTAGAATGTAAGCTCTCGCGGGCAGGGTCCTCTTTACATATTGTCCCACATCTGTCTACTGTCTGACTCCCTCATTCGTCTCTTCACGTTTTTTTTCCTTCACTTTGTGTTACTCCCCATAGAATTTCTCACACCCATCTGTGTGACTTATATGTATTACTTCATCTATTTGTTACTTGCTTCTGTATCCGGCTCTGTGGAATCTGTGGCGCCTTATAAATAAATAGATAATAATAATAATAATAATAATAATAATAAGAGCCACATATGAAGTGAAGTTTAGCAGATGCCCAAGAGCCAAGAAGTACATTTTGCTAAAGCAGTTTACAAACACATCCCAGACGCCACTCGCTTGGAGGTATCTGAAACTGATAACTCATGTCTTGAACCAAGCTAAATTATGCTTAGTATAAAATAATACAAGACTATTTTACCCATTAACTTTATTTAATAGAAAATGCAAAACTCCTTCATAAAACCCCTTTCATTATAAAAGCAAAAATAAGATCAACAAATTTACTCCCTGTTCATAAAGAATGCAGTATTTTCGGGTCTTCCTCTGCCATTATTAGTGATATAGTACATGTTGTGATTTTGACAGTCAGGCAGTTTTAGATCTTACCAGCCACAAATCACTGTTGGCCCAAATAGAACTCCAATCCCAATACAAGTGTTCATGATCCAGCTGCTCTTACCGTGTCCCATAGAATCAGGCCAATCATCATGAGAGCTCTGTAGCCTGAATTTGTATGTGTGCGGACATCATTACTAATTGTAAATTGATAATGTTATACAATAAAAATACATAGCGCAATATAATATAATAAGTAACCACACAAACTTTTGAAAGGTGATTTATTTTAAGTAGCACAAACATCGACCATCTACTATTTTACAGTGAAATTAATTAATTAATAAGTAACAAGAACATATTTTTCTCTATTTCAGTAAATAGTGTATATTTTTGTGAGTTGACAGCGAGCCAAAATCATCTATTTTGAAGAAAACATTGGCACAAAAGGGGCCCTGTAACAGTGGTTAAAGTGTCAAGCTTGAATACATTTACTTACAGGTTCATTTCCTGAGTGAGTCACTTAAATTCTTCATGATCTTAGCCAAATGAATTTATCTTATTTCACAGGATGTACTAGAAAAGGACTTGTGGATCTGAGTCTTTCTGCCAGGTAAACATCTTAATTCAACAATGTACATGAGACAAAATAATCACAGTATGGTAGTGAGCTATCTATCTACACAAAATATCACAGCTTTTAGTTTTGTTTTTGGAATAAATAAATATACCTTTCAATTAGAGATGAGCGGGCTCGGATATCTGAAATCCGAGCCCACCCGAACATTGCCGATCCGAGTCGGATCCGAGACAGATCCGGGTATTGGCGCCAAATTCAAATATGAAACTGAGGCTCTGACTCATAATCCCGTTGTCGGATCTCGCGATACTCGGATCCTATAAATTCCCCGCTAGTCGCCGCCATCTTCACTCGGGCATTGATCAGGGTAGAGGGAGGGTGTGTTAGGTGGTCCTCTGTGCTGTTTAGTTCTGTGCTGTTTAGTTCTGTGCTGTTTAGTTCTGTGCTGTTTAGTTCTGTGCTGTTTAGTTCTGTGCTGTTTAGTTCTGTGCTGTGCTGTGCTGTGCTGTGCTGTGCTGTGCTCTGCAGTATCAGTCCAGTGGTGCTGTGTGCTGTGCTCTGTCCTTCTGAGGTCAGTGGTGCTGCTGGGTCCAGTGCTGCTGTGTCCTGTGCTCTGTGCTTCTAAGGGCATAGTTATTTCCCCAATATTCCCCTGTGTTTAAAAAATTAAAAAAAAGTTATTTAAAAAAATACCAAAAACTAATTTAATTTTTTTTAATTACCACAAAATTTGCACAACCAATCCTGCAGTATAAGCCCATTGGTACTGCAATATTACCAAGTTCACACATTCAGCAATAAAAGTCCAGTGGTACTGCAATATTACAAAGTTTACACATTCTGCAGTATCAGTCCAGTGGTGCTGTGTGCTGTGCTCTGTCCTTCTGAGGTCAGTGGTGCTGCTGGGTCCTGTGCCGTGTCCTGTTCAGTCCAGTGGTGCTGTGTCCTGTGCTCTGTGCTTCTAAGGGCATAGTTATTTCCCCATTATTCCCAAGTTTTTAAAAAATTTAAAAAAAAGTAAAAAAAAAAATACAATTAAAAATTAAAAAAAAAAAATATATAATTATAACCAAATTTGCAAAACCAATCCAGCAGTATAAGTCCATTGGTACTGCAATATTACAAAGTTCACACATTCTGCAGTATCAGTCCAGTGGTGCTGTGTCCTGTGCTCTGTCCTTCTGAGGTCAGTGGTGCTGCTGGGTCCAGTGCTGCTGTGTCCTGTGCTCTGTGCTTCTAAGGGCATAGTTATTTCCCCAATATTCCCCTGTGTTTAAAAAATTAAAAAAAAGTTATTTAAAAAAATACCAAAAACTAATTTAATTTTTTTTAATTACCACAAAATTTGCACAACCAATCCTGCAGTATAAGCCCATTGGTACTGCAATATTACCAAGTTCACACATTCAGCAATAAAAGTCCAGTGGTACTGCAATATTACAAAGTTTACACATTCTGCAGTATCAGTCCAGTGGTGCTGTGTGCTGTGCTCTGTCCTTCTGAGGTCAGTGGTGCTGCTGGGTCCTGTGCCGTGTCCTGTTCAGTCCAGTGGTGCTGTGTCCTGTGCTCTGTGCTTCTAAGGGCATAGTTATTTCCCCATTATTCCCAAGTTTTTAAAAAATTTAAAAAAAAGTAAAAAAAAAAATACAATTAAAAATTAAAAAAAAAAAAAATATAATTATAACCAAATTTGCAAAACCAATCCAGCAGTATAAGTCCATTGGTACTGCAATATTACAAAGTTCACACATTCTGCAGTATCAGTCCAGTGGTGCTGTGTCCTGTGCTCTGTCCTGCTGAGTTCCGTAGTGCTGCTGGGTCCTGTGCCGTGTCCTGTTCAGTCCAGTGGTGCTGTGTCCTGTGCTCTGTGCTTCTAAGGGCATAGTTATTTCCCCATTATTCCCAAGTTTTTAAAAAATAAAAAAAAAGTAAAAAAAAATAAAAAATTAAAAAAAAAAATATATATAATAATTATTATAACCAAATTTGCAAAACCAATACAGCAGTATAAGTCCATTGGTACTGCAATATTACCAAGTTCACACATTCTGCAGTATCTTGTGCTACATATAATGGAGACCAAAAATTTGGAGGATAAAGTAGGGAAAGATCAAGACCCACTTCCTCCTAATGCTGAAGCTGCTGCCACTAGTCATGACATAGACGATGAAATGCCATCAACGTCGTCTTCCAAGCCCGATGCCCAATCTCGTAGTACCGGGCATGTAAAATCCAAAAAGCCCAAGTTAAGAAAAAGTAGCAAAAAGAGAAACTTAAAATCATCTGAGGAGAAACGTAAAGTTGCCAATATGCCATTTACGACACGGAGTGGCAAGGAACGGCTTAGGCCCTGGCCCGTGTTCATGACTAGTGGTTCAGCTTCACCCACAGATCTTAGCCCTCCTCCTCCTCCCCCCCCTACAAAAAATTGAAGAGAGTTATGCTGTCAGCAACAAAACAGCAAACAACTCTGCCTTCTAAAGAGAAATTATCACAAATCCACAAGGCGAGTCCAAGGGTGTTGGTGGTTGTCAAGCCTGACCTTCCCATCACTGTACGGGAAGAGGTGGCTCGGGAGGAGGCTATTGATGATGTAGCTGGCGCTGTGGAGGAACTTGATGATGAGGATGGTGATGTGGTTATTGTAAATGAGGCACCAGGGGGGGAAACAGCTGATGTCCATGGGATGAAAAAGCCCATCGTCATGCCTGGTCAGAAGACCAAAAAATGCACCTCTTCGGTCTGGAGTTATTTTTATCCAAATCCAGACAACCAATGTATGGCCATATGTAGCTTATGTAAAGCTCAAATAAGCAGGGGTAAGGATCTTGCCCACCTAGGAACATCCTCCCTTATACGTCACCTGAATAACCTTCATAGTTCAGTGGTTAATTCAGGAACTGGGGCTAGGACCCTCATCGGTACAGGGACACCTAAATCCCGTGGTCCAGTTGGATACACACCAGCAACACCCTCCTCGTCAACTTCCTCCACAATCTCCATCAGATTCAGTCCTGCAGCCCAAGTCAGCAGCCAGACTGAGTCCTCCTCAATACGGGATTCATCCGAGGAATCCTGCAGCGGTACGCCTACTACTGCCACTGCTGCTGTTGCTGCTGTTAGTCGGTCATCTTCCCAGAGGGGAAGTCGTAAGACCGCTAAGTCTTTCACAAAACAATTGACCGTCCAACAGTCGTTTGCCATGACCACAAAATACGATAGTAGTCACCCTATTGCAAAGCGTATAACTGCGGCTGTAACTGCAATGTTGGTGTTAGACGTGCGCCCGGTGTCCGCCATCAGTGGAGTGGGATTTAGAGGGTTGATGGAGGTATTGTGTCCCCGGTACCAAATCACGTCGAGATTCCACTTCACTAGGCAGGCGATACCAAAAATGTACAGAGAAGTACGATCAAGTGTCCTCAGTGCTCTAAAAAATGCGGTTGTACCCACTGTCCACTTAACCACGGACATGTGGACAAGTGGTTCTGGGCAAATGAAGGACTATATGACTGTGACAGCCCACTGGGTAGATGCATCCCCTTCCGCAGCAACAGCAACAGCTGCATCAGTAGCAGCAACTACAAAATGGCGGCTCGTGCAAAGGCAGGCAACATTGTGCATTACAGGCTTTAATAAGAGGCACAATGCTGACAACATATTAGAGAAAATGAGGGAAATTATCTCCCAGTGGCTTACCCCACTTAGACTCTCATGGGGATTTGTGGTGTCAGACAATGCCAGTAACATTGTGCGGGCATTAAATATGGGCAATTTCCAGCACGTCCCATGTTTTGCCCACACCATTAATTTGGTGGTGCAGCATTACCTCAAGAGTGACAGGGGTGTGCAGGAGATGCTTGCGGTGGCGCGCAAAATTGCTGGACACTTTCGGCATTCAGCCAGTGCCTACCGCAGACTAGAGGCACATCAAAAAAGCATGAACCTGCCCTGCCATCACCTCAAACAAGAGGTTGTGACGCGCTGGAACTCCACCCTCTATATGCTGCAGAGGATGGAGGAGCAGCAAAAGGCCATTCAGGCCTACACAGCCACCTACGACATAGGCAAAGGAGTGGGGATGCGCCTCAGTCAAGCGCAGTGGAGACTGATTTCCGTGTTGTGCAAGGTTCTGCAGCCATTTGAACTTGCCACACGAGAAGTCAGTTCCGACACTGCCAGCTTGAGTCAGGTCATTCCCCTGATGAGGCTGTTGCAGAAGCAGCTGGAGAAAGTGAGGGAGGAGCTGGTAAGCCATTGCGATTACACCAAGCATGTAGCTCTTGTGGATGAAGCCCTTCGTACGCTTTGCCAGGATCCGAGGGTGGTCACTCTTTTAAAGTCAGAGGAATACATTCTGGCCACCGTGCTCGATCCTCGGTTTAAAGCGTATGTTGTGTCTCTGTTTCCGGCGGACACAAGTCTACAGCGGTGCAAAGACCTGCTGGTCAGGAGATTGTCCTCTGAAGAGGACCGTGACATGCCAACAGCTCCACCCTCATTTTCTTCCACATCTATGGCTGCGAGGAAAAAGCTCAGTTTTCCCAAAAGAGGCACTGGCGGGGATGCTGATAACATCTGGTCCGGACTGAAGGACCTGCCAACCATTGCAGACATGTCTACTCTCGCTGCATTGGATGCTGTCACAATAGAAAAAATTGTGGATGATTACTTTGCTGACACCATCCAAGTAGACATGTCAGACAGTCCATATTGTTACTGGCAGGAAAAAAAGGCAGTTTGGAAGCCCCTGTACAAACTGGCTCTATTTTACCTGAGTTGTCCCCCCTCCAGTGTGTACTCGGAAAGAGTTTTTAGTGCAGCGGGGAACCTGGTCAGTGAGCGGCGAAGGAGGTTGCTTCCTCAGAACGTTGAAAAAATGATGTTTATAAAAATGAATAATCAATTCCTCAATGAAGTACAGCACTGCCCTCCAGACAGTACAGAGGGACCTGTGGTTGTGGAGTCCAGCGGGGACGAATTGATAATGTGTGATGAGGAGGAAGTACACACTGTAGGGGGAGAGGAATCAGAGGTTGAGGATGAGGACGACATCTTGCCTCAGTAGAGCCTGTTTAGTCTGTACAGGGAGAGATGAATAGCTTTTTTGGTGTGGGGGCCCAAACAAACCAATCATTTCAGCCAAAGTTGTTTGGTAGGCCCTGTCGCTGAAATGATTGGTTTGTTAAAGTGTGCATGTCCTATTTCAACAACATAAGGGTGGGTGTGAGGGCCCAAGGACAATTCCATCTTGGACCTTTTTTTTTTGCATTATATGACCAATCAACAGTCGTTTGCCATGTTCAAAAAGTAAAACCAAATTTAAAAAAATACAAGAAATTAAACCAAAAGTAAAATGCCGTGTCATAATTTAAAACAAGAGGTATTGACGTGCTCTAAAACTACTGTATTGTTGTTTATATTTTATAAACACTACACTTGAAAGCTTGAGTCTTTCAATAAAAAAGTAACTGTCCATTGCACGAATATTTGCCACAGGGACAATTTTAGGGTTAAGAAAGTCAACTAATAACACTTCGACGCTGTCTGTCTTTATAAACACTACACTTGGAAGTTGGAGGAGGTATTGTGGCCCCGGCACCAAATTTACTACCGGGGCCACTCCACTGTGCAGTCCATATTTAGGTGTATCAGATATTAAACAACGGTGACAGTTGATGCCCAATTTTTTAATTATATTGTGGCCTCGGTACCAAATTGTGTACCGGGGCCACCACACTACGCAGTCCAGATACTTGTTTGGTGGAATTCAGACCAGTTGAGGGTTTTATTATTATTATATTGTGTGGACCACTCTATCTATACCACACTACAACTCTATATACCACTCTATTTCATACTTTAATTCTATTTCATACTTTAATTCTATTTAATACTTTAATTCTATTTCATACTTTAATTCTATTTCATACTTTAATTCTATTACTAATTACCATAAAGAGGAACAAAATAAACCAATTTTACCAAAAGTATAATATGACTTAGACTTACAAACACTACACTTGAAAGATCGTGCCTTTAAATGAAAAAGTCAGTCTTCATTGCACGACTATGTGCAACAGGGACAGTTTTTTGGGTTTACAAAGTCAAACAATAACACTTCGACCCTGTCTGTCTGGGATCTCAATGACGAATTGTCTGTACCATGTTTGGAGGAGGTATTGTGGCCCCGGTATCAAATTGGGTACCGGGGCCACCCCACTATGCAGTCCAGATACTTGTTTGGTGGAATTCTGACACGTGGAGGGTTTTTTAATTATATTGTGGCCTCGGTACCAAATTGTGTACCGGGGCCACCACACTACGCAGTCAAGATAGATAGATGCGTATCATAGATAAAGTACATTCAGTGGTGTGGGGCAAATTGAAAAATATTCAAAATGCACTGACATTATCAAAAACAAGAGGTTGTCACACGCTAAAACTCCAACATGTATATGATGGAGAGGATGGAGGAGCAGCCGTATGTGTAGTGTAATGCAGACCTGTTGAAGGTTTTTTATATATTTTATTGTGGTGCCCAGTGCCCACTCCTCTAGGCAGTCCAGGTACATTTATTGGTGCGAATCATAAAAGTTCAGGGTTTTTAATATATATTGTGGTGACCCACTCCTCTACGCAGTCCAGGTACATTTATTGGTGCGATTCATAAAAGTTCAGGGTTTTTAATATATTGTGGTGACCCACTCCTCTACGCAGTCCAGGTACATTTATTGGTGCGATTCATAAAAGTTCAGGGTTTTTAATATATATTGTGGTGACCCACTCCTCTACGCAGTGCAGGTACATTTATTGGTGCGATTCATAAAAGTTCTGGGTTTTTAAGATATTGTGGTGACCCACTCCTCTACGCAGTCCAGGTACATTTATTGGTGCGAATCATAAAAGTTCAGGGTTTTTAATATATATTGTGGTGACCCACTCCTCTACGCAGTCCAGGTACATTTATTGGTGCGATTCATAAAAGTTCTGGGTTTTTAAGATATTGTGGTGACCCACTCCTCTACGCAGTCCAGGTACATTTATTGGTGCGAATCATAAAAGTTCAGGGTTTTTAATATATATTGTGGTGACCCACTCCTCTACGCAGTCCAGGTACATTTATTGGTGCGATTCATAAAAGTTCTGGGTTTTTAAGATATTGTGGTGACCCACTCCTCTACGCAGTCCAGGTACATTTATTGGTGCGAATCATAAAAGTTCAGGGTTTTTAATATATATTGTGGTGACCCACTCCTCTACGCAGTCCAGGTACATTTATTGGTGCGATTCATAAAAGTTCAGGGTTTTTAAGATATTGTGGTGACCCACTCCTCTACGCAGTCCAGGTACATTTATTGGTGCGATTCATAAAAGTTCAGGGTTTTTAATATATATTGTGGTGACCCACTCCTCTACGCAGTCCAGGTACAATTATTGGTGCGAATCATAAAAGTTCAGGGTTTTTAATATATATTGTGGTGACCCACTCCTCTAGGCAGTCCAGGTACATTTATTGGTGCGATTCATAAAAGTTCTGGGTTTTTAAGATATTGTGGTGACCCACTCCTCTACGCAGTCCAGGTACATTTATTGGTGCGATTCATAAAAGTTCAGGGTTTTTAATATATATTGTGGTGACCCACTCCTCTACGCAGTCCAGAAAGATACCTTGTTGCAACGTTTTGGACTAATAACTATATTGTGAGGTGTTCAGAATACACTGTAAATTAGTGGAAATGCTTGTTATTGAATGTTATTGAGGTTAATAATAGCCTAGGAGTGAAAATAAGCCCAAAAACTTGATTTTTAAACTTTTTATGTTTTTTTCAAAAAAAATCCGAATCCAAAACCTTAAATCCGAACCGAGACTTTTCGTCAAGTGTTTTGCGAGACAAATCCGAACCCCAAAAATAACGAAAATCCGGATCCAAAACACAAAACACGAGACCTCAAAAGTCGCCGGTGCACATCCCTACTTTCAATACAGTTAAGTGACATTTTCAAATCACAGTGGAATCAGGGGCAAACGCAGGATTTGTATAGAGGGGTTTCCACACCACGTCACCAGTGGGCGTGATCAGCATGCATGGAGGCGTGGCTATAATTTTAGACAGTGCTTGGCTGCTCTCCAACTCTTCCTATCCCCATAATATACATAGGCAATGCTGCGTGCACTACTGTTAGGTGGACGCAGCTCTCCCTTTTCAAGCAGAGCTGGGTGAAGCGGGAGCAGGGTCCAGCCACCTCAATTATACAGTGCCCCAGGTTTGAAGGGGGGTTTCCAGGCATTAGGAACCCCCCCCCCCCCCTCGGTTTGCCTATGGGAATATATGCCCCATTTCACATTTGGGGGTAGAATTTCACACATTCTCCAGTGGAATCTGGCCTTAAGTGTGCTGTGTGGACTTTCCCAAATTATCGCTGTTCTGTCTGGAATTCACTATTATTTTTATTGTGCCTGGACTTCTCCTTCATTACACCCCAACCACACTACATATCAGAATCAATTGATCCCACAATAGTTCCAGTTCTAATTGTAGACTATGAATTCTGTAAAATGCATAATGCAGAATATACAAGTACAGGGCTGAATGGCCATTCTGTGGAATGACAAAGCAAAAGTGGAACGTGAATGGCCTGATCTGCCACAAAATTTGACTTACTCAAATCTTAGATGCAACTTTCCTCACCTCTATCCTCATGGGCAATTTTAGGTATATGACACCTTGCCAACATGATTATACTTAATGACATAATTTTGTGAAAGAAAAAAATGAGAATACAGTGCTCTGAAAGCCCTATAGGAAAAATAATAGACCAGATACCAAAAAAGCAGAAAAAAACCAACAGAACAATGAGCTGCAAGCAACAATCTTGATAAAACATTTCCAATTTTATAGCATAAAATAAAGAGATAAAACAGAAACACATACTTGAACACAAAAAAAATCACAATAATAAATGACTAAAATGTCTCCTAAGACAAAAACAGTCTGAGATATGAATCACCTGATAATAATAATAATAATAATAATAATAATAATAATAATAATAATAATAATAATTTCACTAAACTATGATGAAATGCTGATACCAAGGTACCTATCCAACTTCCATGATACATAAGATTCTAGGGAAAAGTATGACCTGCAAAATTCCCTGCTAGAGCTTCAGCTCAACTACAGTGTCACTGCACTAAAATGGAGGGACATGGTAATCCAGCTTTCATGAAAACTTTCTTGCATACATGGAATAGATCTGATAATAACATTATACTTACCAGGTGCCTTAAGTCTGTCTCAATGAAACCCTATAGCTCACATGTTTAGGTAGGTGTCATGTTCCTATTACTCAAGCATTAGGCCCTTATTCTGAGTTTAAGCGGGACAAGCAGGAGTCATTAGTATAAGCGTGAATAGAAAACAAGTTGTTTACAATTGTAATTATTAGTGTGATTTGTGGGAACTGTTCTAGTCCAATGACTACAGAATAATTGTTTTATTGCAGACTTGTTCTTGCCTCCAGTATAATTAAGTATGCAGGATGCCAAGAGCTAAAACAACAAGATCTCCTTTGCTTGATGACAATCTGGTCAAATAAATGTCACCAGTGTGTAGGAGCTAACTGCAATGTGCATACAATAAAGACAATCAATTGAGTTATTTATTGCCAGGGTGCTAAAGCGCAAATGTGTGGGTACAGAGAGCAACTAATCAGCACCGAACTTGATCGATCTAGCATAATTCAGATATTAAATTAAGAACATAAATACTGTTTGCTCCAGTTTTTCTTCACTTTGTCATTTGCACTTTCATAGTATGAGATACAGTAGTAGGACCTGAAGCATTATATTTGTATATATATATATATATATATATATATATATATATATATATATATATGTATATATATATATATATATATATATATATATATATATATATATATATATATATATATAGATATACAGTGTTTCGATGAATGTTTTATTTTAAAGGTATAAAGATTTATTTTCCCAGTAGAGTCTGATGGCTAGGTGAGATACATTTTTAGGGAAGGCAAGTTGGATGCATGAACTTCCTTTTATTTAGACATACTTTTCATACCATAGTCTGTACTGTGTGGGACCCTTCTCCCTACAACTCTGTGTATTCCCAATGCATTCACAATCTTCCTTACCTGTGTGCTGCTGTGAGCATTCTGATCGTCTGATTCGCTACAGGCTGTTCCATCTCTCCAATTTAAAATTGGGAACATCTAGATTGATAACAAAAGGTGGTCTGGCCTTAGCCAAACACACTTAAAACATTATTTTGAAAATATTTACTTTTTTACTTTGCCTATCTGCTTTAGTGTTTTGTCACAAAACAAGCCACAAAAGTAAGGAAGGGTACAACAGAGAGATGGGACTCTGTATGTCTGTCATTATAACATATATATTCCTGTGTAACACCTGCTGCATTTGCTTCCCATTCTCCACCCTGTTGTGCCCATTTGCTACCCTCTGGTATCTTCTTAGGCACGCATATGCAGGCCTATAACTAATCATGCTCATATTTAGGGATTTGTGCATGACATACTGTATATAGGAGCATTTAAGTGTAGGTCAATGAAGTTACACATCTTGACTATATATTTTGCACAATTTCTCTTGTTCCTTGCCAACAGGTTACTTTGCCCTACGTGCTTCCAGTGTAATACTGTATTGTTGTGTGATAATATTCCTGACTATACTGCTCTCTAGTGTTCCTGACCATTGGCATATTATTCTTATATTTGTGGCATTTACTATCTTTTGATTTGGATCTTTCTTATTAAGCAGGTGCACTTGTGCACTTGTAAGGTACTCTGTTTAATACGATTATTAGACTCTATGTGATATTAGGGGCCTGTATCAAGCACTAAAGGAGAAATGGTCCACTTTTTTCTCCTAACCCTTACATCTTATAGCTATTGGGAAAAAAATAGGAATTATTTGGTATCTCCTGACCACATACTGTCAAATTATCACTACAAACCGAGATCCATCATCTGTAGCCTCCGCCAATGTATAGAATTATGGCTCCCCCCACTGTGTGTGTCGGCCAATATTCTTCCAATTAAAAAAGAGAAATGTTTGCATTAGAGAAAGCAAACAGGGCATTATTCACTTTTCTACACCTGTTTGTCCTTCCTGTTACTATGTGACTGATGGTACACACAGAATGACAAAGTTGGATCTGTTCAACATTACTTCTCAGCTACCATGTGGTGAAGTTATGAGGGCACAGAAGAAGCCACAGATTGGCGTCATTGCTACAAATTCACCCTTTCTCCGCACTGGTGCTGTTATTTATGTATACACATGTACATCAGTCATTGGGAAAAGACAATATCTACTTGGTAGGATTTATTTCAATTTGTATTCTTATAGCGTCCTATTTTCCACTATGGTCAGCAATCTGCTTTATCATCTGTTACTATAATTAACATGTAATCTGCCCTGGTCATTTCACATAATTACCCAATTTTAGACAGTGAATTATTGACATAATAGATAATATTTATCAATGTCTGCTAATATTTAATACTTATTAGCCCCAAGTCACACAAACAATGGACATGTATTACATATTAATAACATAGCCCAGTATTTGTAGTCAAGTTTATATTTAGATCAATTAACAATATAATAAAAATGATTACATGAATGTTTTGGACAATAATGTATTGATGTATAACAGAACAGGGCACTACACCGACTTTCATGTGGAATTTGACTTCTAATTTCCAGATTGAAGAAGCCTTAACAAGCCTTCAATTAGTTTATATGTGAGTGGTGACTGGTTTTGTATCCACAGATGGAGTGAGACATGCAGTGATAGAGTGAGGCATCCACTGACAAAGTGAGGCATCTTGTGATGGAGTGAGGCACCCAGAAACAAAGTGAGGCATTCTGTGAAAGAGTGGGGCATGCAGTGACAGAAAGGGGCATTCTGTGATGGAAAGAGGCATCCAGTGAAAGAACGAGGTAACCAGTGACAAAATGAGTGAGGCTTTCTGTGAAGAAGTGAGACTCCTAGAGACAGAGTGAGGCATTCAGTACCCGGATTAGGCATCCAGTGACCGAACTAGGCATCCAGTGACAGAATGAGGCATCTAGTTGTAGAGTGAGACATTCTGTGATGGAGTGAGGCATTCTGTGATGGAATGAAGTATCCAGAGAAAGAATTAGGCTTCCAGTGACATAATGAGGCATCCTGTGATGGAGTGAGGCACCTAGAGACAAAATGAGGTGCGTAGAGACAGAGTGAGGTGTCCAGTGAAACAGTGAGGCATCCAGTTACAGAATGAGGCATCCAATGACAGAGGGAGGCATTCTGTGAAAGAATGGGGCATGCAGTGACAGTGTTGAGCATTCTGTGACGGAATGAGGCATCCAGTGAAAGAATGAGGCATCCAATGACAGAGTGAAGCATCCAGTTACAGAATAAGGCATGCAGTGACAGTGTGGAGCATTCTGTGATGGAATGAGTCATCCAGTGAAAGAATGAGGCATCCAGCCAGCGACAGATTGAGGTATCCAGTGACAGAATGAGGCAGTCTGTGATGGAGTGAAGGTACCGCCTTCAGCATTCCACTAATCCTCCACATCCAGATGTACACATTTATATACCATTTCTTGAGGATTTAATAGAGCATTGCCTTTAACTATAACATGGGAAAAAAGCATTGCTGGCTGCATCACTGTTTCTCTCCATGTTTTACCCATCCTTACCTTATGTGTTTAACTTGCTGGTTTACATGGAGCTAGACTAACCGCACAACTATGCACATGCAATCATTTGGCACTAGGGGTAAGTTGGCAAACAAGAGGCAAAAACTAGATTTCACAGTTATTTGCACTGAGAGGGCTAAGGGAGCTGGTGTTAGAGGCACACATGTATCCTAACCAAAACAAATTCATGGTCATTGTTAATACTAGCAGAATACATATTGTTTTTCTTTTATCCGGATGTGGTGCACTTTGGGCCCATGCAAGTGTGTGGTGATTGCTATGGTGGTTGCCCAGGATCCCATAGTTAAAAGAAGCATCAGGAAGCAAACAGATATAGATAGAAGGATGGGGAAGGCTTCATTGCTTCTTTCTTTATTTCACAAACACTTGGTCCCCAGGTGTGCCCCATTCAAGCATGCGGCTGCATTGACATTTAAAATGGGTCTGACAGTTTTGTATGCAGAGGCTTTGATGAAAAACAAGTTGCAGGAATACAGTTGTATAGAACTACACGTTTATCCAAGAGGAGACAGACCTGAAACTCTACAGGACTTTCCCTGTAGCCATTCCATTCATAATCACAGATCAGCATGTTGCTGATTAAAGTAATATTAAAGTTACTTGGGAGAATAATTTGACGCAAATTCAATAGCATTTGCAAGATTTAGAGAACAAGGGGCCTGATTCATTAAGGATCTTAACTTGAGTAACTACTTATTTCAGTCTCCTGGACAAAACCATGTTACAATGCAAGGGGTGAGAAATTAGTTTTCTGTTGTGCACATTATGTTAAATACTGACTGTTTTTTCATGTAGCACACAAATACTTGATAGCTTATTTGTACACTGAAATTTAAAGTTGATATTTGTGTGCTACATGAAAAAACAGACAGTATTTAACTTATGTGCAAAACAGAATACTAATTTGCACCCCTTGCATTGTAACATTGTTTTGTCCAGGAGACTGAAATAAGAAGTTTCTCAAGTTAAGATCCTTAATGAATAAGGCCCAAGGAGTGTATGTTGTGCTTTTTTTTTAATATTCCCAATTAAGATGAGGTCCTTCCAAGTTGAAGATGATTATAAATATTTCTAAATGTAGAAACACAATTCCTAGCAATCCTGTGTTACATATTCGTCAAGAAATGTAGAATATCTATTTTGTTAGAAATTATCACTTTGAGTATAATATAACTGGGAGCTAATTAAGAATACAGTTTACATTCTTGTGTTTGAAGATTACTGATTGCAGAACCATTGCCTAATATGTATCTATGTAGGTGTGTTGCTAGCTAACTTTAAAGTGCTGATTTTGTACATTTTGTTCCTATAGCAATCCCTCCCTTAATTTCTGTTTTATTTTTCCACTGAAGCCATTAGTTGTGGAATGCTCCTCAATTATTTTCTTTTCTGTCCCTTAATATTCACACCATTACTGACTAGTCATTTCTGATGGTTTAATTGGAAGTAACAAGACATTTTACATGCCTGGAAGTTATCCATAAGTCTAATTATTTGATGACACAAGCAGCGGGTAATGTCATGCATTAAAGGTTCACCTAAAAGCTCACGTAATTCCTACATACACATATGACACTTTCCAAATATAACAATTGGTAATCAGCCCATTTGTAAATGTAGACCTTGGGGAAAAAAAACTTTATTCAGATGGTTAAGATACATAAATGTATGTAATATGTATTTCCAGACTAAAATGTAAAGAGGAACAGTTAATACTGTAGGTTTGTACTTAGCTATGTTACCTCATTTGTTTCCTTGATTGTGTGGCCTATCTTTTCTTGAATTTAAATACTTTCAAAGGCATAATTCTGCTTATTACTATAGTCTTAGTTTAGCCATTTCTCCCCCCCTTCATCATGTAGCCTAAGGCTTCAATTACAGAATCGCAATTGAGATAAAGTTTTTCAGTAGATATTCTTGAATCACTTGCAGGGTCAAAGGGCACATGTGGCTGAGATACGCTTGGCAGGATTTAGGTCACTGTTAGGTTGGTGATTTGTATACAAGTTTGTGTACTCTTACATTGTTTTACAGATAAGCTACCTACAGATCAGCATGCAAAACATGTATCAGTGATAAGATAGTAACAGTACAGAATAACTGATAGTGAATTTACACAATGCCTGCTGAAATGGTCTTTGTTCTAAAAGCTGACACACATCTGGCTTTTATTTTGTTGTCTGTACGCATGGTTTTATTGAAAACCAGACGATCCACATGACCATTGTTTTTTTTGTTAGGGGCGAGCTGAAGAGTTATAATAATATTTTTTGCGTGTTTGGCTTTCCATTCCATCATAGAATCTTTTCAAATGGAATGATGTCACACAAATGAGTGTTGCCTGTTTCTTAAATACAAACATAGTCTGGCAAGAAAAGGTGCTTCTTGTTTTTGGCAAAACACACCTAAAAGCACTGCAGACATACTACTTACTAGCATCTTACTGAGAATACTCTGTAGGCGGGGCAACAAGGTAAATGGAATTACTACTGGGAAAATATTTTTATCACTAAATAAAAATATATTTGAACAGGAAGTGTGAATACAACTCTGTGTTTTCTAGTTATGCTTATACTTGGAGGGTGCACTAGAGGAGGTTAATTCGACTCAACAGAATATTCACTGGTTTGGAGAAGCTTAAGATGAAAGTCAGTTTGATATATAGGACCAGTAAAGCTATACTCTTGGGTGGCTTATTATGGGAAGATACCCAAAATACTAATATAATATTATAAAGATGCTAACTTAGTTTTAATATTTTAACTGTCCCTATTTATAAGGCATAGGGCACTTTTTTGGGAGATGCGATGTATCCGCTTTCAAATTTAACACAAAATGAAATCTGACCCTAGTTACACAATTATAATTGCTACAAGCTTGTTGCATTTATGGGAGTGGTTCAAGCAATTTAATAGCTAAAATAAAATGCAATTTAATAACATTGTTTGTTGCAGGCATTGTTCAAGTCAACTGCACAATCAATCATTTTTAGAATCTGGTCATCATCATCACCATTTATTTATATAGCGCCACAAATTCCACAGCCCTGTACAGAGAACTCATTCACATCAGTCCCTGACCCATTGGAGTGTACAGTCTAAAGTCCCTAACATACACACACACAGTCATGGAGAGAGACTAGGGTCAATTTGATAGCAGCCAATTAACCTACCAGTATGTTTTTGGAGTGTGGCCGGAAACTCACGCAAACATGGGGAGAACATACAAACTCCACACAGATAAGGCCATGGTCGGGAATTGAACTCATGATCCCAGTGCTGTGAGGCAGAAGTGCTAACCACTGAGCCACCATGCTGCCCTAATCTGATGAATAGAACTGTTAATATAAGAATAAGTTTGCGTACAAACAACAGTGCTGTACATTGATATAAGAAGTACGAATCACGATAAGTAATTAGCCAAAGTTCATCCATGATAATTATACCACTATTATATAGGTGTGTGTGCGTACATATATAATATATATATATATATATATATATATATATATATATATATATATATCTATATAAAAACATATATATATATATATATATATATACTATATATACACTATATATACGTGTGTGTGTAATTCAGAGACAAAGTAGTAGTGGGTAGTTTCAACAAGCTACACATTTAGCTTTAAAATTTAGCTGTGAGATGTCTCTTGTTTCAGAACGTTGCTGTAACCTGACATTTGAAAGGCATAATGTTTCAATAGTCTCTTCACCCTGAACTGCTAAGATGAGGATTAGATATTTACAGATAAAGTGGTAACTGTCATTAGATGTTATTTTACTTATGACTAAAATGAAATGTACTCATCAGATTCCTTTTACAAAACTGATTTCAAATAGACCCAAGGCAAAAGCCGGGCATCTCTGCAGTAACATCTCCAGATACTGCAGCGCCCTCTGACTCGGACAATCAGTCAAATAGTCCACATAATATACTGATCACAAGACCAAGTCAGGTCAAGCTGGAGAGTAAGAAAAAGTCTGTAGTTCTTAAAGTCAAAATAGCACGGGAAGTGCTCAGTTCCAACAGTATGGTCAAACTTAACGAGGCTACTTACAAAATATGAGGATAAGAACAAAAAGACATTAATGTGCAATATCCAATTATTTCTCCACTCTTGTATGTATGTTTAAAAATACAGCAACCTTTAATTGCTGCGTATATGAGTTATCATATAGTAGTTGGATTTAGTGTATTAAAATGTACAAGCCTTAATCTTTTTAAACTAGATAGAATTTGCTGGCTATATTTGATTCCAGTACAATTTCACAAGGTGCAATAATAATGTGGTAATATTTTAAAATTTTCTAAACATTTACCTATTGTTGCCAAACTACTTTTTTTAATTGCTCAATGATGTTTAGTAGTAACATTTATGCTGCAGATTCCCAGCATGTGCTTTATATATTACATCCATAGCACAAGCTCCACAGTCTAATAATCTTATTATAACGGACCATTACATTCTGTGTACAAATATATCTGTGCATACTTGACAAATTGCGCAGGGTGACAAAATGGCTGACACTCTGCTATTTGCTTGTCACGTTTTACATCTAAGACCATTTCAAGTTTGGAAAATACTCTCACATAATCTCTCCAATGTTTTGTCTTTCAACTTGGTACACGTATGGGAGATACTGCATGCTATTTAATACTGTATATTTCAGAGATACTGTGTTTCTTCCTTATATTTATTTATCACAGCTAGTTTCCCCTGTCGAATACAACTCCCTTGTGTCTCTAGCATTTTCCCTCCTAGAACCTTAATCTCAGGTGTGACAGTGAGTGAAAAGATCAGCAGGTAAAATTACTACACTGTGGGAGAAGGTGACAGCTCTATCCTCCCCTGCCAGGTCCTTTGAAATAAATGACATCTAGTGGCTCCAATCTCTATAAAAGAGTTCGCATGAGCTGCTGTCAGATTCAACAACATGCTGAGCAGGCCGTGGCATAGATGTTTCTCCTCTATCGCTCCCTAAAGCGTCAGATATAAAACTAATGTTAAGCAGTTGATCTGGAATTTTGACGTTGCTTTTACATGTTTTCCAGTTTGTGATTTTAGCAGCCTCACCTGTTGCAGATTTGTGCATTTATATAGCACCAGGAGTGCACACATCACTTAATATGCTAAAGAAAGATGCTGGGTAGAAACTCAGTATATTTAAATAATTGAATGACATACCTTGCCATAAAGGGTTTACTGTCTGTTTGACTTATGCTTTAATGTTGGATTACAGCTGGGAGCATTTTGTCACCTTGTGTAGTAAACTAGAGCATATTTGCCAACTTTTCCACATTGGTTTCAGGGAGTTCCCAGGGAAGGTGGGCATGCGGGGGCGGGGCTTCACAAATTGCATCATTTTGGCCCTAAACTATTGTCACAATTTTGTCCAATGACAGCATGGGGGGGGCTAAGATGATGCAATATTTGTGTCATTAAGCCCCCCCCCCTGCCACTTATCTAATGCGGGGGCGAGAACCAGGTGGTTGCCCTGCTCTCCCGGGAGCTCGGGAGGTCTCACAGAAATGAGGGAGTCAGTAGGCAACTATGCGCTAAAGAAAAGCAGCTAATGAATCAGTAGAGACTGAAGTGTCTTTTACATTTCTGTCTCCATTACTGAAGTCATGTTGTCTTACCTGTCAGTCTTTGATTAAATCTTGGTCTTTATGAAAATGGCCACCTCCATAGGCATCAATACTTGGACATAGAACACAATTTCTGAACGGTATCATCATGCCACAGATGGCAAAGCCAACCACGTCCTGTACTGGCTCAGCATCAGGGAGTCTGCCTGACATTCAGGGAGAGTTGGCAAGTATGAACTAGAGTGGGTGAAACTTATTGAAAATGTGTTTTGGGCAGTGTTTAAATAGACACTGAAGATTTTTATTTTAATATACACCCTATCATTGTTTTCATGTAAACAATGTTTACATTTTAAATGCTACTGTTTTGATTACTTCTAATTAGAAGACTTTGAAGATTCAGAGTAAGCCCCATTAATTCTCTTTCTTGCTAGTAGATATTTTTTTCATTACCAAATGCATCTAATAATAATTGACAAGCCGGCTACTATTCGATCCACTGCTGCCTAGGAGAGGAAAGACTAATTCACATTCTGCCGAGACTTTCCTTGTCCAGGTTAGTCTTGATGACATCACTATATAACTACACAGGACAGTCATTTAATAATGTGATTTAAAATTGAAGCTATAGAAAGTTTTATTTCTCAGTGCGTTCTGCTGGGGTTCTATATTCCACATAAGTAGAGCGTCCCTAGACATGTAATCAACAAGAGGCGTTTCCTCAGATCTGCTTGTCACTGAGTATGGACGCAGATATGCCTGATTTACGTGAGGTCTAAAGAAAAACGCGCAATACGTTTGTTTCCGAGCTTTATTGAATCAGGCCCATTATACTGTATTTAAAGCAAAATCACTTGTTCAAAAACTTCACAAATAAATTGCATTAAAAGTCTGCTAACCTGACGCAAACCATCCATATTTTCCACATTGCAATATAGATTTGGATTCTCATTATTTACTGTCAGTTTGTAACCTCACTTGTATTTTTTACTTTTATACCCTGTTACTTTATAAATAGGTCAAGTACAGCAATAACTACAACAGATAGTGAATAACAATCAAGTCACTAAATAGCAACTTTTCACAGGTAACTCTTTCTTTGCCGAATTCCCAGGAATAGATCCATATTTTATAGATTTGTAACTGGAAATCTTTCCTAAACGTCCCACATTTTTATCACTGACCAACTCAACAGTCTTACAATATCATACAAATAAAGTCATACAATAAAAGTCATAAATAAAGTCTAGTATTAAAAGCATACTTACCAACTTTCTGTTGGTCAAATCCAGGAGCCTGCGGAGGAGGTGGGCGTAACGGGGGGGGGGGGGGGGCTCCAACATGGCGTCATTTTGGACCCGCCCCCATGACGTGATGACACAAAACGCGTCATTTAACAGTGTGGGGCGGGGCCAAACGCCGCGATTCACCGGGAATCGCAGCGTTTGGGACTTAATTTTGCCCACCTCACTAGGAAGTGGGCAGAATTATCCAGATGCGGGAAATTGCCACACTCGCCCGGGAGCCCGGGAGACTCTCGCAAAATGCGGGAGTCTCCTGGACATTCCGGGAGAGTTGGCAAGTATGATTAAAAGTCATTGTATAAAAAAGTCTAGTATAAAAAGTCAAACAATAAAGTCTATTTAAATACAAAAAATGACCATATGACAATTGGGTTGTCATGCAGTCCACTCTGCCTGAATGGCCTGCTCTGTGGCCTAGATGCACCTGTCCAGCAACAAATTGTCCCTTATACAAATGGTGACAACTCGGGCAAATTGCACAATTTGGTAAATAATTGCTGTTGGCCTGTCTTTAACTTTCCTCAGCCAGCCACATCTACACATTGAAAGAGTTACATTCTCAGGCCTGGGATGTGTCATAACAGCACATGTTCTCATTGTTCACATTGTTTAAAGCACTGACATTTTTGCTACCAATTTTTAAAAACACAAAGCACTGAAAATGCCAAAAGAAACCACATGAAATAGTCATTTTACTTATGTATAAGGTAATATAGACATGCTAAAAACATTAGGATTAAATCAGAGATGCAGACAACAAACAAATTAAATTCTGAAAATAGGAAATATGACAAGCAACTTATAAGAGTAATTCATTTCAGAGTGATCATATATAGTTATTCAATGCTAATTACTGAAATTACTATTATATTCTTATTATTTGTTTTGTCCTTGTTACAGAACACCAGCTTCAACAAAATAAAAATATGTTGACCCAATTGATCCCAATGCCCACTAAATCTGTACTCACATGCTGCAATATAGCAGCTGATAAAGGGTCAATTTTGTATGTAACATATACAGTATGTCTTACACACATATGTGTGTGTATATATATATATATATATATATATATATATATATATATATATATATATATATATATATTGTTTCTATTAATTGCAGGAGAAACATATATAAATGTAATTCTGTGTAGTGGAATGGAATTAATATGAAGCAATTTGTATTTCTGTACATATAGTATATACATGTATTAATATATGCTGTACATATACTATTGGTATTTGTGTGTGTGTGCATGTATGTGTATGTGTGTTGAGATGTCTCTAAAATGTAAGCTCTTGTGGGCAGGGACCTCTCTACCTATTGTCCCATGTCTGGCTCCCTGGTACGTCCTGTCATGCATTTTGCTGCACTGTGTGAATCCCCATAGAATTTCTCGCACTCATCTGGGCCACTTATGTGTATTACCTCATCTATTTGTTACTTGCTTCTTTACACGGCACTTCAGAATCTGTGGTGCATTATAAATAAATAATAATAATAATAGATGACAAAGACATAAATTATTCTGTTAATTTGCGGTATACCAAGTAGTGATTCTATGAAAGTACTCAGAAGATGACAGCTATCTGTCTACTTGTGTTGTCACATCCAGCCATGCTCCTTGGGGAACCTAAAAGTCGGTGCTGCATGCTCAGCCTAGGAGGAGCGTGAGTGCATGGACCAATAGGAAGCTATTGATCTGTGCAGTCACTTTCCCCAGCCTGTTATCCTGAACATCATACGCTCCCACCGTGATCCCCATTACTGGGGCCAGAAGGGAAGCCCAGGCTATGTATTTTGCTCCAGATTCATTTCTCTCCTGGCTCCCTTGACCATGGTAATAGGCTGCAGTGACACTGGAAGGGATACGTCTGTTTGACACGAGGGTTAACCAGATTTGACCATCCACACGAGTGGCTAAATTGAACTATGATTCATTCGCGAAAGCAAGATCTGGCTGTGAGGAAGCACCTTATGTAAACTGCATAGAAGACATCCTTGGAATTTACTATTGTTTATTTGATGAGTCTTTAACAAAGTCAGCATAATACATGACATTTTGACATTATCCATCATATGTTTTACTCAAGACATATAAGTTTAGGGTTCCTACAAAAATAGTGGTGCTAATTACAAGGTCAATAAAACAACTCAAGTTAAACTTTGGAAAAGCAATTGATATGAAACAAAGACTAAACATAAAATGGCAAAAAAACAAAATACTTTAGAAAGAAAATGATTCTTATTGCAGCACACGCAAATGAAATAAAACAGGAAAAGGAAATCCCTAGAAGATTAATTTTAGCTTCACTGAATGAATATATTTATTTATTTAGATGTTATATATATCTTCTGGGCATCGGTTCGTCCACCTTCCCATTTCTATACTTTTGCCACTGTTGAACAGTTTTAGTCCCTGAAGAGACATTAATGCAGAAATAACCAACATGCTAAGTTGTAGAACAGCAAATGCATTTTATTAAATTAACACGTGGGGCTAGATTTACTAAACTGCAGATTGGTTGCCTATGGCAACCAATCAGATTCTAGCTTTCATATATTTAGTGCATTCTACAAAATGACAGCTAGAATCTGACTGGTTGCTATAGGCAACATCTCCACTTTTTCAAACCCGCAGTTTAGTAAATATACCTCGTGTTGTTTATCCCATTCATTCCTAAATTGGTTGGTCTGAAACCGTGAGCAGAGAACCCAAACATGTTTAGTCTTTGATAATAGATAAGTAAACACATCAGCAGCATGATGGGAAAATGTGCTCCGACATATTACTCACTAAATGTCTTCCAATGTTTTCAGTAAATTCCTCAAAACATTACATTATACAAAGATTCATCAGTTCTAAAACCTGTGTAACATGAAGGAATTAGCTAAAATTTACTCTCAGTAGACCACTAAAATGTAAAAACATTACAGCAGTAGGTTGTGAATACAATACTGTCATTATTGGGCGCAAAAATCAAAAATAGTATAACGTTTGTGATTGTATTCTCTTGCATTTGCTATCTGTACTAGAGCATTTACGTACAGGGTTGCAGAACAGTGTAAATGCTTGTTTGTGAGATAATTGAAAAAATACACATAAAATTTAAAGAACATATGAGTACTTGTGTATTTTTCATAAGTGTCACTATGTTTTGGAAGTAATATCTCAAAGTTGTGGGCTTATCCCCCCCCCTCAGTTTTGTTTTATGTGACATGCTGCCATCTGGTGGTGAATGTAAGCAGCATTTAAACAAACTGACCAACAGAAAAACATAGAATGTCAAATATAATGGTAAGTAAATGAATTGTATAAGTATTCACCCCCTCTTTACTAATTGATAGAAGCACATTTAGCTTCAAATACATCTGTGATTTTAATTGATTCAGTCTCTACCAGCTTTGCACATCTGGATGCTGCAATTTGTGCCCATTTTTCTTTGCAACATTATTGGAGCTGCATCAGGTTGCATGGGATTCATTAGTAAACAGCAGTTTTCAAACTGTTTTACATATTCTCAGAGATATTGAGATCTAGGCTCGGATGTTGCCGTTTTATTGAACAACAGTAAGATTTGAATATATTTAACTTCGAGTCATACGATAAGCCTTTATCATTTCTACTTATATATATATATATATATATTGTTTTTTATACTATGTATAAAACTTACACTTTCATAAGTTTCTCATGCATGTACACGATGCTGTGAACAATTTTCATATTATTACTGCCCTATTGGGATTTTCTTCACTGTTTTTTACTCAAAAGACTATATACAGTCTGAGAGTACATAGAGAGCCGGAGACAGTCTTTGCTTGTTTACTACATTTTAAAAGCATGTAGTCAGTCAGTAGAAGGTACTTCTATTTTTTATCCTGACCTGGACAATGCACCCACTGAGTGACGTTACACAAGTTGGTGCAGATTTCTTTAGTGAGTACAGGTAACTTCAATGTGTCAAGCACTGTCTCACAACCAACCTCTTTCCTATAACCTATCCCATCCGCACCAGATACTATTCCCTCAGTGCACTACCAGCTACCATCCTGTTCCTCTAGCTCACATTGTATCAGCGTTACCTTCTCCCCCTAGATTGTAAGCTCTAACAAGCAGGGTCCTCTCTACCACCTGTCTCATATCTGTAACTTTTCCGACAACCTCATAACTCCCTGTCCTATTTCTAGGTATAATTTGTTTCTTCTATGATCTGTTGCACTGACCCTCCAAGCACTGCAGAGTTTTGAGGTTCCTTATAAATAAACATTGATGATGATTATGATGATGTAAACAGAAATATGGACCTTGTGATCACCATAGGTTAGACACAATGTAAGGAGGCTCTGGGACTCTCTGTACAAAGAGCTGGTTAAGTAGTATGAAAGTTATTTTGCACTATGTAAAAACTTTCAATAAGGCACAAATATTCGTTGTATGTCTGGAAAAATCATAGGATCTCATCATCTCACTGTCGCTGTAGTAACAACATGTTCTTAGTCCTGCAGATATCTATTACAGTATTATTACATTTGGCATGTGAACGGAAGCATAGGGTGACATTTATGAATATAGCTAGTCTAATATCTCACAGTTACCTAGGTTTTCAGTTTCATAGAACTAGCTGCTATGAAAGCACACCTGACATAATTGACATTAACTGACATAACTTTCAAGCATGACCCAGCTGTGGTGGATACACACTTACATGAGCCAGATCTTTTCTAGCCCACAGTTGAAGTTGACAAGCTGTCTAACTTGACCCTGAATTAAAAAATAATGCAGTTATCCAATACGGCAATCAAAACAAAACCCCTAATCACAGCCGTTTTATCTCTTCCGTACCCCCAGTATCCTGTACACCATTTGTAATATTTAACAACCATACAGGCATTGTATTTTGTGCTCTATCACTCTGCCCAGCATTGAAAGCCCTTTCTCTCCTTCCCCTGCAGTGACTTTGCATAACATAAGCCAGCTGCCCTAATCTTTCAGGCATAGCATAGCAATATGGGTAATTGCAGTAGTAACTGCTACCAAGCCCAAATGCCCTAGGAACCCAGCTGTGACTCTTATACATACCTCCCAACTGTCCCGATTGATGGGGGACAATCCCGATTTCAGAGGGACAGTCCTGATTTTAGAGATCTGTCCCACAAGGTGACAACTTTGTCCTGAGAGCAGGAATCTTGGGGGAAGGGAGGTATTATTATTATTACCATTTATTAATATAGTGCCACTAATTCTGCAGCGCTGTACAGAAAACTCATTCACATCTGTCCCTGCCCCATTGGGTCTTACAGTCTAAATTCCCTAACACACACAGACAGACAGAGACAGACATAGACACACTAGGGTCAATTTGCTAGCAGCCAATTAACCTACCAGTATGTTTTTGAAGTGTGGAAGGAAACCGGAGCACCCGGAGGAAACCCAGGAAAACACGAGGAGAACATACAAACTCCTCACAGATAAGCCCCTAGTGGAATTCAACTCATAACCTCAGTGCTGTAAGGCAGAAGTGCTTACCAGTAAACCACCATGGTGCCCTATTTAATAGCCAGTCCTCTGAGGTGTGGACAACCCCCCCCCCCCTTCACATCATTGCCATGTCACCATTTTGCAGTGGCCACACCCCTTATCCAACTGGTGGGGACAGACATGTTGGGAGGTATGCTTATATGTAACATGAGCCCAAGGATGCCTGTGTTCTTCTCTTCTTTGTGAACACAGAAGCATCAGTAAGCCATGTTTACCAATCATAAGATAATGTGGGAGTCACCATAAAAGTAGGAAGTGCTGTGGAAGACCCATGTGCAGTGAGAGTTATTACAGTTGGAGACATGAGAGGAGCTTCAGCCCCGAATGTCCGGGGTCCTCTAGATATGGCCAGAGAGAGTTATGGTGTGCTGTTAATACTTTAACACCAGAAGCTCTAAGATGAGCAAAAACATGTAGGGCCCTCAAAAGTGTGAAATAAATATTCCCCATACAGAACAATGATGAAAGTTAGTTTTTTGGCCAGTTTTATCCATCTTCTCCAGCGGCATATATATATATATAAGTTTAAGAGCAGCTTTTGACAGGTGCACTTAAAAATAAGTGATTATATTACAGTGATGTCATAGTGATCATTTTTGATGGTTTATACCAAAAACAAACATTGGGCAGCAGTTGATATGTCCTGTGAAGGATGCATTATTCTAGCATTTGTTTGTGGAATTGTTATATATTTTCCATCTGAATCAGAAGGGAAATGTCTGCGAGAACAAGATTTATAGTCCATATGAACCATTGTCAATACATTCTTTTTTTACTCGATAAAGACAGGAAACATAATGTATGAAACCTGCTCATTCATGTGCAAACGGATTCAATAACTGCACATGGTTCAATGCATTACATTAACGATGCGTTTTAAAACTAGTCTACATAATTCAGAAATATTTATAAAATAAATTATTTGAATTAAACATATTTAAAAAACTAAACATTTCTCCTTAGATAAAATATTTAAACCCCCCCCTTCAACTTCAAACTACACTGAGACATATGTAACAGAATATTTACTCTACTCATAACAAAACTGGCAGTCTAGTCTTCCTTTTAATTGGTTTGCCAGGTTTGAAATTCTGCAACATTCTCCCAGTGACTTGAGTCAATCATGGATCTCAGAACGAAATCAATATTTTATTTTTACTGTGCTGCTGAGTAGGTGACACATAACAAGTAAAAATGGTAAAATGGAAACGTTTTCCCATATGATATAAGACAGTCATTGGTTTATCACTAATGTCTGACTATGAATTGGATCTGGTTTAGCCTTTAAATGAAAACCAAAGCTGGGTATTACTGAAATAAAGCCATAACTCCCCATATCTGCACATAAAACGCGCCACTGTTCTGAATATGTTTTATTTGCAGCTGTTTTCAAATTCAAAAATGTGTATTATGAACCATCAACTGAATCATTATCTGACGTGCCTTTTCTGCTCCTTACTGCTGATGTCTACTATAAAAAAGAAGAATATGCATTTTTAGCTTTGTGAACTTCTGTCATTTACTTCACAATTCAATTTATTGCCAACAAAACTGTATTTGAGTCTGAAAGTAAATCACTCATTCTTATGGTTTGAAACATTCCGATGACTATAACACAATAATAGCAATGACAAATCGAAGTATTTTATGTCTGCATTGATTTCTAACTGTTATCAAGATAATGCCTTAACTCAATAAAGTGCAGTTGTATTGATGGATTTGATAGGACTTTAATAGTTTTGCTGTAAACATACTGTACCACTTGTGAACACTCTGCGCTGTAACTAAACATTCTGTCAAATCAGTGGAAGATTTCTGGTTTAACTCTTTATATCTTCAGTATTATACATTATTATTATTATTATTATTATTATTAATAATTATTTATAAGGCGCCACAAGGCATCCGCAGCGCCGTACAGAGACAAACAAAATCACCATACAATGGGAGACAGCACAGTACAGTAAACACAGCAACTCAGTACGCTCAATGCACAGCTAGAGAGGGCGGGGAAGGGGGAGGGAGGATCTGCAAATGACGGGGCCCAAGAAGGAGGGCGCGGAAGACAGGGAGACCCCCAGGGGGGAGGAGGGAGCGAGAGTGGACGTGGGGTGGAGGACCCTCGAGGAGGAGGGCTAAGTAGCTGGAGAGCAGAGTTAGAAGTGGTGGAAACAGGAGGAGAGATGGCCCTGCTCAGAGGAGCGTACAATCTAAGTATACATGAGCCTTTAACATGTTTCTTCATGTGAAATACATTCCCACTGTTTTTGAACACCTATTTCGGCTGCAAGCTCTGTTTTTCTTGAAGCCCCTGAGTATTCCTATCGTTTATGTAGGCTAATCTATCAACATTTCTGATAACATTTATACATGCACATTATCACTTTCATCTTATCTTTTGGTGTCAGGCTTCTATAAATATATCGGCCATAATTCATTGCTCCATGTTATCCCTCAGTGACTCGGTAGAAAAATAATCTGGCCTGCAGATCCTCAGGTCAGTGCTGAACACTTTGCTCTGCCCCATGTTTAAATTGTAGAAACATTTTCTTTTTATTAGAAGGTACGAGAACTCCTCAACTGATGAAATAACATCTAGAGGACTTTAAACAAAATGTTTAAGATTATTCCCATTAACGCTTTCTTTGACAGGACATGAGTAAGCACTTTACTGTACACATTTATCTCTGCAGTGAAAGAATTTATGACATGCTGTGCAGACAGCACAGATAATGCAAGCAGTCTGGGCCCCGCATAGCCTTCTGCATCTGTAAATCAAAGCTGATACTACAATACATAACTGCATACTCTGGTATTGTATTGCTAAACAGGAATTGTAGAAATTCTTAGTGGTACCTGATTCCCAGGCACATTTTTAGCAATTATTTTTATTTCAGTTTGGATTTTAGATTATTCTAATTAGAACCTACAGTACACAGAACTCACATCAGTCCCTGCCCCATCGGAGCTTACAGTTTAAATCCCCTAACATACACACACAGACCTGGACCGCAAATAGACTAATATCAATCTAATAGCAGCCAAGTAACCTACTAGTATGTTTTTGGAGTGTGACAGGAAACCGGAGCACCAGGAGAAAACCCACGCAAATACGGCGAGAATATACACACTCCACACAGATAAGGCCATGGTCAGGAATTCACTCCAGTGCTGTGAGGCAGAAGGACTAACCACTAAACCACCATAAGCATATTCAGCCTCTTCCCCTATCGTACCTGTACCCGAGTGCCAGGGGCATGAATCATGCACCTTTTCCTGTTGTTTGCTGGTTTGTCCATGGAAACAGGGGTGGAAGGCAGCATTGCTGTAAGATACAATGGCACAAGAAGTGGCCTACCCATTCCAATATCCCACTGTACTTTTCCCCAGTGACATTGCAGACTGAACACACAAATGGCCCATCCAGCCTGTTTAGCAAGCTTTACATCTGACTTTCATCCCATTGAACCACTGTTAAGTAGAGATGAGTGAAATTTTCAAAACTGCTCAGCAAAATATTCACTTTGTTCCTCATCTGACTGAGAAATTTCACAAGTTTTCCTGGCAGAATTTGGCCGTAATTGTTCACAGTCCTACCATTATCACTACCACACACCAACTAAAATGACTGTCGTTGATCCCCACTCTATTCATGAGCAATACATTCTGCAAAATGTGACTCTTCAAATATTGTGTTAAAAGACATGGAATGGAGAAGTAGAAGTGTAAGTCTAAGATTGTACCCCTGGAACTTTACACTTCTACAAAACGGCCTTGGATCTCGATTTTTGGGAAATTTCACTCTGATTCCGCTCATCTCTACTATAAAGCAATACAGCAAGATATAATTTATAAAAGTTATCATTCATTAATGCACACACATGTATAATTTGTGAGCCTCAATTTGGCCTACCGCCTTTGCATTGGAAAAATTTTGGTAATGACTAAAAATAAATATTTTTTGTACTTACATCGCTTTCAATTTATGCAAAACTGCATTAATTATTATTTTTTTTAAAATAAAAAATACTAAATTAAGGGGGCAAAGGTCTGCAAATGCTTTTAATGGATGTAAGGAACACTCCCTTTATAATAAGAGCAGAAAGCCTTGTGCACTCTAGCTGTTGCTGAACTACAACTCTTCTTGTCAGCGTCTGCCTGGATTGTCAGCTGAGTTTGATAGAAAGAGCTGCACAGCGCTAGCTAGAAAATTGCAGTATGGGAAATGGCAATCATTGCCATTAACAGCATGTACAAAGCTGGATGACATGTTGTGTACTGTTTCTTATTCCTCTGGCCAGCCCTAGACATTTGTTGCAAGCTCACACTATTGATTTTGTGATCTCATGCTATTTTCCTGTTTATCATTTTTAATTGTCTCATTGTTGCCTTGAGTTTGCACTAGGCTGTTTTTTCCCACGCAGTACACAGGAAGCTGTTCTATGGCGTTCTGCTTCCTTAGATTGATTCTCACAGAGTCTAAGTCCTGCCTACTCTTGTGCGCTTTGTAATCTGTGAAAGAGTCCTGGTTTATCCAACCTCAGGAGACTTCCTTCCTAGGACCCTGTGCAGACAGTAGCCTAATCATGTCTGTTCCCAATAAGGGTGCAATATAATAACTCCGGTATCCTTATCCAAAGACCTGTCAGCATTCATTTGGCAGATAGGTTTGGGTACTTTTTGTTTTAGCTTCATGTGAAAATATTTTTCAGACATTACAATAAAAATCACCAGTAGATTATAATTCGCTTCACTTACAGTGTTGCACTTTTATGTTTAGTTTTCAATTGTACATATTAATGGGAAGTTTCTATGCTGCCAACTGGAATAGACAATTCATCGTAAAGCAAACGAAAACGTGAAAGTGAATTTGCTATTTGTTACGGTCCATACTAAGAAGACTTGGCTAGTTTAAAATAAGAAACTCAGTTTCTTAGCAAGCTAAGGTTCCTTATTCATAATAAGGAAGACAATCTTTAATACCTAATGGGCTTTTCTGACATTCAGCAGCAATGATTAATTTCATGCATCCGCAGGATGTACCTTCCATTGAGACTGACCACTTTATACAAGTCTCCCACAGAGAAGTGAAGAAATGAATGTGTATTATTAATCCTGATACTGAATAGTAATGCTTCACAACACAGCAGGGTTTATGTTCAGAACCAGCAGTAGAGGGCAATGTCAATGTATTGACTCTGTTCTCTCTTTGTACACTCAGATGTACGATATGATGAACTAAAAGCACATTTTATTGTGTAGCCCTTTGTCTTCTAAAAACATATCTTGGATTCTTTTATAATTCTGTATTGAGTTCTGTGCTTTGCAGTAAGTTGCTAGAAAATAGTCACGTAACATTTCTCTGTTACTTAACTCATATACTCTAAACATTTGGTAGGTGTACCCCAAGGGGTACCTCAAAAAGATTCAACAGTACATCAGACTTTTAATAACATTACATTTAATAGTAAATAAAAAGTAAAAGATATGCAAAACAAATCATAAGGGTATTTTTAAAATATTTAAAAACATATGCAGTAGCTTGGTATACTGTATGGTTAATCAGATTAGGAGGAATATGGAATTTATTTACACATAATAGCATACATTTAGTGCAAATAAGGACACTTTAGGTGATGTTTTAGGTGGAAAATTAATCACATAGGAGTAGTTATGCCCTCAGGACACCCTGGACAAGCACTCAGGGACTATGGGATGAGAGATAGATTCCTATTTGTATGTATGTTTGATGTTGTTTGGGTGGTAGAAATGTGGCATAAGTCCTGGGCATTAACAAGGTGACTATAGATATCGCTCATAAAGGGAAAAGGTGGTAGGATAACACAAATACTGGTGCCTGTTCAGAAACATACTTTAATGCCCCTTCATGTCATTGTCCCATTACCTAGAACTTATGATGTATAAACATATTAACATGTTAAAATATTAGTTGATACATAAGCATTGTCATAGTTCCTGTACAAACACTAACACACACACTAATCAAGTCTGTTGAAAATCTAATAACATGAAGAACCTTCTAACTGTTAGGTCAGCCTGATGGAACATTTGGAATTTGTCTGAGTGTTCAGTTGAATTCATAACGACTGTTCCAATTAATTGACTTGAATCCTATATTTTTTCAGAAACAAGAATATTTCAATACTTGGCATAGGGAATGGAGACAGCAATAGTTCCTGATGGAAGGGCTTTTAGTTTACTCAAAGAGAGTGTGAGTGGGTGAAAGAGCGAGAGAGAGAGAGAGAGAGAGAGAGAGAGAGAGAAAGAGAGAAGTGTGTGAGAGTGTGAGGGATAGAGAGAAAGAAATACACAAAGGGAGTTAAGGGGATATTCATTTTATGTTGCCTTTTGCCCATTTAATTGTCCTCATTCTCCCCTGTTAGATCTGAAATTAGCAAAGCCAAGCATGATTTAAACTTTTTCCAACTTACAAACTTATTTCTAGTATATAGACTAGTGACGGGCAACCTGACACACTTCTAGGACTTCTTGGTGTGGCCGAAGACCCATCGAAAGGGCTACACGTTACCCTTAATCTCAGTAATAAGTTAAAACATATATATTTAATGAAAGAAAGAGACACCTGTCTGTAATAACATATCAGCAGGCATTTTAAAAACCTCAAGCTTCTAAAACGTTACTGAAAGAGCTCCATTTTATTTCACCTTTTTGTCTCATATTATTCTTTTTAAAAAACTGCATAAACCATACTATCCACACCTGTTCTATGTAGTGATATTGATAATATTATTTTAAATTGATTTTTAGTTTATTTCTTGGGGATGATGTTGACACAGTAATTAGATTCCCTACTCAGTATTTTTAACAAAATTGGGGGCTTGAGGCTAAATGCATATACCCCTTTCTCATCAAACCCACGTCTCCAAAACTACTACTCCCCAACCCCCTAAAATGATAGGAAAAGAAATCCCTAGGGATCTACCAAGAAAAAGAGGATATGAAATTCACTCTGATGTCATTCCAAAATTATTATTATTATTGACCTTTATTTATGGGGAGAACATACAAACTTCACACAGATTGTGCCCTGGTGGAAATCAAGCCCATGGCCCCAGTGGCTCACAGCAGCATTTCTAACCACTGTGCTGTCCGTTAAATATTTACTTTCTGTTTTAACTTAAAAACCACTTAATCCCAAAAGTTCCATGAAAGTAAATACATTGTACAGTGTTAATGTAATATACCCTAAGCTTTGTTAAAAAGTAGAGTATCACCTCCCAGCTCTATTACAGAAAGCTATTTAACACAGTGTCCTGGTGGGATCTGATACAAGTCACATAACTCTGACTGAGTTGCTGGGACATCGCTGGCCAGGGGCAGAACAGTGCATCACCAGGCTCAATAGCAAAACTTGGGTTGGGACCCGGCAATGCCTCTCTAGCATCTAGGATCAAAAAAGCAGAGCTTGTGGCCCGATGACCTTTGGCCTACAGCCCCCCAGTTGGCTGTTCCCAATCTTATCAGAACTAGAGATGCTCAGTCTCGGTTCCTCTGGAACAGATCACACCCGAGCTTAGAGGATCTACTCGGCTCGGTACTTTTGCGCTTTTTTTTAGGAATCGAAAATGAGGCAAAATGTCATTGTTACATCGTTGGATCTCGGGAGTTTTGGAATCTATTAATACTGCCCTCCACGGCGATCTAGCGCCATTTGAGAGAGGGACACAGAAGGGGTAGCAAGCACAGAGTGTAGAGCAGTTGGGCAGGGAAAGTTATAGAACTGAAAGAGAAGGGTCGTAGCAGTGTTCAACAAAGTAATCAGTGACATTCTCGAGAGCTCCATTGATAATTCTCATTGCAGAAAAATACAAATAATAGTGCTTACAGGATTGATGTAATTCTGCAGTGTTATATAGGTAACACACAAAAAGGAGAACTGCGTTGGTAATTCTCATTGCAGAAAAATACAAATACTAGTGCTGGCTAGGGGTGTGCACCGGCCACTTTTGGTTGTTTCGGTTTTGGGTTCTGAGTAGCTTGAGGTTTTGGGTTCTGATTTGTTTTGCCAGAACACCCCACGAAAGGTTTTGGTTCTGATTTTGGGTTTTGGGTTCTGATTTTTTTTTAAAAAAGCATAAAAAGTGCTAAAATCCATATTTTGGGTTTTTTTTTCCACTCCTACACTATTATTAACCTCAATAACATTCATTTCCACTAATTTCCAGTCTATTCTGAACACCTCACACCTCACAATATTGTTTTAAGTCCAAAAGGTTGCACCGAGGTAGCTGGATGTCTAAGCTAAGCGGCACAAGTGGGCGGCACAAACACGTGGCCCATCGTAGGTGGCTGTGTAGGCCTGAATGGCCTTTTGCTGCTCCTCCATCCTCTGCAGCATATAGAGGGTGGAGTTCAAGCGCGTCACTACCTCTTGTTTTTGTTGATGGCAGGGCAGGTTCATGCTTTTTTGATGTAGCAGGAACAGTGAACGTAGTTTAACATCTGATACTAATATTTCTGCACTGCAGGAACAGTGAACGTAGTTTAATATCTGATACTAATATTTCTGGACTGCAAGAACAGTGAACGTAGGTATTGCAGTAGTAATATTTCTGGACTGCAAGAATATATTGCACTAGAATTTTTTTAATACTTTTTAAATAATTTTTTTATATATTTTTTTAATTATTTTTGTATAATTTTTTTAAAAAAAAATTTCATTATTTTTCTATAATTGTTTTTTTTTTTTTTTTTTGTTATGATTTTTGGATAATTTTAAAATAACTATGGACTTAGCAGAACAAAGCACAGGACAAAAGCACCACTGGACTCAGCAGGACACTGAAAATCTGGAATGACTTTTTACCTTGTAGTGCTCTGTAAAGTGATTGTAACATAGGCACTCCTGCTGCTGGGAGCTGCATCCTTTAAGCACACAAACACATTTTAATATAAAAAGGGTTTTTACCAATAGCAGGAAATACAGGCAAGTAGCATTTAATTATGTGTAAATGGGTATTTATCTGCCTGCAGTATACTCTACTTCTTCCCCGACAAAAAGACTCTGTACAACCCACTCTGGATTCCTGACTACTAGCACTCCAAGAAATACATGAATTGCTTTTTCTTTTTACTCCTCATAAATTTCTGCTTGTTGTTAGTAGCTCATTTATGTCATTACACTAGAATCTGTCAGCATACCTAATAACTATGCTGGTTCCTGCATCAGATGTACCTAAAATTGTGCAAAAGGCTTCTCACTGAAGATATATATACAGGGGCTCCCAAACCACAACCTCCCTCTTCACTAAACGCAGGCAGAATGAAGATGGCGGCCGCGAGCGGGGAATTTATGACATCCGAGTCTCGCGAGATCCGACGCGAGACTTGGATGTCATAGCCTCGTTTTGGATTCATTTGGCGCCCGGAAGTTCCCGAACAGTGCTCATATCCCGTCGGATCCGCACTGTTCGGGTAGGCTCGGATTTGCCAAATCCGAGCCCGCTCATCTCTAGTGCTGGCAGGCTTTTCTTCTGACTTTGCAGTCAAATTGTATGGTATTTAGAGATGACCGGGCTTGGATTTCGCAGATTTTACAGGCTTTTCTTCTGACTTTTCTTTTCTGCCACTGCTGTGTGCCAATGTGTCCTAGATGTGCTATGAACTGCCGTGGCTTAGCATCCAGCCAGGTCGCTGCAGTATTTGTCCGAAAGTGTATGAAAATAATATTGTGACCTGTGAGGAGTTCAAAATTGACTGCAAATGACTTGAAATTAGTGTTATTGAGGTTAATAATAATGTAGGATCAAAAAACGAGCAAAATTATGTGATTTTAGCATATTTAGCAATTTTTCTAAAAAAATACAAAACCAAAACACACGAGGGCGGTTTTGCCAAAACCAGAACCAAAACCAAAACACGAAGCTAATCCAGATATAAAACCAAAACCACTTCATGGGGGTCAGTGAGCATCTCGAATCAGAACAGGGGCAGCTGTGTAGGGAGATTACATGGGATAACTGGGGGTGGAGGAGGGAGTGCACTGTGCTCTCCCTCTTTCCTCTGTGCTGGAGGGCTTGAAGGCTGGAAGGCTCAAAACATGCGGCCCTCCAACTCTTACATGTTGCCTATCACTGTCCTAAACTCTGCTCTTTTGAAGGCAAAGTGAGGGTCTCTGTCGGGGACCCAGCTCAATCTCTAACATTTTCCGAACAGCACGCAGTTTGTGTTTTGTAAGAAGATACAGGGGGCACAAATGTAATAGTTACCATGAGCCTACTAATGCATCAAAGCAGCCCTGTCAGTCTATAACAAATAGATTTCAATTTCATATCGATCACCATAACATCATTTTTGTTCAAGCAAGACCACAGAACAAAATTAACTGACTTTTGTCTCCCCATCTTTATTTATCATCATCATCACCATTTATTTATTTATATAGCGCCACTGATTCCGCAGTACAGAGAACTCATTCACATCAGTCCCTGCCCCATTGGAGCTTACAGTCTAAATTCCCTAACATACAGAGAGAGAAAGAGAGAGAGAGAGAGAGACTATGGTCAATATTTGGTAGTAGCCAATTAACCTACCAGTATGTTTTTGGAGTGTGGGAGGAAACCGGAGCACCCGGAGGAAACCCACGTAAACAAGGGAGAACATACAAACTCTACACAGATAATGCCATGGTCGGGAATTGAACTCATTACCCCAGCGCTGTGAGGCAGATGTGCTAACCACTTAGCCACCGTGCTGCCCTACTATAAACTTAGAAAAATGGAAGTTTATAAATAAGGTGTAGAATGTTGAAAACAAAATCGGAAGGCTTAGAGGATTGTATTGTAGGAAGTTGCACTGTTGTATGTTAAATATTCAGTTTATCGCGACCTGATTTTTGTTCAATTTGCTGTTAATTTAGTCACCAGACACAGCACAATGTGAGGGCAGTTGCTTGGTATGAACTTGATCAATCTGTATGTGGCCAGACATATTTAAAGGGGTTTCTCAGAGTGAGACAAATCAGAGATAAAGTGAGAGAGAGAGAGAGAGAGAGAAGGCGAGATTGAGTGAGAGACAGAGAGAGAGAGGGGGTGAAAGGGAGCGAGCAAGATAGGGAGCAAGAAAGAGAGAAGGCAAGATAGAGTGAGAGACATAGAGAGAGAGATTGTGAGAGAAAGGACGAGATAGAATGATAGACAGAGAGAGGGCGAGAGAGAGACAGAGAGAGAGAGGGTGAGAGAGTGAGAAACAGAGAGAGAGGGCAAGACACAGAGAAAGTGAAAGAGAGAGAGATCCATAAATGGTTCTCTGTGGCTACCACTGACAACCAATGACTATTGACCAATGACTAATGACCAGTGAGGGCCAATGACAATTCACCCTTTCATTGGACTGATATTGCATGTTATCAGCTAGGAACAGGCCAGGCACTCCATAGCATAGATCTGTGACAATATCTTCAATGAGTCCCAATAGGTTTTTGTACTTGAATGAAAATAGAGCTGTAGCAGCAATGGTACGTTTATCAACCAATCAGAAAATAGTTTTTCTTTTTCTGCCCACTGCATGTTATTGTGAATATCTGTTATCCCTTCGGGAATGCCCATTCCAGTCAATAATATGTCCTTTGGATGTTTGAAGGTACTAAATGAATCCATAGCTATTAGTATGGAAGTCTGCTGCATTGTATCTGCTACTTCCTTTGGAGTAATTTACTGACAATTCCATTTTTCATAACCATGTCCATGGTTCCACACATGGAAACAATTATCTGCAGTGCACAAGGCGACCACAAATTATTCTGTTTTAAGGACAAGTTTTGCCTTAGGAGCCAGTTTTCCTGCTTATTTGCATGAGTGAACTCTCACCCATTGTGAGCTGGGTATATCCAGAGTCTAGCTGTAGTTTCCTATTAGTAAGACACACACCGGAAAGTATATTTTTACAGTTATATTATATAAAATTATAATATATTTTTTTCTATTTATTTTTAACATAAGTTTAGTTAAGATTACTAAAACAAAGGGACACGCATTGAAATTTTTACCGGAAGGCTGAAATATTCTCCCTGCAGTTGTGGCGGGAACACCAAAACATAAAATTCAAAAATGCATGGAACAACATATGGGTAAGACTTAGATCTAAATTATAAAAACAAACAATAAACAACAAAAACCAAAGAAAACCACAACACCCCAAAAACAGAGGAAAAAAAGTAGTATATTTTTTGTTCCATCAAATTCCATGTTTCCATTTTTTTCCATCTGTAACAAACACATAAAAAATGAGCAGAATATCTTGTCTGGGGCTTTTTTTGTAGGTCATTATACCTGATCTATATCTGTTTGTAATTCAACATAAGGGTTTCCTCATGCATAATATCAACACTCATTTTGTCATTAACTTTGTCAATATATGCAATATTCTTTCTAATCACATAACTATCTGCCACATTTTATATTAACCCCAACCTATGTTTCTATTGGCAAGTCCATAGGCATTAAAGGTGCTTACCTTAAAAATGCTAGGAAAGACATTCAAACTTGTATTATTGAAATCTTTCCCATTGACTTGTTACCGATAGTACTAGTGCTACATATGATACGTGGAAATTGTTCTCTGAATAAACACCTTTCAATGCAAAGACATTCATTTTGTCACTATGACGCCTTGTCGCATGAAACTGGATATCTTAGTGAATTCAATAAGTGAAAACATGTCTGTCCTCAAACTAAAATAAATGGTGGTAGTATTGATGTGACTTTTCATATGACTGTAGCAGTTTTGTCTTTGCAATCCTGACAAATATTATTTAAATGTTTTTTTTCTTGTTAAAAACACTATTAATGGGTCTTGTCCACTATTTAGTGTCACTAACAAATGGAAACTATGAGATTACATTACTTGACAGTGAGAAAGTAGCAGGAGGTCAAGTTTTTGTGAATGTAAGTTTCAGAAAGCCTGGGGAGGATACATTGATTGCCCCACCACAGTCCATACATTTCCATAACTTAGGAAATCTCAGATTTCACTTTGGGGATTAGTTAGTTCTTTTATTAAGGAAAACATTTAGGTTAGTGATACTTTCTAGAGGTTATTATTGACTCAAAGTGTCAAAAAAACTTGTCACTTTTCAATAGTTTTCTTCATATGTGCAGACTCACATGTAGTTTAGCCAAGCTGCAGTTGTTCTTTGTGTATTGTCTATCTGATGAAAGTTTCCTACAATATGCTATCTCCAGGACTGATTTTAGACAAAATGGTCCCTTGGCAGGAACCATGGCGGTGTTCCTACATAGAGAATGCTGGACCTGTGGCTAAGTGCACTTTGTCACGTTATGTTGCACAACCTACCCATTGCACGTTTACTACAATTTGTTTTTTGTATTTTTAAAATGTTTTAACTTCATCCTTGTCTCCACTGCAGTAAGAGAGGAGGAGCATTGTTGCATACAAAAAAGTGAGCAACTACTTTAGAAAATTATCCAAAGCAGGTTTTCTTTAGTGCTTCAAAAACACTAGTTTGCTTTATGTTAACTGTACTTACACTTCTCAACATATGTCTGCTTGATGGTCCAACACTGGTCCAGTAAATAGCTAGTAGGACAGGCTCCAGCGATACTTACAGTATGAGCAGGTGCTTATATATTTGTCCAAAATCTAGAAGTCATCTCTAAAAAAGCCATCATATGCTCAGCTGTGACAGGATGGATCGCCTATGCCACCCTGTATGTTGTTGCTGGGAACCGTCTGGGCTTACTTTGCAACCATCCACTTTCGTTATCCCAAATGCGTCCTCTAACAGCAGTAGGAGGGGCTTACAAATTCTGCCACCACTGGACTCTTTACCAGCATCCAGAATCGTGTTTCTTCTGGGTATCTGACGCTGCTAGTGTACCCTGTTACTGGTGCACCTAGCCTGTTACCCAGGTGCACACTTCTTATGGATCAGGGTTGCTGTGAATGGATCCCCCCTGGCCTATCACACTGGCCAGAGCTGCTGGGTAGCGGGCAGAGCAGTGGTACTGGATGCTGGGTCCAAATCTCAGAACAGCCGGGAACGGATTAGAGTTGGATCTAATCTGTAGGTCACATGAATCAGCATAGAGAAGTTTCCAAGCAGGTGTTTGAAGCAAGTGATGTTTATTTGCTCTTACACTGGTTGAAGGTACCAGTGATCAGGTCAGATGAAACAAGGAGAACAACTTTTAATACAAAACAGTACAATACACATCTGGAGACTACTTAGCGGGAGGCAATCCGTCCTCCTGTCCCTTTAACCAATCTGGATTGATTCATGCAGCCTGCATGTGAATCAACCCAGAGAGGTTTAACACCTTTAACATTGCTGCTAGTGGCAGAAGTAGTAAACTTCCCCCCTATCCACGAGCTGCCGGGGAGAGGGGGGCTCAGTCTGGCGTGGGAGATTTATTTTTTAATTCTCCCGCCCAAACTGACTTCCAGGGACTGGGCACCGGGGTCTGGCTCTGCTCCCTCCTGAAAATAGTACCAGGGAACAGCAGCCAGATCCTGGGGCAACAGTTCCTGGCCTATTGCTAAATGAAGCTCTTTGAGGTCCAACTAGGGACGGCTTCCAGGAGGTGCTGCACCTCCTGGACTTATTTGATTCAAGGAGGCTGGTTGTTAAGTCACTCCGGCAGCCACTGAAGTTGGCCGGAGGGTGAAGGGAATCCAGGGCTGCCTCTGCAGCCCCAGCACAAGGTAAGTACTCTTTCTTTATTATATACATAATTACTTTACACACATAGACATTTAAAATATACATAGTTACACGCCTGGCGCCTAGTACCGGGAGTTAACCCCTTCAACACTGAGCACGCATATACATTTCACATTTAAAATACATTATTACATTTGGTCCCTTAAAAGTGGGAGACACATATAAAAACCATTGTAATTCCTACACTGTTCACCTGATTTGGATGTAAATACCCTCAAATTAAAGCTGAAAGTCTGCAGTTAAAGCACATCTTATTAGTTTCATTTCAAATCCATTGTGGTGGTGTATAGAGCCCAAAATATGAGAATTGTGTCAATGTCCCAATATTGATGGACTTGACTGTATATACAGATATATATATATATATTAATGTAAGAACACAATCTGGTGAAAACCAAAACACCATCCTGGTTTTGTTAAAACCAAAACTCAATTATGGTTATTTAAAAGGTACATCATTCATTGCTGATTTCATTGCTGCATTGAGAATAATTGCCTTATTGAAACTAATGGTGTTATTCCAGCTCTACTAAAGGTAATGTTTTGCATTGGTATTGACATACATGTTCAACTAAAAGGGCTCTATTTACTATCATGCCTTGATAGATATGATTTTCTATCGCCATTCTTATTGCAGAAATAGAAAATTTGTATAGCTGAAAGTTAGTGGTTGCAGTGCAGTTCCACTGCAACAAAAAGTAAATAAATAAGCAAAAATAAAAATGTTTAAAACTACTTAAACGGTAAAAAATAAAATGAAAACAATGTTGGGATTCCTTTTATAAAAAAAATATTTAAATCTATAACTATTTTTCAAGGTATAGCCAATGATAACCCCTTGATAGACAAAAACACCTATTTTCACTGGCAAAATGGGTTTTCTCCCTATAATGAATAGAACCCAAAAAGTGATCAAAAAGGGGGTGATTGGTGATTACTTGGGGGTGTACATCTGCTTAATTGACTGTGTTATTGTGTTTTGGCAATAATGGTAAATGCTGGTAAACCAGGTTGACTTGACATTGAAAAGATTAGGTGAAAGGCGGTAATGTTTTTGTTGTTTTAGACAAACAATATAGGTTAACATGACTTTGGATATTTATTAATAAGCCCCTTAAGCTTTGTCTTATTCTCAAAAATGAGAGCACATGTTAATCTCCACATCTTTGTTTTCATGAAAAGGTGTTAGGATAAGGGATTACATAGGATTAGCATGAGTAAATCAAATTTATCATTATATACTAAAATAGTTCACTGAAGATTAAGTTATAAAACATAGTGTGTTCGCTTACTCCATTTCATCACTTTCTTTCCACAGACACTCAGATACGTTCGCAAAGGAAAATATCAGTTTCATAGGAGAGATCTTATTGCAGATAAACTGCTTGAATCTTTTAACAATGCTCAACATTCTTCCTTTGTTTCAGATGGGATACTCGTAAGCACCTGAAAGGTTATTTCAGCAAGAAAGGGAGGTTTTTGTCTTATGTCTGACAACTTCCTTTGGATAATATCACTTATATGATTCATGTTTCATTACCATTAATATTGAATTGTATTTTAGAACAGATGTGAGCTCTTTAAGGAAATAAAAGAAACAATAGGGACATCTTTTCCTATTTTGACGTAATATATATCACTGAATAGATGGGATTTTTGCATTATACGTTGAAATCGTCCTAGTTAATCGGCTCTATTTTTCCTTGTAGTTGTAAACATACATTAAGCAGTCTCAAATTCCTTTATTGTAGATCTCAACTCTATAATTACATAGTTAAAAATAAATAAAAAGGTACAATAGAAAAATGTCACTCAAATTTTAGTATCACTAAATCTATAAAACAAAACAAAGATCATGACAATTGTTGATTATAATAAAGTTAGTTATGTTCTGCACTTTTAAAGATGTAAAGTAACATTTTGTAGCCAGAAAAATAACTGCATTATAATCACTTTAAGGAAAATTTACCCTCAAAAATAAAACACTTGTCCAAGAGGCACCTATTCGAGGAACTGTATTTATTGGAGTCATCTTATTTCAGAGTGAAACAAGATTCCTCAGATGACTGAGCATGCTTTTGTTCTGGATGCATTGCTTGGTAATCATTTTTGAGGATAATATGTCAACTAAGTGGCAATGTTCTTCAGGTATCTCTGCATGATATTTAATTTGACTTCAATGCAGCAAAAGTTATTTACAGCCTGAAGAGATCATTTAAAATATATGCCTGTACTACTCTTTTATTTACAAAAGATTGCCAATTTTTTTGCCAAGCTTATTTCAAGTTGAACTCCTTTTTTCAGTCGTTATTTTGTAGTTATAAACTCTGTGGGGATTGTCAGTGCCGATGAAAGGGCTACCACCATTCCAGTCTTGGGGGAAAAAACAACCCTAAAATGTGGAAGGAGCTTTCTTTGGTGGGTTTGTAGATACTCTGGAAAAGTGTGCATTGTGAAAAGAGCAAAAATATTGCTGCAAAGTCCTAATTCATATTCAAGGACATATCCACTATTAATTAAACTTTACCATTTTTATTGCTTAGTGTTGCTTAATTTATCTCCTAATTTAATAATGACAGCAAAATGACTGACTTTATTATTTTTCACTTTTGTGTATTTGAAGGTTTTTATTACACAGAATGTAGTGTGTCTACCAATGCTCTTTGGTGTAAAAGTGCAATTGGAAGGTAGACACTGCGTCCCAATATAAGGATAGCGGTAATGCTGTGTTTAGGAAAAGCCAGAGATTTCATGAGCTTGAACTGGTAGGAATGTGTGTTTACCTACAAAAAAGACATGGTCTCTCAAATACACCTTCTCCACTTCCACCCCCATTAGCCCATTTAAATAAACTCATCTCTGAAAATGAAATCTTGTCTGTCCAGTTCAGTGCAAAACTATGCACACTTGTGTTCCTACCCAACACAGACAACACCACCCTAACAATCAGGTCCATGTACTTCCTCATAAAAACAGGTACATTTGTACATATAGGCGCATGGCATCACAAAGCATTTAAGTTGTGCTTTGCACTTTTGTAAACGACCCTTTATGTGTTCAAACACTGTGGGGCTCATGGAGAGTTGGGCAATAAAGCAGTAGTTACAGTTGTGGCCATATGTAGACTGAGCGGCATCTTGCGCTTATGGCCGTTTGTGGAACTTTGAGATCTAGGCAGAATGGCGGAGATGAGGCTTGTAAGGGCGTTTTGGCGCAAATATATAGACTGAGACTCGGATGCATATGTGCCTGCCAGGAAACAGGAATCTTGTGGGTGCTCGATCACTAGTATAACTTGCGAATTGATAGTGATGACGGTCAACTCAAATGCGTCTAGTTCAACATACCCATGTAAGATGTGTCATTATTTGGGGTGCAATTGTTGTCTGTGTATTAGACGGATATTGTGTCCATATCTATGTGGCCCTGTTTCTTTTATTTTAGCAAGCTGTATTTATTGTTATTATCATATCTTTCTATATCTTAAGATGTAAATATTGACAACAGAACAATTTATGTTGTTTAAAAAGTACACCGTAGTTCATATTAATAAACATGTGAAAATAAGTGGGCATTTTATACCTATTTAAGCTGGCATAAATACTGAGATTTTTACATTTTCAGATGCATTGTCTAAATGGTAACAATTAAAGGCCTCATGTAGAGTCGGACATAAGTCCGACTGGTAAGCACACACTGAGACATACCTCCCTCTTGTCAGGGCCCTATTAACAACATTATGGGCCCCCGGACAAAGCAGTGTACCGGGGCCCCTATATATATGCACTGCGAGCGCCTCACGGAGGAGAAGACCAGGGAGGGAGCCAGATCGCCAGCTGACCGCAAGGTAAGTATTTTCTTCTTTTTTTTCCCCAGGATTTTTCTTTTAGCGCTGCGGGCCCACTAGCCAGCAGGGCCCCTGGGCACCTGCCCATTGTGCCCAATGGAAGAGACGGCCCTGCCTCTTGTGTCTCTCTACGCTTAGAGAGGAGGAATGAGGGATACATTGGGCAAGCCTTGTAAAGTCATGTTAACGCTCTTAAGTGATATGCTGAGGGGGAAATAGCCACAGATACGCCTCTAGGAGACGTAATATCCATGCTGATGAGCTCAGGCCATGGGAAATTCCCCAGTTATATATATGTCTGTACTTCTGCAAAGACCTCATTTGTGACAGGAGCTTATAGCGAGCTAGTACAGCAACCTGTATTGTGGTCTTTTGTTTGCCAGGCCTTAGATTCATGGTTTCATAACAGATAAAGAGAATGCCATGGCTGCCAGGCTGAATCTGGGTAAGCAATGAAGAGGGTAAATGAGGGAATGTATAAATATGAATAAATGTGTTATTTATTTTTTTTCTGGCGCACATCAAGTCCCTGTGGGACCTAGTTGTCAGGGCATGCTGGTACTTGTAGTTCCTTAAGAACCATCATGCCCTGAAAGCCACATGTTTGCTAGTACTTGCAATACGTTAAGCACCAGCATGCCTAAACACTTAATGGTAGCCACGGCATGCTGGAACCAGTGGTGCACTATGGACAAAATGTATAATTCCCATCTATTTTTAAATAATTATCTCACACCCACCATACTAGAGATGTGAGAAGAGCCCTAGTGCTTTTCAGCACTAGCTTTTTATAACTAAAGCTCAATCTTCATAGGGAATATAGCACCATGCTGACCAGCCTGGGCTGGTTTGGCATTATGGCATTGGGACCCCACGCTGCGGGTTTCCCTGCTATATTGCCACTAGCCCTGGCTGGCAAAGAGAGATATAGGTATTAAAAAAATGTTTTCTGATTTGCTGCAAATAGAAAAAGTTGGCCGGCACAGGAAAGGGGACAGGTATCAAAAGCATATCAATAGCTGTGAAAAACTAAACACCGGGGAAACTATGACACAAGTGACCACCCAACAGCGCCCTCTGTATTCGGGCATCCTTGAGCAGTGGCTGAGAGCTGCTCTGTGCATCATTGTCAGTACGCACTGTAACAGAATAGCTCTGAGCCAGTTCTCACTCACAACTGAGCCGCACTCCCCTTTTAGCCCTGTGTTTGTGGCACATGCCACACTGCCCTAAGTATAGTCCTGACCACACACACAAAATGACAATGGTCAACATTTCTAGCCAGTAATAATTCAAATCTGAATATTTATGGCCATTATTGTTGGAGACACATATATGTACCAAATGTCATTTAATATGGTAGATAGATAGATAATAGATAGATAGATAGATAGATAGATAGATAGACAGTGACATACTATTGGAGTAAAAAAATATATACGGCCCATTTTCCGCTCTATACAACAAAATGGTTGTTTGAAAGAAGATAAAGTATATTGGAGCCTAATGCTGCTTACTACAAATCAGTTGTTGTTAAGACATAAAAGCTTCAAGAGATAAAGCTGTGAAAATAGATTCTGACAGAATAATGTGATTTTGGGAGGCAGCAGAAAAGTCTGTCATGCTTTTTGGAGATTTATATGGGTCATTTACATTGGATAAGTTAAACATTTTCCTTTTAGTTCAATCATTTTGGTTGAAAGGGGGATTACAAGACTTTATTGTGCTCTAAAGTACACTATTAATCAGCAAAACACGAATATATTAGGTACCACCTTATGTTGCTGTATAAACTCAGAAACTGCAAGTTGAGGATTTAACAACTAATTATTTAACAAGATTAATGAAAGATCACAGATCTCCTAATGCACATATGCCGTTTTAAATTCTACATCATTATTTTATCATTCACAATATCAACTGAATTTTCCATTTAGAATTAATAATTTAGCTACATCTATCCTTAGCTGCCTTTGATGTGTCTAGTACTTTTTCTCTGTGGCATAAAAGCCATGAAATACTCAGTATGGGTGAATTGCATTCAAAACAATTAATTAGCACAATTAATAATAAAATCAGCAAACATAACATACCTTGTTTTTGAAAGCTCAAACATCATGTTTTTTTCCCCAAAATCTGTTAAGATTGGGTTTCTCGCTACTCAATTCTTTTTATGTTTACAATGAATGATCTGTAGCACACAATTACAAACTTCCCACGCTGTCCATAAAAATTAGGAAGTGTTTGCCTGTAAAAGTGATAGGATTATTCATCACTTTTGTTTAATCCGTTCAGGGACTGCCAATTGGAATATCATAAGTAATTATGTTCTGTTCTGATGTAGACACTAGACACTGGCCTGGGACCACCAACTCATTTCCTGTCAACTGCCAAATATCAGTCTGTAGCCCTGAGACTCAGTCGCTAATGTGTGGGGTTGTGTAGCTGCTTGATAATAAGAGCTACTGCATGCTTAAAAAAAATAACAATAATGGATACTGTTTATTGAAGTTTCTATAGCATAATATTTGTGTAATTGATGCGTTCTGATATTCCTAACTTCCTTGGCTGTTGCAATTAGCTTAAACTGGTAGCTGATACTTCTGACTGTGATTTGTGCTGTCAGCCAAAGTGGCATTTTCTCAGCAAGCCCAATGAAATTTAGGAGAGTGTCAGAACCTCTATCACTTTGCTTTTTGCGAACAGCGCAGATGGAATGGCAGGTGACAGACGGGATCATAAAATCCATAGCATCAGCTACCGTTCTATGGTAAGTGTTCCTACTGTGCCCTAAACCTAAGCACCTTAACCACAAGTATAGGTTGTGGTGTTTAGGTTTAAGACACAGCAGGAATAACTAGTAAAAAAGAATAAAAAAAGTGATATTATATATTTGTTCATTACTTAATTTGTACATAAAAAATAAGTTTGTATGTGGTGGTGCACCACCAGAGGGGGCATAGTCATCCCCTGTAGTAAACTAAGTTTGTTTGCGACTATGTTTGTTTGCGATGGGGCATAGTCTTCCCATGGAATAGAGAGTAAGTTTATTTGTGGCGGTGCACCACCGGAGGAAGCATAGGCATAACATGGTGTAGAGTGCAAGCTTGTTTGTGCCTGTGACCCACTGGAGGGGGGCATAGTCATCCCAAGGATTAGAGTGTAAGTTTGCTTGTGGCGCAGCACCACCGGAGGGGGCATAGTCATCCAATGGAGTACTGTGTAAGTTTATTTGTGCCGGAGCACCACCAGAGGGGGCATAGTCATCCCCTGCAGTAAACTAAGTTTGTTTGCGACTATGCACTACCGGAGGAGGCATAGTCTTCCAATGGAATAAAGTGTAAGTTTGTTTGTGGCGGTGCACCACCGGAGGGAGCATAGGCATACTATGGTGTAGAGTGTAAGTTTATTTGTGCCAGAGCACCACTGAAGGGGGCATAGTCATCCCATGGATTAGAGTGCAAGTTTGCTTGTGGCACTGCACCTCTGGAGCGGGCATAGTCATCCAATGGAGTAGAGTGTAAGTTTATTTGTGCCAGAGCACCACTGAAGGGGGCATAGTCATCCCATGGATTAGAGTGCAAGTTTGCTTGTGGTGCTGCACCACCAGAGGGGACATAGTCATCCCATGGAGTGGAGTGATCAGTGGGTTTGGCTAACATTTAACAAGCACTAGTCCCCTACCAGCCCTCTGCTTTTATTTTATGCATCTTACCAATGGTGCTGTCCTGCATTGCAGAGCAGCATAATGTGGGACAAACCTCCCATATGTTCTGATTTAGGTGGGACATCACCAATTCTTTATATATCACAAATGCTGTTGCAGTCAGGACTAAGTTGGTACTGAATCACAAAACCGCTCACCATGTGATCAATTCCTACCCTCCCTCTCACTTGTACTTCATTTTCGTTCTGCCCTGCAGTTCACCGCAACAAAACCTGCCAATCATTTTCCATTTGTCCCTATGAATTAATTTCCCACTCTCAGAACCCAGAATCCACTACCCAGATTATAATGTAATTTTTATTGTAGTAGACTGTAGTGGATGTGTTTGTCATATGTACAAACTAACCATATTTGTGTTTTTTGCTTTTTTTTTTTTAAATGAAAACATAAATATATTAATGTACCACCTACTGTAAATGATCATGTTTAGCAGAAGTAATTTATAGTATGGGTACATTATCCCATATACTTTTTTATATTATGTACTATACTTCTTGTCACTTTACTTTTTTATAGAATAGTCAGTAAAATATATGGAATAATTAACTAAGCAAAAAATCCCATATCTCTTTATATTTGCATGTAAAAGTGTGAGCAGATGATGTCATTTTATGCACCATGTTGAAGTTAAACAAAATATCATTAATTAAATATTACCAATAGAGCAGCACCACCCTTTGGCCAAATCATCATAAAATATTGCAATACACTTGCTTGCCAAGCAATCATTTCTGAATTAAACAATGCATATGCATAGGATTAATATTGTTTTATACTGAAATAATAGCATTGCAACAGTAATAGATAAATACACCGATTGGTCATAACATTAAAACCACTGACAAGTGAAGAAAATAACACTGATTACAATGCCATCTGTCAAGGGGTGGGATATATTAGACAGCAAGTGAACAGTCAGTTCTTGAAGATGATGTGTTACAAGCAGGGAAAATGGGCAAGAATAAGGATCTGACCAACTCGGACAAGGGCCAAATTGTGAGGGCCAGATGATTGGGTTAGAGCATCTCCAAAATGTCTTGTGGGCTGTTCCTGGAATTCAGAGGTTAGTACCTACCAAAAGTGGTCCATGGAAGGACAACTGGTTAACAGGTGACAGGGTCAAGGTGGCCCAGGGCTCATTGATGTCCATGGAGAACGAAGGCCAGCACATCTGGTCCAATCCCACAGAAGAGCTACTGTAGCACAAATTGCTGAAAAAGTCAATAGTGGCTATGATAGAAAGGTGTCACAACAAACAGTGCATCACAGCTTGCTGCATATAGGACGACGTAGCTGCAGAACATTCAGAGTGCCACTGCTGAAAACGCTTACAATGAGCACATAAGCACCAGAACTGGACCATGGAGCAGGGGAGGGCTGGGAAATTTTAGTCTGGGGGACCAAGACTCGACTCAACAGCCTATTAGAAACATTTTATAGGAAAAAAAATGCAGGTGGCCCAGTGACTCAGCCCAAGGTAGCCCACTATGGGCCCAGACCGTGGTCCCCTCAATTCAACCTTCCCCTGCTATGGAGCAATGAAAGAAGTTGACCTGGTTTGATGAATCATGTTTTCTTTTACATCATGTGGATGACCAGGTGCATGTGCATCATTTACCTGGGGAAGAGTTGGCACTAGGATGCCCAATGTGAAGAAGGCAAGCCGGCAAAGCCAGTACAACTCTTTGGGCAATGTTCTGCCTTTGGTCCTGGCATTCACGTGGATGCACTTTGACACATACCACCTACCTAAACATTGTTGCAGACAAAGTATACCATTTTATGGCAATGGTATTCACTCTTTCAATAAGATAATGCACCCTGTCACACTGCAAAAATCGATCAGGAATGGTTTGAGGAACATGACAATGTGTTCACGGTGTTGTATTAGCCTCCAAATTCTCCAGATCTCTATCCAAACAAGCATCTGTGGGATGTACTGAAAAAACTAGTCTGAACCATGGAGGCCCCACCTCACAACTTACAGGACTTACAGGATCTGCTACTAATGTCTTGGTGCCAGATACCACAGAACACTTTCAGAGGTCTTGTAGAGTCCGTGCCTGGACAGGTCAGAGCTGTTTCAACAGGACGATGGGGACCTACACAATATTAGGCAGGTGGTTTTAATGTTGTGGCTGCTCGGTGTATTTGTATATTATGCATTTTCACTTTCTGCTCCATAAAAAAAAATATTTTCGCTCTTTTACCACCACCAACATAATTTTGATGTCAGAAAAATCCCCTTTTAGCAATCTATGTATGTTATAAATAAATTAATCTCCGTTCAGCTTTCTAGCCTCAAACACCTTTTTAGTACATTGACCTTGCTTCCTACTTTGACAATGTTGATAAGATCTGATATGAAATGATATATTCCTCCTCGACCAATAACCTGCTCAATTCTTTTTCTGCAATCTCTGGTGCCTTCTCTTCATTTGATTCCACAAATGAAGATGGAGTGTCATCTCTCTTATACTCCTCCTGTAATACCTGTCCTATTGACCATATACCCTCACAAGTCAGCAATCTCTCTCTTTCCACTGACATTTTTCATCATTATTCAAGCATGAAGCCATTACTCACCTATAATTCTCCTGGAACTCTTTGCTATATTTTTGACACTTTTTATCACTCACTTCTCATGCAAATGCTACATTCTCTAGGTTTGCAGCACACCCTTCTATCCTGATTCTTATCCTACTAATTAATTTGCTCGTTCAGTATTTGTTTCTCTAAATCCACCTCTAATTTCTCTATAAGTTAGAGTTCCACAAGGCTCAGTCCTAGGTTCCCCTCCTCCGCCCCTCTAGCGGTGCTCTGAGCTCACTGAGTTACTGTGATTATTGTTTACTGTACTGTGCTGTCTCACCTCGTATTGTAATCTCGTTTGTCCCTGTACGGCGCTACGGACACCTAGTGGCGGCCTATAAATAAAAATTAATAATAATAATAATAATATGTTTCTCTGTCTCTATCGCTTCTCTTGAAAAATTAGTAAGCTCCTTTTGATTTCAGTATCTCAATGCAGATGATACCCACGTTTATCTATCCCCCTGGACAGCTCATCTATGGATAGCTATCAATGTTGACACATATTACTGAATGTTTTGCTGCCATTTCTTGGATGTCATTTCGCCACCACCAACTCAAGCTTTCAAAATCTAAGTTTACAGAAGTTACCTACCAGACATCTCTATTTGTATTAACAACATGACAATAAACTTTTAGGGCTAGATTTACTAAGCTGCAGGTTTTAAAAAGTGGGGATGTTGCCTATAGCAACCAATCAGATTCTAGCTATCATTTTGTAGAAGGTACTAAACAAATGAAAGCTAGAATCCGATTGGTTGCTATAGGCAACATCCCCACTTTTTCAAACCCGCAGCTTAGTAAATCTAGCTCTTAATCTCTACCCCTCAAACTCACTGCCTAGATGTCATCCTTCACTCAAACCTGTCCTTTGTTCCCCACATCCAATTTGTATCCAAATCCAATTACATACATATAAGAAACATTTCCAGAATATGCACATATCTCACACAAGATACAGCAAAAACTTTAATTCATGCAGTCAATATCTCTCATATTGACTACAGCAATTTTCTCCTCATCTCTGCCCAAAATATACATCTCTCATCCACACTCATTATCTACTTCTATTGTGGGTTACAGGACTTTTTTGGGCTTCACTCACTCTGTGGAATTTCCTCCCTTGTACAATAAGACTTTAAGTATTCCATGAAAACTCACCTCTTCAGGTACACTTATCAAATTCTCAAGCTACCCCCTTAAATTCACTTGGCTATTTTACCTGATAACCATCCATCTACACAGTTCACACAAAACTTACATATACTCTCTTCTATAATTAAAGAACCCTCTGACCTTCTAAACCAACATTGCACTTTTTCTCCTTGCAATTTAGCTGAACCAATATGCAATATGTGGCACATATCCTTGTGTATCTAACTCTTAGGGGTATATTTACTATACGGTGCTTCCGTAGAACCGCCAATTCCCGATTCAAGATTCCCGATCCCCGGCACTTTGAAGTAATTTTTTTAAATAGCACTTTTATTAAAGACAAAGCCCATCGGGTTTTGTCTTTAATGAAATTACCGTTTGATGAAAATGACTTCAAGACGCCAGGGATCGGCGGTTCTACGGAAACCGATGCATGGTAAATATACTTCTTAGTGTCTTATAGATTGTAAGTTTGCGAGCAGAGCCTCTTACTTCATTGTCTATCTGTTAATACCCTGTTTTGATTGATTACTTTATTTGCAAAGGGTTATGGAATATGCTTGTGCTATATAAATAAATACATAATAATAATAATAATAATAATAATAATATTAATTGGCAGGCAGATGCTTGAATGCTAGGGTTGAGAACACCATGCACAGTGCTACGTATAGAACATTGTGAAAGATACAGGTAATGGACACACCTGGAAAAATGAAGGACACTAAGGGGCATATTCAATTGTTGGTGTTACATGTAAAAGTAATGCGGCGCGCGCACTATTACCATCATTACGGTAATAGTGCGTGCAATTACCGTTATTATGGTACCTTTAACGCTGGATTTCTGATGTCTGTTAACCTGTTGTCTCCGGAGGGCCCACATTCTACCTTGGCTTTTGTGGACTCGGGATCCGCAGGGAACTTCATCTTCGTCAGATTGGTGTCAGAACTCTGTCTTTCCACGATTCCTTTTTCTCAGCATTTGGTCCTGACTGCCGTTGACAGCAATAGTCACCAATGGTTCCATTTCTCTTTTGACCTCTCCAGTACAGATGGAGGTAGGAGCCCTTCACGCTGAGAATATAAGTTTCTTGGTTTTACTTCAGTCAGTTAAACCTATCCTCCTGGGGTTACCTTGGCTTAAAACTCATTCTCCACAATTTGACTGGCTCCGAGCACAGGTTATCCGCTAGAGTCCTTCGTGTACCAAGAGATGCCTGAGAACGGTTGTCCCTTTCAGGACTCATGTTTCTTGTCTCAACATATCTTCTCTGATGACCCTTCCCAACGCCTACTCCGATTTTTCTGAAAAGCATCTTCGGAAGCTCTCCCCCCCCCCCCCCACCGACCCTGGGATTGTCCTATTAAACTTATCCCGGGGAAGAATATTCCCAGAGGCAGGGTATATCCTCTATCTTTACCCGAGACACAAGCTATGTCGGAGTATGTCACCGAAAGTCTCAAAAAAGGCTTCACCCGGAAGTCTTCATCTCCTGCCGGAGCAGGCTTCTTTTTTGTTAAGAAGTGCCAATACCAGTCAGCGTTTATCCCTGTGTCAAGGGTGTGACAGATATCAATGCATTAATTCAAAGTGTAGGGCAAAACAGATGACAATGCCCCCAACCACAAACCATGTGTTTTCTCACCAAATGGTTTGATGGGAATGACACTGATGTTATTCATATGTCATGGCCTTCTCAGTAAGCAGTTCTGAAGCCAATCAAGTATTTTTCTGAACCTACTCCAATATTTTTATACTCATTTTCATGTTTCCCCATCCCTTGCCTACTGGCCTACTGGCTCCATAGCAGCTGACCTATGGTAGATATTTGCCTGTAAACATTTGATTTTGCAAGATAAATATAGAGGTAAATTGATGAAGTTTGACTAACTGCTTTGTAGATGACAACTGTAGTCTGGATTCCAGTTTCTCACCACTGTATTATATGCTGATTGACAGTTCTATCACTATTGGTAATAGAGCTGGGGCTGCCAGTCTTCCAATCATATGACAGAGACAGTCCAAAACTAATTTAAACTGCAAAGAATGAAGACTACGTTTGTTCCTATGAACCAAAAACGGCAAGAAGCGAGAGGACAAAGGATGCAGAGGGGCCACATGCTGTTTTATCTAAACAGATACAGTGAGGAAAGTAATAGCGCATAATAATGCATAAATGCTAGTTATTGTTATTTTAATGTGGATTTAACCTTTGATAAAGTGTTATCAGCTACTATGAATATTTTTATTGATCTTTTTATATTGTTTTCTGCAATAAATCAATTACTACACTCCTCAGGTTACTAAAAATGTCCTGATGTGCTAGCTATATGTCATGTTCCCACAATTTTCATTCAGCCTGTACTTCAAATGTTTAAATGCCATTATGAAAAGATTAAGTAGGCTAAAGATAAATATTTAGGCATTATGTTCTGCAACATAAAATGTCAGATTAAACCATGTATTTTCTAATCTGAACATCAAAGATGTTCTTCTTCAAAGCTATCGCCTTCTGGAGCATTTCTTCAACCTTTGTTGAACCTGCTTTGTTTTGGATTATCTCACATTGGGTTCACTGAGTACACCTATCATAATGTGGATAAATACCAAAGATCTGTTAACATTTTTTTAAAACACCAACACATGAAGGGCACAGAAGGCAATGCTCAATGTATATGTTATACTATCATTATTTGTTACATGCTTCTATAAAGAACCCATTATTAGTCAATCTGTATACTATAATCTATATATGTTTTGTATGCATAATTATTAGCATGTTATACTGCCTTTAATTTATGTTAGTGGTACTTTGTGCTGTATTATATTTCAATGGCTTTTGTGCAGTCTAGGATCAGTGCTTCATTATTCATGAAAAATAAACCTTTATTAGACATTAGTTCTTGGTCTGGTTTAAAAACTGTGTTGAGTCTTGCTTTAAGCAAGGTTATTCATTTTCAGATGAGTCTTAATATTCCAGCATAAGATTGCTCTTCATCAAATAATCTGATAGCAGTGAGTGATATTCAGATGGTATAGCAGATAATTAATTACAGCTTGCAGTTCATTATAATAGCAGCTCTGGGAAATTTATACAAGGCCCGTTCCAGCCTGCTGACAGATTTATTGTTCTCATATAATTAATCTATGATTAGCTAAAATAAATATAACCATTTTTGTATTTGCCTTGGCTAAGTAACATGTGTATTTTACTATTTTAACATGTGAAGTTACAGCTGAATTTAATCCTAAAAATGTGTGTTTATCGCCTTGCAATGAATCAAACATGAATTGAATTAAAATACTGGAATGTAGATTTGGTTAATATGGCAGCTGTTTTATTTCTTTTATTCCTAAATTCAAATAACTAAGCAGTGTCACCCAACAGTCATTAAAGCCTTTTGGAAACTATTTGACCCAAATATTGTATATGTGTATATTTATTAGTATAAACCTTTATTTATATAGTGCAAATATATTAAGCTGGACTTTATAGAGAATGTAGGTTTTTTTTATAAATAATTTGCATCAGTTCCTAAACCAGGAGAACTTGTAAACTAAACTCTTTACTACAAAAACTCATATTCTAAGATTAACCTACCAGTATGTTTTATTTTTCATTTCAAATACATGGTACATCCATTTGCATAGCGTATCTTTGCGTGAAATAGCTTTGCATATGTTGATAAATGGATTTTACACCAATGAACGCAACTGCATGAAATTTATGTCTGAACGCAAATGACACGACTGTCTATGACTTGAGGGCCGCTATGGGGGAGGGAAGGGTTGGACTAATGTAGGCCATGTACAGTATGGGCGTGTCGAGGGCACAGATGCAGCCAAGTCCTGTGTTTCTTGTAACAGATTTTGGTTTCAGCTGTATCATGTGCAACAGCTACAGGGCAGATGTAAGAGTTGACTGATCGTGATGACTGACACAGCATAGTCTTTGTATTAAAAACTTCACATATGCATGCCACTAGCTAGCACAGTACATGTGTACACCTCTTCCCACTCTCAATTTCAGGACTTTAAGCATGCCCTTAAAACATGTTTCTTTATTCAAGTCTATCAGCCCTCCTCCTAACTCCTCTGCTTTGGCTATCACCTACGTTCCCCACTCGTTGATGCCCTATATGTGTCTTCCGCTTTAGGATGTAAGCTCTCATGAGCCCTCAGGGGACCGCTTTCCTTCTGTTTACTATTGTCTCACCTTTTGTACCTTCAGGTCTACTTTCCTAGCCCTGTTTTCTTGAGTCCAGACCTACTTAACGTTGGACATTATCATCACTCTCACTAACTTGATCTGCATTACCATGTTATCTTGTATTATATGATAAATATTAGATGTCTGTTCTTTGTATCATTCATTGACAAGAAAATATTCCGCTTATCTGATGTTCAACATGAACTGTAAAGCTCTACAAATATTGAAGATACAGTGTTGTTTCTTTTATATCACTAGTAAAACTATAAGATATTTATTTATACCATTCATTGTATGGGTGGTATTGAAACATTAAATTCTCAAATAAATAGCTGGATAAATTGCTGTTGTGTTAGATTGGTGACATATAAATGGTCTTGGGATTTGCTAAATACAGAGATATGTGAAGGCTTGCAGACATGTGGAAATTAGTTTGAGAAGCTGACAAAAGTTGTACCTTCTGGGATTTGATCAAATACCGTTGAAGGGGATTTAGATTGTCATTGTCTATGATCTAGGGATTACTGAGATACAACATGGACATTTTGTTAGAATCAGGACTCCACCAATTTGAATTATTTCATGCCGGCATAGTACAAAGACGATGACTAAAATGTCTAGTTTTCAAATGGAAATAATTTCATAACATCAGTCTTATTTTCTATTCACTGTTACTATCACTAATGCAGATACTTTCTACTATCACTAAACGTCTTCTGATACACCTCAATGATTTGGTATTTTTAGAATCTGCCGCATACATAAGTTTAAATGTGTTTGAATCAATTGCCAGGAAATGATAAAGTCACTTTCACAAACTAAAACCTGCATTTACATGTATTGATTGCTGATTGCTGTTATTTTCTCCCTTTTCAATTTTTTCAATGCCTCTATTGATTTGTAAACTTTGATGGAATTAATGTGTATGTGGTAGTGTACAGAAATGAATATGTTCTTATAGACCTTCCAGATGAAATGTCCACTAAATTACAGTTCATTCGAGAAGTTCACAAACCCCTGTCATTGTTATATTTATTAGTAAGTGATTTACTTATCTGTGTATAAACTTGTTTGTGCACTTTGTCATAAAAATATGCAAATTATCTTTTTGTCAGAACATTATGTGAAAGTTGGGAAAGTTCTAAGATGTACTATGCTGTTATATACTTCTCTTGATGTCAAAGCATAGGCCTGATTCATTAAGGAGCATTGTGACGAAATTAATTTGATAACATCTTAACTAGCCTGTCCCTCATTTCTCACAAAATGTGGAGTATAACAAGTATACTTCTTATAGCTCTGGGGTAAATGTATTAACCTGCGGGTTCTTCAACACCCGTAAGTTCGGCATCTTCGGCGTTTATATTTAAAGCGGCGCTGCCTTGTAAAGGGAAGCGCCGCTTTAAATATAAACGCCGAAGACGCCGAACTCGCGGGTGTTGAAGAACCCGCAGGTTAATACATTTACCCCCTGGTCTTGTTCCCCAACTCATCAGAGTACAACTGCAGTGTCTAATTACATGTAGATAAGGGGACATTGTAGCTCATTGTAAATATGTATATTGTTCATTGTATATAGTTGATATTGCAGTGAAGCTGTTATAAATTGTTCTTAAAGTGAAGCCAGGTGGGTTATGGATAAGGATCAAGTTCCAGGATAGAGGCCGGGGGGGAGCAGAGGATGGTGGGGCTGGAGATGGCAGTCAGGATAAGGGGTGACCTTGGGGAGGATAGTGAGGGTAAACCTAGGGAGGATAGTGGGTGTAAACTTGGAGAGGATGAGGAGGGTAATGTTTAGGAGAATAACGTTAACAAATTTGTGGCATAGGGACCTGTGGAGAGAATTTGGCAGAGGGGTACGAGTAAGGAAATGTAGCATAGAGGAAGGAGAGGAAACATATATCATAGGGGAAGGAGTGGTAGCATGTGGCAAAGGGTCAGGAGGGGAAACATGTTGCATTGGGGCAGGAGGGTTAGTGGGGATATATTGTGCAATGAGGTTAGATATTGAGATATTGGTTAGTGCTATGCTGATTTGATATGTGGTGTTTTCTAATAATTAATTGGACCGGAACATTTTATTATAGAAATCTTAGATGTTGGAAGGTTACCCTCTACCCCCTGATCCTCATGCATCTGTCTTTCTTCCACATCACGGGTGTCCTTTAACTGGTCCTCCTCTTCTTCCACTGCATCTGCAACTTCAGCTAACATAGTGGATAAAAAAACAAAAAGAAACATAAACATTCATGTTTGACTCAATTACATCCACGGTTTTACATCATATTAGTAGATTTTTCTTTAATGAAAGTCTGTGTGTATGTGTGGGGTCATATTTTATAAAATTGTTACAAGTTATTTTACCATATAAATTTAACAACCGGCATATCTGTGTCTTGAGTGGAAGTTTACTTAGGCATGCTTTTGAAATCTCTAAGTGACCTTCTCTGAAAATACTCAGTAATGTTGAAGACCATGCCCAGATTCTACAATAGACTGGATATGTTGCAGTATAAGTGCAAAAGATTCAGTAGATTTATTCGCAGTCAAATTGGCAAGTGCTAAAGCTTGAATTGTATATTTTTGTGGGAAAAACAGCTATTTTCTTTGATGCATTTATCTTTCTGTAAACAAAACATTAGTCATTGGAATTTTTTATGCATTTATTTTGGTCTCAATTTACCACTTGGGGATAGTGGTGTGGTTAAGAAAGGCAGCTACATCTGGTGTAAATCCTCCCCAACTGATCTATTCAGGCCAATACCGTGGTCTCCTGGGAACTGAGGTACAAGACAGCTGGGGAATTACCCCAGCATACCCCCAGTGGTCTTGAACTTTGTCTTTCAGTTGACGTCCTGCCACCTGAGTTAAATGTTTAACAATAAGAATGTTGCAATGCATACTATCCAAAATATTTTTAAAAGATTTGTGCAGACATACATATAGATAGAAATGTATTGGGCCTAAATATCACATACTGATACCCAGCGCTAATACTTATTTTGAAGACTTAAAAAAAAAGGTAGCAAAGTATGAATGAGATTGTACAAGTTATTAAAGATGCTGGTCTGCCATATGTTTTTAAGGTTTGTCAAATCTACAAAGAACTGTACTAGGTATGCAGAGCACAATCTAATAATTTTGAGATAAAAAGGAAATGCTGACTTTTTTCACCTCAGTCACCGATTGGCGAATTGGAGCCATGGCATTGACGTGCACAGTGATCTTCTCCCAGATCCGCGAGCTAGCAGTTGGTAATGTACACCCTTTCTGCCACTAGCGATACCAGCACTTCAACCTCTCTTGTCAAGAAATTTTGCTGCCTCCGCTTTGAGCCCTAACTGGAAGAGCCAGTGCCTTGGCTTGGGCCTGGTTGCTTTGACTCAGCCATAAATCTAAACAGCGGTAAAAGGCAGTCATTAGTAAAAAGCATTTAATGGCCTGTACACTGTCTCACATATGTCCTTGTACTCACCAATAGATCACAATGGAGGGCAAACTGAAGGCAAAGAGATGTAACTGTATCACAAATCATACAAATGTTTTCTGGAAATGTAGCACCTCTTCTCTGTAGCATTCTTCTAAGTACAAAAAGGCCGGGCTGAATGTTTGCATCTTGAGGGTATGTAGGTGCATTCTCCTGCGATTGTGTGTGAACGAATAGGCTTTATTATGCCTCTAGTTGCCTCATTACAGATGATTATTGAGATTGATTGACAGATGAAAGTCAGCCATTTAAGATATGGTATGGAAGGGATCTGCAACTGACTTGCCTACGCCCACACATGGCCTGAGAACCAATCAGTGATGAGAATGATGAAAAGTTTTATTCAGTTGCAAACATGAGAGCAGCGATGTTCTCTTATGCCAAGCTGCTGAAGTTTTGTTTTAGTCCCGCAGTTTTTTATATTTTTAATGAAGAAAAGAAAGATTCCTCTAGGGCAGTAAAGCTGTGTCTGTCACAAATGTTAGGCCACAGTTGCAGCATAGTCCAGCTCCAGTGGTGGTGGAGCGATCTGAGGAGGAGACAACCCGAGTTCCTCTCAGAATTGAGGGGTGAAATTACTAGGCATAAGTTAATAATAAAAGATTTGTATTTTTCAAGATCAATTGCTGTTATATCTGGCCCATTACAACGTAATAGAGTTGGTAATAACCTTCGCTGGACAAACAGGCCTGCTATTAAAATTTGAAGGCCTGATATGTAATAGTGATGTTTCAGAATCAGTAAGTAATTGATATAAACCTCACAGGTCAAGCCCATATGAAAGTGGTGTAGAGGTGTGTTTGTTTGGCCAGTTATGGTCCATGTGAGGTATTGGATATTTCCAATTGCAACCTAACATTATCTGAATGTCTCTATGTTTGTATGAGAGACAGAGATAATCTTTATAAATAAACTAGTGTGTCAAATTTCTTCCAACAGAATGCCTGTGCCTACACCACCACCACCACCTCCTATACCACCAAAATCTGGAGGTGAGGGAGGAGGCCCAGGCAGATGACCAGGAGGATGCCCAGGAGAACGCGGTCCTTTCCCCACTCACTGACCTGTGTGTACTCTGTTAGATCATCATATTTATTTATTTTACTTGTAGTATACAAATATATTTCAAAGTGCTGTATAATGAAATGACTTTATTCAAGCACATCCGTCCCTACCCCATGAAAACTTAGTCTAATTTCCTCAGCACACGCACAAAAACATATGTACACCAAGGACAATTTAGTCAAATGCCAGTTGACCTACCAGTGTATCTTTGAACTGAAGTACCTGGACTAAATCAATGCAAATATGGGGAGAACTTGCAAACTCCATGTAGCTAGTACCAGATTTATCAGTGGTGTGTGGCAGGAATGCTGACCACCGTGCCACCATGGGGTTAGTTCTTCTTCTGTGGCACTTAGGACCTCATTCAGAGTCGCATGTAATTTACACCAAAAAGACCCTTATAGGACACCGCACTACTAGCTCAGACTAGCCAACATTTCAGCCATAAATCAGTTCTTATCAGCAGTGCAGTAATATTTAGAACCAGGGAATTTCCCATGCCCTGACCTCAGAGCATGAGAAATTCCTCAGCTATAAATATTATTGCACTGACGATAAGAGCTCATTTGTGGCAGAGCTCTCAAGAGTAAGTAGTGTTGCCAGGGCCGGATTAAGGGAATGGAGGCCCCTGGGCTAAGGGGGCCTCCATTCCCCCCTGAGGGCCCCCCTGTGATCCGAGCTTCCTGCCCCCCCCCCAGCACTTACCTCCTTCTCCGGCGCGCTGTACACTCTTTACTGACGAGATCTCGTGAGAGTGAGACTCACGAGATCTCCTCAGTAAGGAGACTTCAGCAGTGAAGGACCGCAGTGAAAGTGGAGTGGAGAAGGACCGCAGTGAAAGTGGAGTGGAGAAGGACCGCAGTGAAAGTGCTCAGCAGCACTGATCGTGCCGGGGGCGCCCCCGCCCCCCGACCGATCAATCACTTTCAAGGGCCCCCTGGATGCCATAGGCCCCTGGGCTGTAGCCCAGTTAGCCCTATGGTTAATCCGGCCCTGAGTGTTGCCTAGGCAAAGATTCATCTTGCCACCCCTCCTTGCCCCAATTCCCACTTCCCAGCCCTTCACACACTTGACAAAATAAAATGCACACCTGTAAAATAAAAATAGCAACTCTTTCCTCCTCCTGGCTGTCTGGTAAGGCTGCAGTTCAGATGCACTGATGTCCAGATGAACTGCTGCCCAGGAACAAACGCAGGATATCTAAAGGGGTGGCTAAAGGGGTGGCTCCAAATGTTAGAACAAAGCACCTGTTACATACTGACATGTCCCCCCTGCCCACAAGCTTTGTAGGCCATGCCCTCTTCCCCACCAGCTTTTCTCACACATGCCCCCTGCCCACTAGTTATTCTTACACATGCCATCCATACCCATCAGCACTTGTCACAAATGCCATCTCCATTCCACAAGCTTTTCTCACATGCATCCAGCCCACTAGCTTATCTTTCATATGCATCCTGCCCTTTGTCACCATGTCCCCCTCCCCACCAGCTTTTCTGTCAAATGGTCCTCCTGCCCACCAGCTTTTCTCAATCATGCCCCCTACCAAACAGCTTTTTTCTCACGTGCCCTCTTGCCCACCAAATTTTAACAATTAAACTGCTTAATGCTGTATGTATGTCATTTAGATTACCTTTGTTTATGTGTTAATGTATTTTGCAGATTTAAATGAATAATATTATTCTGCAAATTGAAATTAATTGCATAATAGATAGCAACAGGGGAGAGCCAAATAGTGCGCAAATACTAGTAAACTAAATGGTTGCTTAAGTTCCTTTAAATTAATAGTATGTAACTTGTGGGGATTTCTAAACAGACCCCCCCCCCCTCTCCACTCCCTCATTTTCTCTAGTCACTTCCCCATTCCCATCCCCATTTTCTCCAGCCACCTCTCTCCAAGTTTTCTCCAGGCCCCTCTGCACCCCCATTTTCTCTAGCCCCCTCTGGCCCATAACAGTCCCCTCTCTCTCCACATTTTCTGTAGTCCCCTCTCCCCCATTTTCTCCAGTCCTCTTTCTCTCTGTTTTCTTTGTATTACTGTAATTACCTTTTCTTTTCTCCTTCTTATCCACTTCTAATCTTCTCATTTTTCTGCCATTTGCATCTTACTTCTTTTTGCTTCATCTCTTCCTCATTGCATCGCCGGCACCGCCTAACTTACAATGTCTTATTCACAAACATTGTTAGTGTGGGTACCCGACCACAGCCTGCACCTTAGGCAGCTGCCTAAAGCTGCCTAATGGTGGCGCCGACCCTGAGTGCGGCATTCTATAAAGGATTATACTTGGGTGCAGTGATTGAAGAGGAAATTTAGAAGTGGCGGTTTAGAAAGTGTAAGTAAATGGAATTTGATAGTTGTTCAGAAAATTGGCAGCATAGCATACCACTGTATGCCATCCCACTTAAACCACTGCTTATGTTAGGGTTCTAAAGAGGGTACTCTGCGGGTGTATTTATTTCAATTAAATGTATTCTTATTCCAGTGTCTGTTTTTTCCCCACATTTTTCCTGATGTATTACAGGTCCCAGTGGGACCTAGATGGCAGCGAATGTTGGCATTTGTGGGTCCTCAAGTACCAGTGTGCCCTGGCAGTCATGGGTATGCTGAAAATTGATGTACTAGAAGTGTCAGCATGTCCAACCACTTAAAGATGGCTGGAACCTGTAGTGCACCACATACAAAATAATTATTTAACATTTCATTTCATTTAATAACCTACACCCACTGCCCGGGGGCGTGGGAATAGCCCTAGGGCTCTCAGATCAGGGCTGGTTTGTTCTGGGGGGGGGGGGGGGGAGAAGGTGCATTTTTTGGTATTCTGGCAGGGCGACCCCTGTCTGCAGGTTTTCCTGATATAGTGCCACCAGCCCTGGCTAGTATAGCCTCGAGTTGATATTAGCGATTATGGGGGGGACCCCATGTATTTCATCCTCCCCAATTTTGCCAGTACCAACCTATGCCTTCATCGCTAAAGTTGCTTTGAATTTCTTGGGGTGGGGGGGGGGACTATTTTTTTTTTTTTAAATTATTTCTATTTATTTATTACTCAGGCCAGCCGAGCCCACCTACTCCCACTCTTTGTCCTGTTAAACATAGAGAAGTGCAATGGCCAGATACATCACAGTCAACATATAGGCTGAGACTCCTTTATACTGCGCATGCACCGTACACAGGGCCGGATTAACCATAGGGCTAACTGGGCTACAGCCCAGGGGCCTATGGCATCCAGGGGGCCCTTGAAAGTGCTCAGCAGCAGTATTGATCGGTTGGCGCGATCAGTGCTGCTGAGCACTTTCCCTGCAGTCCTTCTCTGGCGCGCTGTAGTCTCCTTCCTGAGGAGATCTCGTGAGTCTAACGCTCACGAGATCTCCTCAGTAAAGAGAGTACAGCGCGCCGGAGAAGGAGGTAAGTGCCGTGGGGAACGGGGGGGGGGGTTTGCGGGCAGCTCGGGCAGCTACGATCACGGGGGGGGGGCGCGGGCAGCTACGATCACCGGGGGGGGGCCCTCACGGGGGAATGGAGGCCCCCTTAGCCCAGGGGCCTCCATTCCCTTAATCCGGCCCTGACTGTACATAAAGCATTTTTTGTGCTCCAACTTTGGACTTCCGTTCAACTCTACATATGCCCCTTAGCAGTCATTTAATTATTTCAAGAACAGATCGAAATGCTTAACTAAAGTGTACATCTTGAACCTTTAACTTTTGTTCATGAATTCCAAGGAAATATTACAAATCAACTAAAGGCAAGAAACCCACTGATGTAGAAATGTAGTTATTTTTTAACAGAAAATAAATAATAATACTTAAATTAATTAAAATTAGTTTTTGAACGTTTTGGTGAAGGGCTTACTAGTAGTAGTGGAAGTGCATGGTAGTGTGCTTGAAATATGCACACATACACCTTCATGAATTTTACATTGAACCTCTTAAATGTATGTATGTTTATCTTGTGCATAATTTATTGGCACATATCCATTAGATAATCCATTTCAAGATACCTCAGGTTCTTAAAAGCATGTTTTTAAGTATACGACAACAGATGTCTCTAGAATAAAGTAGCCATAAATTATGACAAGCTATAGTTGTGATTGCTCCACTTATAGGTTATATGAGTTTATTAGACAGGTATTTCTTATGTTTGCTTTTGCTCTATCGCAGAGATTCTAACCTTCTCCGCCAAGCTCTCTCTCTCATGGTTCAACATATGATTAAAACACTTCCATTTAAATCATTCTATTATTTAAAATGAAACATAAAAATTTAAATACAAATTAAAAGAAATTGAGGACTGTCATCTTGGGAACATACAACATTATAATTTTACAATGTGGTTAATAAATGGTTTACTAGTTGGTTGTACACCATTGATTTTTGTTTTAAAGAAAACGATTATGGGGATCTACCTTCAATACTATCCCAATTCATAGATTAGGAGTCTCTGCCCCATTGACAAGAACCTATTATATCTTATCTGGCCTCTGGGGGCACCATTACCACATTGCAATATTTATCACTCACATCCAGTACTGGGGGTGCCTTTCTCTGCCACTAACTTTCGGCCTACTACTGCTGAATGCTCCAACAAAAAACGGGTTGTGGCCAAAGGTTTCCATTCCATTTAAGTAAATACTTCTGGGTATTGCATAATCTTCAGTGTTCAGAGTATTCTCTTGTGCTATCCATTTTGTCACAAGTCCTGATTTGGAAACGTTTATATTGAAGTGCTGAATATAACAGATGGAACCATCTTGAATTGACTCCTTATCTTACATATAGATGTCTCAACCACATATTAGCTCTGTTTCATTATCTCTGTAATTAAGGGATCTATAAAGAGATTCTTCTTTCTTAATCCATTTTAGCCCAAATGAAAAAAATAAAAATAACCCTAAAAAATAGGTATAAAAATCCACCCAACCACTGGCCAACCCAAAATGATCAAAGCCAGAAATGCCTGAGACTACTCATCTCCGGCAGTTAATCACAGCCAGAGTGGGAAAATGCTTGATTGGCTGCCAGGGAAGGGGAGTTCTGAGGACTACAGCTTTGATCATTTGTTTCAAAGTACTGGAGGTATTTATTATTTGTTCCACTATTAACAGTGTTGCAAAAAATGAAAAAAGGAAGATTACTCTCCATTTAAGATTTATACAATTGTTTCTATAAAGTTACAAGATTTCAACTCTATGTAAATTAAATATTGTGAATTTAATGATTACATAACTTGCATAGTATCTTTTCATATTAAATACAATGTTCTATTGTATCATTTGTTTTAACCACACAATATTGAATAACTTCAGTGTCATAAAAATCTGCCATATGGTTGATGCACTTATACCTAATTATCATCCTGTCCTATTCTTGTTCGCTAATGGCTGTGTAGATTGATTTAAGGAAGTTGCATCTGGTATGCCTGTGGGTACCAAAACAATATGTTTACATGTAATATGATAATAAGATGTAATCCCTGTAAAGGAGTACAAAGCACCAGACAGGCATTTTAGCTACAGCTCATTTAATTTATTTAAATTAGACCAGAAATGTATTCTTATTAGTAATAAAGACAGTGAATGTTGTTAAGAGATAATGTTGATGGGACACAGATGCTCTTTGAAATGACTGTAGAACACATTACAAGTCAAGCAATTTATATAAATAGTACACTTGTGATTTTAAACATTATATGGAAAGGAATTAAAATCACATATTTGGAAAAAAGTGAGCAAATGTTGGACCAATAAAGTACCCATACATAGGGAAATTTGTAGAACTTTGCATTGTCTGAATAATTATAAGAGAAACATCTGTGGTTCTGCAAGTTTAACCTGTAACTACTGGTATAGGCTTGGATGCTCTTATAAAGCACGCGGACTGGAAGTGTGTACTATATTACATAAAAATAAGGTTATTATTGAGATGAGCGAATCGGACCAATAGTGCCATTTTTAAGCAAATCATCTGACTTTTTTTTATTAATTGTTCATACAAAAGAAAGTTGTTTAAAAATAAGTTGTAAGGGCATATAAAATAATTTATCATGTGATTTATTTCATTGCTTGACAGTTCTGAACTTTTTTTTTCTAGAATTTATTAGTCACATTCTAAACACGAAAGTATTCAACATCACTTAGTCACATTCTAAAAGATTTATTTTCAAAAATATGTTTCAGCACAACAACTGATGAGTTGAATGCTAAACTTGACATTTGTAAAAACCTGCAATCTCTTCTACTCATTATTGTTATTATCAGAATCAGAATCACAAGTGGGGAGATTAACGACTATCTTGGCTATTCTAGATTCTCTGTCTTATTTTCGGACAAAATGTTACTTCTGTTAATGTATTTGCTCAGAGTACGTTTGCCTCATAATAATAGAACTCAAGTTCACCAATTCAACTCAAGTGAATTCCATTGGGGGTCTCTCACTAGTTCAGCACCTGCAGAATTTTGATTCTAGGACGGTGAGTGTGTTTGCTCATTCAACCAATGTGCCTGACACACTCTAATAGCAGACTCATTCTGAATCACAATTATAGGTGGAGCTGGAAGAGTAGAGCAAGGTTGATGCTGAATTATAAGTTGGGAAATTAGGGCATGATGATAAATACCTAGGGGACATGCCAGACTCTTGATCACCCCAGGTCACTCCCTTATCCACGAATCCTGCCCGTGATCCATCCAGCTATGCTCCATTACGTAGTCACAATGCCTATAAACATTTAGGTGTTGATGAAGATGATGATGATGATGATGATGAGGTGTAAAATTTTGCTTGAGATGGTAATAGGAACATACAATTGGTGAGAAAGTATAGATTAAGGTGATGTCAGGACACAAATAAATTTATATAACCGATGGAGGCTAATCCAACCAGTAGTCTCTCCCACTAGCAGATGATTTGACATATAGAACAGTGATGAGCTGTGTTAGCTTAGAGTAAAGAGAACTGGGCTCTACAGTTGCATATGTTACCGAGCTGGAAATGGCATGGAGTTGCCTGAGGCCTTTGCTGACCCATATGTGCTCCTGCAAACAGGCTAATTAAAGTGTGTATAGATTTGTGCAACATTTGGGGAATAAGAAACACCCACTGTAGAATAAGGCAAATTAAAGGGATCTAATTAAATGGCCACAACCTTATAAAAGCAACATGTACATAGTCAGCTTAAGGGGGGGGTGCACAAAGGGTATGTGCCCCCACCGCCGAAACAGTTATTAGCCTCATTCATTTTTAAATGCACAGACTGCACAGACTCCTCGGATCATTGTCTGAGCGTTCCAAGGAGACATCAAGCAGCCCCACAATCCAGTACTCAAAGGGGAGGTGTGTTAACTTCCAGCCTGAGCAGCAAGGAGCACAGGACAACAGACCGGTGCTGGCAGTCACAGCTAAAGGAAGGTATTATGCAAGAAGAGCTATAGGGTGGGGGCTGCAACAAAAGATAAAGGGAGGAGCTGCAATTAGAGCTATAGGGAGGGGCTGATAAGAGCTATAGGGAGGGCTGCTTAAGAGCTATAGGGAGGGGGCAGCAATAAGGTATAGAAAGTGGGCTGCAATGAGCAATAGGGAGTGAGCTGCAATGAGAACTATAGGTAGGTGGCTGTAATGAAAGCTATAGAGAGAGGGTGCTGCAATGGGAGCTATAGAAAGGGGACAACAATGAGAGAAGCATATAGGGGGCTGCACTGAGAGCTATAGAGAGGGGGCTACAATTAGAATTATTGGGAGGGAGTTGCAATGAGAGCTATATGAAGAGGCTGCAATAAGTGGTATTGGGAGGGAGCTGCAATGGGAGCTATGGGGAGGGAAGGACAATGGGAGCTATAGGGAAGGGTTGTAATGAAAACTATAGGGAAGGGGGCTGCAATGAGAGCTATATAGATGGGGCGATGCTAGAGACATGGAGGGGGCGATGCGAGAGACATGGAGGGGGCGATGCGAGAGACATGGAGGGGGCGATGCGAGAGACATGGAGGGGGCGATGCGAGAGACATGGAGGGGGCAATGCGAGAAACATGGACGGGGCAATGCGAGAGACATGGATGGGGCAATGCGAGAGACATGGATGGGGCAATATGAGAGACATGGCGGGGCAATGCGAGAAATATGGATGGGGCAATGCGAGAAACATGGATGGGGCAATGCGAGAAACATGGACGGGGCAATGCGAGAGACATGGACGGGGCAATGCGAGAGACATGGACGGCTCAATGCGAGAGACATGGACGGGGCAATGCGAGAGACATGGACGGGGCAATGCGAGAGACATGGACGGGGCAATGCGAGAGACATGGACGGGGCAATGCGAGAGACATGGACGGGGCAATGCGAGAGACATGGACGGGGCAATGCGAGAGACATGGACGGGGCAATGCGAGAGACATGGACGGGGCAATGCGAGAAACATGGATGGGGCAATGCGAGAGACATGGTTGGGGCAATGCGAGAGACATGGATGGGGCAATGCGAGAGACATGGATGGGGCAATGCGAGAGACATGGATGGGGCAATGTGAGAGACATGGAGGGGCAATGAGACAGATATGGAGGGGGCAATTAGAGAAATATGAGTGTAACAATATCCATTTGTAGACCATGGGGTCCACCGAAGCCTTAATCCAGCTCTGAGCATGTAACAAGTTGTAAAGGTTATATGAGAGGTGAATACTCTCTATATGCTCTCTGTGGGTTCTATTTGTCAAAGGGAGAAAAGCCCTATCAAGGGACAAGGTTACCCCCAACGGCACTAAGATTTGCCATCTTTCCCCTGCATGGAGAAGTCTATTTAAGATTGCAGTGGTACACGTACAGCCACAATCCTTCTTTTGATAGCAGGAGATATTCAATGAATCTGTGAATAATATTTAAAGAATTATTTGTTGAAAAAAAATATTTTGAAACATTTATTTTTTTTAACAAGTGTAACTGGAAGTCTAATTCGGGGCTTTCAGTTCCAGTGTGTATGCATGAACCGGCTAGCATGTATATCCCTGGACACTGGCTGGGCAAATTAATAAATCTAATCTTATTGCTCCTGGCCAGTATCACGGAGCAGCTGAGTATCACTTGGCTGCCATGACAATATTTTATTGATAAATCATGGAGATAACCATCCCTATCGCCACTTTACATAAATAGGCCCCTAAATCTCTTCTACACAGCTCTACATACCTCACTGCTACTGTTTGGTCATTGCCCTCTCATTGATTTATGTTATAAACAATAGTTTCTGAGAAGATAGATCTCAACTAATTGATATACTGAAAAATGTTCTGTGGAGACGTCTCTAGAATCTAAATCATGACGTTTACAGTACATGTAGTGGGATAACACTACCAACTCCAATGCAGTATAGTTACTTGACTACATTTGTCTTTTTATATTGTTTGGATCACAGCTTAAAACTTCTATAGATATGCAAATCATATTAGTCACTTTCTGTCCTTTTTGTGCACTGTAAAACATATTTACGAATAATTACTTTTACATGCCCCTAGATGAAGACCACAAATCCCAGAATACATTTGGAAAGAGTCCAAGCAATACATAAAAACATGTTAATTTAGTAGATTCAGCTGTTTCAGGGACTATAAAAACAGTCAATCCTTGTTAAATGAAAAATAACCATGTCTCTTTTCCTGAACATTCTATTGGCCAGTAAGAGATGTAAAATGTAAATGATGTTGATATTTATTATTCAATGTGTGTCTTTCAACAGTATTTTAAGTGTTTGACTAAATTGAAAAGATCTGGTACAATAATGTACAGGGAGTTTCCAAGCATACACTTGTATAGTTACATGTGTTTCACATATGAGCAATCAATCCACACTAATAATTGTTCTCAGGACCCATGCATAAATTTACTCCTGCTAATTGGTCCTGGAGGGAAAACAAATAGCTTTAATCACATGTAGCATTCACGAATAATACTGCAAGTTAAGACATACTGCAATGATATAAAATGTGTTACCTAGAATACTAGGATAAGCAAAGATACTCCAAAGACCACGGTATTCACAGGACTTAGATATTTAAGCAAACCTTACAAAAATGTATTGAAGCACATCAATCTTTTGGTACTACATTGTACCTTTAACAAGAGAGTTGAGTGATGCCCAAGGAAAACAGCACAACATAGAGTCACACAATGCTGCAATGTTTTATAACGCTACACTAGTACAAGAACAACACTATAAACAATATATATAGGGCTTGGGTTCTGAGCAGGGCTCTATCTGTGTAGAGTTTGTATGTTCTCGCAGTGTTTGTGTAGGTTTCCTCTGGGTACACTGGTTTCCTTCTACAGTCCCATAACATACTTGTAGGTTCATAGACTGCAGACAAGAAATAGACCCTAAGGTATTTATGTATTTGAGTGGTAGAGAGTTTAGACTCTAAGCTCCAATGAGGCAGGGACCGATGGGAACAATTAAATATTCTCTGTAAACCATAAATTTGATGGTGATATAATACACAATAATTATGTTAACAATATACTGTATCTCCATTTACAATGTTAGGCACACCATGTGTGGTACGTTGTTTTGAAGTTGATTAAATATAGTAATGAACAAACATAAAGATAAAATTAAATCTCCATCAGGCTACCAGTAAGGCTAGGTACACACTGAAGAATTTTCCAACTGACATGTTATCTGAAATGATTGAACCTTCGACTGAAAGTCCGATCAGTCTGACGATTCATGCATACACACTGACATGACTTACCTTCAGAGAGTAAATATGGGGGGAGGGAAAGAGATGTGTATCCAGGGCACTCAATGACCAAGATAAAATATATGATACACTTTATTGATATGCATTAAAATTAGAATAATAGTATGTATATCTTAAACAACATTAGCAAATTATTCAAAAATGGGTGTAGTATGAAAAAATAATAAGTAACTGTTAAATCTAGCAGGTAAATACTGCTAGAGGCACCGTTGGCTCTAGTTGAAATTGGTAAGTATAACTGTCAACTAGTTTAATTACTGTGAACAGAAAGATCAATGTCGTCAATGTTGACGATCGGATCTTACCAATATTAATGACTGGGAAATATCAGCTGCCACAATCCGAGTGGGGTAGAATATAATAGTAGCTTTCCCCTCCTCTACATAGCGAGATAGCAATGTTGTGGATTTTCCCAGTAGACATATTTATGCCAGCACATACATGTTTTATCCAGTGAGGGGAGTATAGTGCCGGATATGATATCGCAGAACCCTGATAAGTAACAGAGGTATCTTTATTATTCGGACTACACAATGCGCCCTCGACACTATATATATACTTAAAAGTGTCTGTAATAAATTTCTATCATCCGGCAAGGTAGCTACTTCAAAATATCTGATTTTATCTGTATGTTTGGCATAAAGTCTGAGAAAGCCTTCTGCCATTTACCTTCAGATCTGTGCTCTTCATCTGGTCCTCTAGTCTTCAGAGAATGACAGCACAATATTTATTCATTCATTCATTCATTGTCACACTGATTAAAATCGCCTTGCTATAGCTATCCACATGTCCTAACAAATTTTGTTAGCTTCTGTGACCCTGAAATGAAACATTCTGTCTCAGAATGAACAAATTAATTATTCCTTCTACAGCACTCACTACATTTATTCACCGGGACATTCATCGCTAGCATCGGCTGAAAAGAGCCTGACTCTTTAAACTCTATGGAGATCGTGAGCATGAGTGCATACACACTGCATGATTGGTCGGTGGTTGGTTGGAAAATATTAAACAGTACGACCAACCAAATGAAGCGATGATCCTATAGATTGTAAGCTTGCGAGCTGGGCCTTCTTACCTCTACGTATGTATGTATTACCCAGGATTGTTGTATTACTGTTTGTTCCCAATTGTAAAGTGCTATGGAATCTGCTGGGGCTATATAAATAAATGATGATGATCAGCACTTTGGGACGACTTTAGATCATTGTGTCACTATATGTACTCACACGTTATCTGACCAAACGGTCGGATGTTGGCTGATTGGAAGTTTTGTGTGCAATTATTGGGCCAATGTGTACCTAGCCTAACTGAGGAATAATACCATCTGAACACATTGCATATCATATACTAGAGCAGCAGGCAGACAGGTGTTATAGGTGCCTCTGTATATTTCTGACCAGGGGACTGAGAGCAGCTATGTATGGACCAAAGCAAGTGATGAGGAAAGCCTTTCTTTAAGAAGTCAGAACCAAGCTATATTTGTTGCATCAAGTTCTCAAGCTGAAGCGGTGATATTCAAATGGCCGTGGACAAAAAAAGTATCACATATTGGAGGGCCAGACAGAGCACACAATGCATTGTTTTCTCAATATTAACAACCATAATGGGTCATATGTAGAGTTGGACAAAAGTCTAAAATGAAAGAGCAAAATTTGCTTTTCCCTACTGTAGGCCTGGACATGCTAGGGCCTGTTGTGCACAATGGATAAAATGCATTGTTAGCTATTTTTTTTCTACTTAATTACGCTCACGCTTACTGCACAGAGGTGTAGGAAGAGCCCTAGTGCTATCAGCATTGGGCTGGGGTTCCTATAGAAGAGGGCTGTATTTTATTTTGTGTACCCTATCCTCTTAGGGAATTACACCCCATGCTGACCAGCCTAGAGCTGGTTTGTTACTATGGCAAGAGACCCCATGCTATGGGTTTCCCTGCTATACTGCCACCATCCTGGGTTGACATAGCCTAGTGCTGTTATTTGGAGTTTCTGGAAGATTTCACACTTTTCTTCCTAACGATTTTGAATATACCAGTAAGCACTAGGGTTGGTTTGGCTCTTTTTAGGGGGTGGGGTGGTATTCCACTATTTAAAATAAAAAAATATATTTTTTTGGGCTTACGGCTCATAGCATATGATGCGCTTAAAATGTATCACACATTTTTAGCTTATGATTTGCTTGGAGCATTTCTCATTATGCATTTTGCATACTATGCAGATCCAAGCGTATTTTAAGATATCTGCGTCTCTGATTTGCAAGTAAATTATGTTTCGAAAGAGACGCAATTTACTCTTATGTTTTAAGCATATATTGTGTCCAGCTCTACATAAGGCCGTGGGTCCTTCCTTACCTTGTTGCATTTCTCCTTTCACAAACCCTTAGTAAACCCCTCACCGGTGGTCAGCGGCCTCTCCACACTTTCTGTTAGTGTGGAGAATTAATTGAACTGCTGCAATTTCATCCAATGAAATGGCAGTGTCTGTAATGAAACTACTGATTGCTATTGACACTTGTATGGACAGCCTTGAATTGATTATATTTAAAGTGTTTTTTTTAAAAAAAAAATCAATTAACTCAAACCAGGTTACTATCATTTAAAAATAAATACAAATATTGGGAACTGACCATTACATACGTTTCAAAATTTTCATACCATGCACAGGATATGAAAAGTGATATTGGACATACAGACAGTATTATGAAAGGAGGAATAACAAGTTAGGAATAACAAAGTCCATGCATAATGCTTTAAACACTGGCGCTGTATCTGGTGTTTGAAGTACACTGGTATATACTGGTTTGTTATACACCACTTTTTGAATGGTAGCATGTTCAGAGCAGAGTGGTCATGCTGCCATGACTGATATACTCAGTAGCTGAAACTGGTATTAGTTAATGGGTTTTCTACGTATATCTTTTCATTCCTCTCATGTCCCACCTTTTGCCCTATGCAGCGTGACTGAAATGCTCAGAATGTTTCCTGCTTGCTGGAGGCTCCTTGTTGAGTGTTAGACATGAAAGGGGGATGTGGCCGTTGCATGTGAGTGTGATTGGGAGCACTTAAGAAACCACTTCCACCAAATGGGATTTAAATCAAGCAAATAGAATAAGCCGAAATGCCCAGGGCAACAATCCATAGGATAAATAAAAGAGCTCTCTTTTCAAAGAAAATGTGTTTATAAGAAAGGATAAAGCTTAAGTTACCAATTCCCCTTTCTATAAAGAATGGGTTAAATAAACAAAGGATCCATCTCAACTTACACAAATTATATCTTTGTAACGCCTGCTATTGATGCCACTTGAGGAAGATGCCCTGTTCAGCTACCACTTCTAATTAAGACTTTTCTCGTACATGTCAATCTATAACCTAATTACCTTTCTCTCTGTTTATAAAAGAAAATTATGCATTTCTATGAATAGCTTTGAAAACTCAGCTGTACATCAATAAAATGTAAAAAAAAAGCTGTAAGTTAATTAATTACAGCCAAATGAGCTTTCTGGACCAGATTTACAGGGTTAAACTTACCATAGTAAGACAAGAAACATAAATATACAATGATTTCATAAAAGCTATCATGAACAAAATGAGATGCATTACTCCAGTTTATATATTTTGTTTAGGACTAATAGGAATGTTAGTTGAAAGTAAAAATATATCAGATTAATAGGTAGGGTGTATTATAAACATATTTTTAATAATATTAAAGTGTATTTAAAATAACAAATTATCCTACATAATTATTATTTTACCTTTATTTATGTAGCGCCAAGATTATACACAGTGCAGATAATGTAAACCTACCCCAGTGGAGCTTGTGGTCCATACTGTCTACCACACAAAAATACACATGGGTTATTTTTGTCAGATGCCTATTATCTTCCAGTATGTTTTTGGACGGTTGAAAGGAAGCCTGAGTGCCACAAGCACCAGGAGGAAGGCCCTGAAGCAGGGGAAGAACACAAAGGGCTAGATTTACTAAGCTGCAGGTTTAAAAAAGTGGGGATGTTGCCTATAGCAACCAATCAGATTCTAGCTATCATTTTGTAGAAGGTACTAAATAAATGAAAGCTAGAATCTGATTGGTTGCTATAGGCAACACCCCCACTTTTTCAAACCCGCAGCTTAGTAAATCTAGCCCAAAGACTCCATACAGATAATGTCTTGGACAGATTGGAATCCATGGTCTCAACTCTGTAAAGCAACAATGTTAACCACTGTGTCACTATGCCACTATTTCTGCACCCCTAGTTGGTATTTATTATGTTTTGGTTTTAATACCTATAGCCCAAGATGCATTTAAAGGCCCTGATTCATTGTAAAAGGACCTGATCCATTAAGGAAATAAAAGCAAAAAAAGTAAAGTAAATTCTCACCTTGGCAAAACCATGTTGCATTGGAGAGGAGGTAAATTTAAAACATGGAGACAGATTAATAGTTGGGGTAGGGCATGTTCTAGATTAACTGTAAAAATCAGTGTAAAATCAAATCTGTCAAGTATTTGTGTGCTACATGAATAAACAGCCAGTATTTTCCTTTCGTGCAAAATAATATACTCATTTGCACCCCTTGCAATGTAACATGGTTTGTCCAGGAGAAAACTTACTCCTTTTTTTTTTTTTTTTGCTTTGCTCTCCTTACCGAATCTGACTCAGAGTGTGTTATACACTCTTAGCATATGATACACTTTAAGCATATCTTACTGAAATGTATGCACTCGCATATATCTTATGTTGTGTGTACCTCTGCATACTAACTACTATTTATTGCAAGCCTGATAAAGTTAGCGGGCTAGACTTATATGTATACACAGTGTTCGTGAGGGGCAAAAGAGTGTTTTCAGACTGCAAACATGCTGAGTTTCCTGCAGAAATATTGGAACAAGCATACCTTTGTAGACATACAGCTTTGAATATGCAAGATGCAGAGCCAAGAGCAGGAGAGTGAAAGGAACAGCCCTTATTGCATTGCTCTTGTCATAACCACATGTGCTATCTCAGACCACTTAGGGCCTGATTCATTAAGGATCTTAACTTAAGAAACTTCTTATTTCAGTCTCCTGGACAAAACCATGTTACAATGCAAGGGGTGAAAATTAGTATTCTGTTTTGCACATAGGTTAAATACTGACTGTTTTTTTCATGTAGCACACAAATACTTGATAGCTTATTTGTACACTGAAATTTAAAGTTGATATTTGTGTGTTACATGAAAAAACAGTCAGTATTTAACTTATGTGCAAAACAGAATACTAATTTGCACTCCTTGCATTGTAACATGGTTTTGTCCAGGAGACTGAAATAAGAAGTTTCTTAAGTTAAGATCCTTAATGAATCAGGCCCTTTTCACCATCTCATGGAATGCCTGTTGTCAAACAGAGATGATTTTGTTGCTTGTCTTGAGAGTCTAATTTGGTCACATGTGTATGTGGTCAAATAAGGTCCACCACATTGATAAACCACATTTACTAATGTGTGGGATCAATTTCAATTGTATCATTATAGGGCATGGCATGACAGTTGACTAGCAAAAGAAAAAAGTTTAGAGGCATTAATCTATTAAAGCTATAATTTAGTCTGTCAGTACCTTGGTAAACAATTAAATATTTCCACTGACAAATCAGGTAATTTTATTAAATTAAATCTTCAAACTATTTATTAAACTAAGAAGACATCATTTATGATTTACACTACAACATGCCAGAGTGCACGCCTACTCTCAGGAGACGCCTCTAAAAACTAGAGGTACATTTAGTTTTGTCAGCAAATCAAATGTTTAAATTTTTCCCTTAAAATACTACTCAGTTTAGCTTTAGCTATGGTTTACATTAATCATCAGGGTGAGGGATCATCAAGAATGTCTTTAGTACACGTGGCACTTTGGGTGCTTTTCTTTTACAATGAACAAAGTATGTTAAAAAATCTTTTGCTCTGCATATGGGAGGACCCATAAAAAGTATTGGATGAGAACTGATTACAATCGACTCAAAGCTGGTGAAAAAATTATTTGTTTTTGACGAATGTAAATGGCTGGATGCTTTTCTCCAAAAGAAGGAGAATCACTAAAATGGGGCAGTACGGTGGCTAAGTGGTTAGCACTTCTGCCTCACAGCGCTGAGTTCAATTCCCGACCATGGCCTTATCTGTGTGGAGTTTGTATGTTCTCCCCGTGTTTGCATCAGTTTCCTCTGGATGCTCCAGTTTCCTCCCACACTCCAAAAACATACTAGTAGGTTAATTGGCTACTATCAAAATTGACCCTAGCCTCTCTCTGTCTCTCTGTGTGTGTGTGTGTGTGTGTGTGTGTGTTAGGGAATTCAGATTGTAAGCTGCAATGGGGCTGGAACTGATGTGAATGAGTTCTCTGTACAGCGCTGTGGAATCAGTGGCGCTATATAAATAAATGATGATGATGATGATGATGATGTACCCTCTGCAGCCCTTGATGTCATTCCAATAATCTTATCTTCAATATGAAATCTTATTTTTCTCCTGTGCAAAACATGGTGCTTTTGTACCCGTTCTCTATTCTTAGAAAGGAAGGGTCTTTCTCTGACCAACTCCAAGTACAAATTTCTATTTCTCCACATACACATGCAGAAATCTAGGCACAACGGCGCAAATTAATGTCTGCAGCATCACCAGAGAGGTTATTGCACGGTCTAACACAGCTGCTGTATGAGATGTCAAGCTACAGTTTGCAAAAGAATTGCCAAAATGTTGTCTTACTGTTCTTTACAGCTCGCATTCAGGTGGTAACCTTTTACATGACCTTACACTTTCAGGTCATTACTTTGTTACTGGTAAACTGCATTCTACAAATCATTTTTATATTCTGTATCTTAGCAAGGGAAGAGTCATTAAGGAGTTAAACAGAAATGTGGAGACACAGCTATTATGCTATCTTGCTAAATTGGAATCACCTGCAAGTTGTTCTGTGACTTCCCTACTTGTTAAGAATGAAAGAAGTGTAACGCTCCCTAATACATAACAAATGGAACACTGTATATGTTTTAATGATCGTATGCGATTTATGGTACCGGAGCCATAGCTAAGGACCATGCAGAGATTTCTACAGAAAATCTGTACACATAATTTGAATGGTCATATTGTATTTGGTATTTATGAAAATTGCTATAATGTGTCTGTATGTTTATCGTCTCAGACTCTGAGCAAAATTACTCACACATTTTAAAAGGTATGTCATATTTTATTATTATATTATATTATTTTTCAGGTTTGAATGTTTCATTTTGCAAATACATGAACGAAGCAAAGAAAATATTTTACATTTAAACCAAATCTGGAACATTTAGTGCTGCAAATTAAGGCGCGATATGTAATACTATATATGCCTGGGTATAATAATGAGTTTGTGAAATTAGAAATGAGATAACAAAACAATACATTCATACAGTTGTTTAAGTAGCAACAACACAGTTATCTTTGCCCACGCCTTGTAAGGACAAATTCACCCCCTGTCTTTCACACACTCAGTGCTGTACGGACAGCTATGATGACTTTTCTGTGTCTCAAGGGGTCACCAATACCTTTGTATTATTCCTACACTTAAATTGCCAAGCTTAACCTTTATTCTGCAGCTGTCAACACCAAGGTTCTCTAATAGCCAATCGTGTCAATATTTCAGCCACCCACTTTGGGACATTTATGAAAACTGTTCCACAAAAAACTGAAAGAAAATGAGATGTTACCCAGAGCAACCAATCAGATTCTAACTGTCATATATCTAATGCAACTTAGGAAATAAAAGCAAACATCCGATCTAATCCTCTGGTTGATATGGGCAAAAACAAACATTTGTTGACAGTTCCCTCTAGTTTCCATAAATGTCCCTAACTGTGTAAAGAGACAACAACAATATTTTTTTAAAATAAAAAATATGCATCTTTGGCGCAAATGCAAATATATTTTAACTGCCCCTGTAAAAAGCTGCCTGGGCAATATTTTGCGGATTCACACCTCCCAAGTGTCCCTATTTAGGAGGAGCAGTCCCGATTTTGAGGGAATGTCCCACTGCCCATCCGTCAGGATGCTCATCCTGACTGCTGGGAATGTTGGGAAGTATGCCCTGCTTACCACTACTATGCCACTGTGGCATACAGCAGTGCAAGGGATTTTTCAGGGAAGGGAAAGGGGCTGGGGTGGACTAGGACTTCAGAGGTGCTAGGTATACCACTTGAGCATCCTCGTGATGTGACCACACCTCCATTGCAAGATGACCACTCCCCATCCACATTCTAAAATTTGGAATGTGAAAAGGAGTAAACATGTCCCATCCAAAAAAAAAAAAAAAGTGCCGAGAAGTAGGCACGAAACGCGTCCGTGAAAGAGGTCTCTACGACTGTACCTTATTATATCGTGGGCACTATATTTTCTCACTGTCGGCCTTAAGATTTTATGGATATGATGGAATGGAGTTCTACCCACCTTTTAATCAATTTATTAGTCTCATCAAGACAAGTGCGGAATAGCGCAAGAGACTTACAACCGGGGAATCCATCTGTCTTACTCCTGCAGATGAGCAGGTCAAGTCCGGATTACGCTCTGTGAATGTGCCGACTGAGCGACCCACGATTCAGCAGTCTCATTAGATTTTGAACCCTACAGTACCAGTACTGTTAGTCCCTCCGGAGGGTGGAAAACGATAACTGGTAAGGAATACGTTGCTAAACTTGAATTGCAGCCTTGACATTTTTTAGCAAAACACTTGCTGCCTAGAACGAGCTGATTATTCATACTATATTCGAACTGCAGCTTTGACATCATTACTAGTTAATACCTTCCACTTAGGATTAGTTGATTGTCTTTGGAAATAGCTATAATTTTGACATCAAGAAGACTTTGTTTCCACTTTTATTTTCAGCTGGAATAATAAATCGATACATGGGATTACCTCTCAGAAGTATATTGTTAGGTTAATATCATTCTCCAAACATCGTCAGCAGTTTGATACTGCTTATTCTCATATATGTGATTGCATTGTTTTTATTGGTGTTATATATTAGATTTATTGCTATATGCCAGCCGGCTACACATAAATAGATATACCCTAATAAAGAACAATTGAAACCTATACAGTATTATTATATGCATATATGTTTTATTTTATTATGTGTGATTAAATATATTATATTTTTACTTGATGATTTTGAACATTTTTTATTATTATTCTTGTTGATGGATTCTCCAGTTAAATCTATTGATTTAATCTAATAGTGATCTCCGCAGCGCAATCTGCTTTGTTTGTTTTGATTGATACACACGTTTGTGTGATAGTGGTTGATATGCAATAGACCCCAACAGTGCAGCAGCAGAGATCCATAATATCCTTTCTCTGTATTCTTTTACATTGTATATATTTTTAATTCTAAGAGTACTTTGTATCTATCTCTCTACCTACATTGTGAGCACCATTAACCCCTTGTGGGATTATTTTGTGTACCATAAAAACATGTCCCATCTAAGTCTGGCCTAACCACTTTAGGATCACTCCCTAATTAATATTAACTTTTAGATTTTTTTTGCCTAAAATATTGCTCATTCCAGCTTCTTTATGTATAAATTAATCGTGTGAGCAATATACAGATAAGGAAGCGGTAAGAGAAACACTGGAATCAGTAAAAGTCAATACAAGAAGAGACAATAGAAAGAGCAACTAGAACAAAGGAAACCTTGCAAAGAGGACAAGAAAATAGGAGGTAGCGAGGTCAAACTCATGAGATTTAACATTCAAGAGGGGTAAGGACGTAAATTGAGATGATAAGGGTAGAGGGAAGCGAGAAGGAGACATAGGTGGAGCAAGAGGAGGGAGTTGTGTAGGATGGGGCAGAGTAGAAAATGAAGTTGATATGGATGGAGGGAAAGGAGTGGAAGGGGCAGGTGGAGCATGAGGTGGGAATTGTCTTAGGACGGTTCAGGGAATGCAAACATGAAAAGGTGAGTTTTGAGGGAGCACTTGGAAGATTCAAGGTTGGGGTTGCCTTGTCAGGCAGGCACAGAGTTCCAAAGGTGTGGAGCAGCATGGACAACAGGGCCTGATTAAAGGTTCAGACTGCCCTAGGCTAATGTACTTGTAGCGCCCCCTGACATTTCACACCAGGCTAATCTGCCATAGATATAAAACCTCATTCTTAATTTAAAATCCAGTCTCCATTATTTCCCACCAATATTTATGTTCCTGTTTTTCGAAATTCAGCTCCACTTGACTTTTTAAAAGGGTCACAGCACCTTTTCTCACTTAGTTTTCATTAAAATCAGAACTGTATAGCAGAATGAGGGCGTGAACAAGCGCTACTGATCGTAAAGGGTTCTGTCACTCCTGCACCTGTCACCATCCTTGACTCTCCTACTCACTTGTCCTCAAGCACCCTCCTAAGGATAAATCATTGTCTTCAGTCTTTACCAGGGCAATACAGTCCCTATAGAAAATAATCAGACACTGTCAAAAACATTACCTTTTATCACCTTACACCTTGGAAATTTAAATAAATTAAATCAAACTTTTTCCAACTGTACACATTATAACTCTCGACATCAGTTAAAATAGCATTTACAAAAATTCATAACAATTAATATTTTTTAATTACTAAAATGCCTTGTTTGGATAAGTGACCATAACCTCAGATTAACCATTACAATCTTGCTCAGGTACAACCAATGATCTTCCTTATCATACAACATGCTTTTTGTGACAGGATGGCAAAAAAGAAGACTTTTCTGAAAAAAGTTCCACACTCAGTATCGTTTGCGATTTGTACAAAAAACACTCTGAAGATTTTGATGCCACGTGGAAAAAGGTTTTATGGTTAGATGAGACCAAGGGGTATATTTACTAAACTGCGGGTTTGAAAAAGTGGAGATGTTGCCTATAGCAACCAATCAGATTCTAGTTATCACTTCTTTAGTACATTCTACAAAATGACAGCTAGAATCTGATTGGTTGCTAAAGGCAACATCTCCACTTATTCAAACCCGCAGTTTAGTAAATATACCCGCAAAACTTTTTGGACTAAACTCCATGCGCTATGTTTGGCACAACACACAAAACACAACCTATCTGCTGTGAAGCATGGTGGTAACAACACTATGTTGTGGGAGTTATTTCTCCTCAACAGGGACTGCGCGATTGGTCAGGATTGAGATGAAGATGGATGCTGCTAAGTACACCCAAATTCTTGAGGGGGTTCACTTTCGAGCACGGCAATTGCCCTAAACATACTCCCTAAAAAACAATGCAGTGGTTGAAGGATAGGGAGGTGATTGTCCTTAACTAGCCAAGTCAGAGCCCTGACCTGAATCCCATGGACTTGAAGAGAGCAGTCTTGCAACATTTTCTTTCATGTTTTCTTTTTTCGCGGAGAACAAATATTCTCTTTTAACTAATCAACTATACTATTTTAAAATTAATTTCAGTTCATACTTCTGCCTGTCACAATTTTGCACTCCCAAAAATGTTGTGCTACCCCCCGAAAGCCTTGCGCCATAGGCTGCAGCTTAGTCAGCGTATTGGATAATCAGACCCTGATGGATACGGATCTTCAACTTCACTTATGTTCTTTGCACAGTTGGAACATTCTACTTAGTTAGCCCTATAGTGTCTTGCAACCTATTGGAGCCCAATAGATTTTTGTAGCTTTGTTTTTTTATTGGTTACCAAAACCTTATCAATATAGGTGTTAAAATACCATTACCTATTGCTTGTTGACTGAACTGGTGCACACGAAAAATAATGCTGTCTCCAATTGTCTTTATCCCCATTAGTTATTAGATTGTACGCTCCTCTGAGCAGGGTCATCGCTCCTCCTGTCCTCACCACTCTTAACTCGGCTCTCCAGTTACCTAGCCCTCCTCCTCAAGGACCCTCTCCCCGCCCCCGTCCCCTCTCGCTCCTTCCTCTCCCCTCTGGGGGTTTCCCTGTCATCCGGGCCCTCCTTCTCGGGCTCAGCCGTATGCAGGACCTTCCCCTCTCCCCTCCCCCGCCCCTCTAGCTGTGCTTTGAGCTCACCAAGTTACTGTGCTTATTGTTTACTGTACTGTGCTGTCTCACCTTGTATTGTAATTTTGTTCGTCCCTGTACGGCGCTACGGACACCTAGTGGCGCCCTATAAATAAAAATTAATAATAATAATACTTGCTCTAATACCTAGGTAATACATTGTCATCTTCACTTCAGTCTTTTACTAGAGCATAACAAATATTTTTTAGCTCATGTTACTATAGCTCAGTTAGACTTAAAGAGGATAGACTATCTATCTTCTCTAACTAAAAGCCTTATTGTATTGGGAAGCCCATATCAAGTTTATTTTATTGGTTGTCACTTACTTTAAAAAGAATGACTACTTGAACGAGGAAAAGAAAAGTACCTCCCAAAAATAATATGACTAAATATGAGTGAAGCACATGAAATTATGGAAGCTATGTTGGCAGCTCAGATGATAGGTATGTGAATATCTATCATAGTTCTTCCTAGTGACAATAAACCATTCACATGCTATTGCAAGCATCATCATCATCATCATCAACATTTATTTATATAGCGCCAGCAAATTCCATAGCCGTTTACACTGGGAACAAACACAGTTATAGAACAATACTGGGTAATACAGTCAGACAGAGAGGTAAGAAGGCCCTGCTTGCAAGCTTACAATCCATAGGATAATGAGAGTCTGATACATGAGGTCAAGTTCCACTCATTTCATATTGGTCCAGCCAGAATGTAGAGTTAACGAATGCCTAGTGGGTCATATGATCCAAGTCACACAGCAATTTTGGTTAGGGGGTCAGAGGGTTGTAATCTTGTGTGAACTGTGTAAAGGGTGGTAATAGGGTAATCTAGGGAGGTTAGGAGGGTGGTTGAGTAATATTATAAGCTTGTTTGAATAGGTGGGTTTTCAAAGAACTTTTGAAGGTTTGAAGACAAGAGGAAAGTCTTACTGTGCGAGGGTGGGAATTCCACGATGAGGGTACAGCCTGAAAAAAGTCCTGTAAACAGAAATGGGAGCATGTACGGAGAGTGATGAGATGCGCAGATCTTGTGCAGAACATCGGTGTCAAGTTGGTATATATTTTGAGATAAGTAGGAAATGTATGTAGGTGCAGTTTTGTTGATGGCCTTGTATGTTAGTAGATGTATTTTATATTGGATTCTGTAAAAAACAGGCAACCAATGTAAAGACTGACAGAGCGGTTCAGCAGAGGAAAAACGATTTGCAAGGAAAATCAATCTAGCTGCTGTATGCAAAATAAATTGTAGGGGTGAGAGTCTGATTTGGTGCAGACCAGTAAGGAGTTTATTGCAATGTTCAGTGCAGGAGATAATCAGTGCAGTAACTTGTGAGATATGTGCATATTCTGAAAATGTTTTTTAGATGTATGCAGCATGATTTGAATATAGAGACAATGTGGGGAACAAGGTATCACACCTAGGTAGCAAGCCTGCGGAGTGGGAATTATGGTCATGTTGTCAACAGATATAGAAATGTCAGGTAGGTAACTTTTGTTGTCAGGTGGGAATTATTAGCTCTGTTTTTGAAAGTTTGAGTTTTAGTTGGCGAGAGGACATCCAAGATAAAATGGCAAAAAGGCAGCCAGTAATGCGGGATAACACAGATGGCAAGATATTTGGAGAGGATAGATACATTTGTTTGTATAAGCAGAGAGTGGTCAACAGTGTCAAATGCAGCAGAGAAATCAAGGAGAATTAGAAGAGAGTAATGGCCCTTAGTTTTTGCAGTGATCAAACTTCAATGCAGTCTCTGTGGAGTGTTGCGAATGAAATTCTGACTGCAGGGTATCCAATAGGTTCTTTGCAGAAAGAAAGTGTTTGAGGCGAGTGTAGGCAATTCTCTCTATAAGCTTGGAGGGGCATGGGAGCTGGGAGCTGGGATGGTAATTTGAGAGGGAGTTTGGGTCAGAGCTTTGTTTTTTCAGAATAGGAGTAATCACTGTGTGCTTGAATAATAAAGGAAAGTTACCAGTAGAGAGAGAGAGAGAGAGAGATTACAGATTTTAGTTAGAGGTGAAATGAGCACAGGAGATAGGGATCTGTGAAGGAATAGGATCAAGATTATAGAAGGTAGTGTAGGAAAATAAGAAGAGAGTAGATATTACATCTTCATTTGTTGGTTTAAATGATGAGAGGGTGTCAGAGGGTGCTTGCTAGTCGAGGAAGAGGATACCATTTCTAGTCTGATCTTATTAATCTTGCTCTTGAAGTAGGAAGCAAAATCCTGAGCACTGATAGCAGTTGGAGAAACATTTGGGGTTAGAAGCTTGAGCAGAGATGACAGATTGGAAGTATGATTGTTTAGAAGTGTCCAGAGTGTTTCGATAGACGTGGTAGATAGCAGTATATATGACAAAATCATTTGGTACGAGATTTATGCCATTGACATTTTGCTTTCAGAGAATGTTTTGAAGATTTTGTGTTACTTTAGAGTGCCATGGCTGACATTGAAGTCGACGTGGAGTATGAAGAGTTGCTGGAGCCACTTCATCAAGGGCTATTTTTAGAGTTTGGTGAAAATGAGGTACTGACATATTAGGGGAGGAGAATGTAGAAATTGGGGAGAGCAGGTGTTGGGAGAGCAATGGAAATATGTTGAAGATTAATAGGCTTAAGATTTCTGCAGGAGGCTTGGTAGAGTTTGACAACAGAGAGGTTACAGTACTGGGGGTAAGCATGTAGCTGATAAGGTGATGATCTGAGATGGGGAAGGAATGTTAAGGCAATCAGAAACTGAGCATAGTATAGAGAAAACAAGATCAAGGCAGTGGCCACCCCGATGAGGAGAGGATTCTATCCACTGGACGAGGCCGACTGAGGAGGTTAGAGAGAGTAGTTTGTCTGTGACCATCATGGATGCTTTGTGGCCTATAATCCCACCTATGCAGTGGCATCCAACAGAGACAGCTCTGAAAACTCTACCCTAATTTTGGGTTTTTCTGCAATTTTGTTTACTTCATAGTAAGACCTCCTACTTTTTGCTATTTCCACTCCTACATCTTTAATTGACATTAGCAGTAGCACCCAGCTACAGATTGATGCTTCTGCAGTGGTTGTCATAAAGGTCATAAAGGTTTGCCTCTTTTCCAGGATTTACCCAGTGCCAGGGTAAGCATCACTCCACCCCAATGTGCAAGCCAACATCCATACAGAAGGATGCAATTGTGGGACAGAGGGCAAATTAGCAGTAATAGAAGTTTTCCATCCTTTTTTATTTAGCAACATTGCTGATGTTTTTGGTACCTGACTGCTTGCCATATCTTCTATGAAAGGGTGCCTTTTAGTGAGAGGGATCCTAACATTGTGCTGCACATTCAGACAGAACACATGTGCATTTCTTACCTTAACTGCTGTTACATAAAGTATCGTGCAAACACAATTTACACACCTGCCACAGTCTTCTGCGCTGCCAACACTACTTCCTGTATCAAGATAAAAATAATAACATCCACTTGGGATGTGATAAGTAATTTCCAGAGACTTGTAACCCAAAATCTAAAAGTACATAGTACCAAAGACAGTGAGAAATTGATGGTGTCTTGACCATTCAGAGGAAGTATAAAAAGCTTAATAAGTCCAAGTGAAGCTATGGAAAAAGAGTGTGGTCTTCCCAACTGGCAGCTCTGGGGTAATATCCCTGAAAAAATTAAGATTGTTTTTTTTGAATGGGACAGAAGTTACTGAGAGCTATAAGCAACTATTTACTGACACCATTAAATGGCAAATATTATGAATAGGCATTGAAAAACCCCCTCCCAATTATCATTGGTGATGAGGATGAAAGGCAATAAAATGATAGTACTGCATGCAATTAAATTATTCACTCAAAAATAATTTTGGTTAGTTAATTTAATCATGGTAAGTACTACAAGTTACTTGAAAAATTCCCTATAGTAGTTTTGCTTAAAATTGCCTGTTCAAAACTCAAATTCCTATTATTACTGTTATTTCACAAATATGTTGTAAATAACTGGCCTTCCTTAGGAATATCTATAACCATGGAAAGAACCCGCAGGCTGCACAATATTTGTATAATATGGGTCATATTTGTAGATGCCATATTATTGGATCAGAAGATGCACTTTTAAAACAATAAATTGTATCTGTAGCTTTCATGTTTCAACATTTTTTTTTCTATTTAATACCTTGCATTACCTAGTTCGCTCCACAGTATATCTATGGAAAAATGACTCTGCTATTGTCTGCACATGAAGGAAATGGTTGGCTATTTATTAATGAATATGTATGAATGTGCAGTTAAAAGAAAACGACAAAGTCTTCACAAGCTCAGATTTTTTGCTTCTTGATCATGTTTGAAATCATACTTGTTCATTTATCTTTGGAATCTGACAAAGGGATGCTTGACCGCATATTCATCAAAGTGCTATTTGGAATCAATAAAGGGCTGTGTGCTTTCAGTAAAATGGGGATGTGGCACTTTTTTAACTCATCATCATCATCATCATTTATATAGCGCCACCAATTCCTCAGCACTGTACAGAGAATATTTGTCATTCACATCAGTCCCTGCACAATTGGAGCTTGCAGTCTAAATTCCCTAACACTGACACACACACATCATCATCATCATCATCATCCTCATCATCATCAATATCAACATTTATTTTTATAGCACCAGCAAATACCGTAGCGCTTTACAACTGGGGACAAACACAATGATATGCAATACTGGGTAATCTGTATTACCCAGTATTGCATATCCAAGAGGTAAGAAAGCCCTGCTCGCAAGCTTACAATCTAAAGGATAATAGGAGTCGGAGACATGAGGTTAAGTCTACATATTGCATTTCAGTCCAGCCAGATTGCAAAGGTAAAAATGATATCTTTGCTATCTGGATCCAGTCACACTGCAATGTTGGGCAGGGGGTATGAAAGTTGTTGACTTGTGGGAATTATGCAAAGGGTGGTAATATGGTAACCAAAGGGAGTTAAGAGGATGGTTGAGGAATATTATAAGTTTGCCTGAAGAGGTGGGTTTTCAGAGAACGCTTGAAGGTTTGTAGACCAGAGAAAAGTCTTATTGTGTTGGGGAGGGAATTCCATAGAATGGGTGCAGTTCAAAAAAAGTCCTGTAAATGGGAATGGGAGGATGTGATGAGAGTGGAAGAGATGCAGATCTTGTGCAGAACGGGGGTGTCGAATTGGGAAATATTTTGAGATAAATGAGGAGATGTATGTTGGTGCAGTTTTGTTTATGGCCTTGTAGGTTAGTAGAATAATTTTATAATGGATTCAGTAGAAAACAGGCAACCAATGTAGAGACTGACAGAGTGGCTCAGCAGAGGAAGAATGATTTGCAAGGAAAAACAATCTAGCCAATGCATGTAAAGTAATTTGTAGGGGCTCAAGTCTGTTTTAAAGACCAGTAAGGAGGGAATTGCAATAGTCAATGCAGGAGATAATGAGTGCATGAATTTTTGTAGTTTTTGTAGTGTCTTGTGTAAGACATAATGTTTTTTAAATGTTTGCAGTATGATTTAAATATAGAGTTGATGTGGGGAACAAAGGATAGTTCTGAGTCAAGGATCACACCTAGGCAGCGAGCTTAAGGGGTGGAATTTATGGTAATGTTGTCCACAGAAATAGAGATGTCAATCAGGTAACTTCTCTTGGTGGGTGGGAATATTATTAACTCTGTTTTTGAAATATTGAGTTTGAGGCAAGAGGACATCGAAGATGATATGGCAGAAAGATAATTAGTAACATGGGACAACACAGATGTCGAGAGATCAGGAGAGGATAGATAAATTTGGGTATCAACCGCATAGTGATGATATTGAAATCCAAAGGAGCTAATTAGTTTCCCTAAAGAAGTGGTATCGATAGAGAGCAGCAGATGACCTAGTACTGAGCCTTGTGGCACTCCAACTGATAAAGGAAGTGGCGCAGAGGTGGATCCAGAGAAATTAACACTAAAAGAGTGATCAGATAGGTAGAATTAGAACCAGGATAGGACAGCATTTGCAGAGCTAGGGATTCTAGCGTTTCTATGAGAGAGAGAGAGGTCAGTATTGTCAAATGCGCAGAAAGATCCAGGAGAATTAGAAGAGAGTAACGGTCTTTAGTTTTAGCAGTGATCAGATCATTGGCAACCTTGATAAACGCATTCTCTGTGGAGTGTTGAGAACAAAAGCCTGATTGAAGAGGATCCCATAGGTTGTTTGCGGAAAGGTTTAATTTTGCTAGCATTTTAATATTTATTTATTTTATATCATTATTTAGCATCATTGTGAATTCTATTTGTCCTATAGACTTTTCTTGTTATTATTTTAATGAATAACTTTCATTTTTGGTATTGTCTTTGGCAGGTTTCACCTTAGTCAAATGCTATATGTGTGCACACCATTTTTTGAGAAAAAAGATCACACAGTGTTTTACAGAGACAATATGGTGAAGCTGATAGCTATCATCAGGCTATCACTGTCTATTGTTTCTTCTTTGTATGTGATCACTGGAGTCAATCTAAAGTAAACATAATTTAGGTAAACACACTGTTAATGCCTAGATGGAAGGTTACTATACATTCTTTAGTGTCCTTGGGAGATAACCTTTCATGCTAGGAGCAACTCCCAAGGAATAGTTAACAATCTAAGAACATTTTAGTAAAGCATTATTAATTGCTGTTTTCTAGCAGTGTTTTTTTTTTTCTTGAATCATGCAGCAATAGGTCTGTTGTAAATCATCTATATTATCGGCCCTATGGATAATACATAGCTACAATCATGAAATAGATAAATTATAGGGTACTCTGGTTTCCTACCACACTCCAATGACATACCTGGTAGGTTAATTGGCTTTTGTGTGTGTGTGTGTGTGTGTGTTATTGTGTGTGTGTGTGTGTGTGTGTGTGTGTGATTAAAACTATTCTCTGTAAAGCGATGTGTAATATGTAGGCACTATCTAAATAACTGTTAGTAAATCACCATCATCATCATTTATTTATATAGTGCCACTAATAAATATATCATACAGCCTTTTCATTTCATCCTAATACAAAATGAATGCACTGGAAAGTATGTGTGTTTTCATTATTAACAAGTGAATTATTGTAGCAAAGACACAAAATCCTGCTATTTTTATACTTATTTGATTGAATATAAAAAGGCAGAATGCAACAAAAATGAATTTGAAGAAATATATCACAGTACCGATCATTTAGGATTGTTCAGATTATAAGTATGTAAAAAAAACAAAACATACTTGTCATCTTGTATAACCTCCCATCCAGGAGATCCCAGAGGGGAGGTCAGGTGGTGAGTGCAGGAGGGGGCGCGTTGACATCATCACAGCACCATGGCCCCAGCCCCGCTATGTAATGCAGAGATTCCCATCATTGCATAGTGCGGGGCGAGGTCTGTTTAAGCAAATTGTGTCATTAAGCACTGCCTCTGCCAAGACCTGGGAGGATGACTACTTTTCCAAGAATCCTGGAGGACAACCCCCCCCTGAAATTCAGGAGTCAACTGGAAATTTGAGGAAAGTAGGCAGAAAAAAAATGCAGAAACTAAAACAGATAAACACAACTTGTTGCACATAGTAGTTTACAAGCATTATTTTGCATTTACCTTCAAATCAGATTACCTTGCTTAAACTGAATTTTATATTCTTCACGAAGATGTTTAGCAAACATTTTTGCTGTTGGATATATTCCTCCTATTTCTTGTTACTTATATAAGTAGCCTGGAATTGGTTTATATTTAAGCTTTCACGCTGAAGTCAGATTCAATTCTGCTTATCCATTCTTCCAAATTGAGTGCTTTTTTGTGAACCTCTAAGCACATCTTTTTAAGAAATGTGATGCTGTAGTCTTTGATATATACATATATTTGCTTTTTATAACTATATTAGTTACAATAGATGCTTCAAGCCTTTATTAATCACACATACAAACTAGTCTTTCTGCAACTAAATAACTTTGCACAGTAATATATTTTAAATAGAAAATCTTAAAAAAACACAAAAAGATTATAATCCATTGTGAAAAATGGCTGGTATATCACTGATTTGTTTTCAGTGTGTTCATTTAAAATACATGAGAAAAATAGACCAGCTCAAATGTCTAAATAAGAAAGAATCATTTAATGATTTATTGTTGTTGCAGAAATTATACATCAATCAATCATCAATATAGACAGCACAGGGATACTTTCTGCATAGAAAAAAAAACAAAATGACGTCTGTATACGTCAAAAGCACATTGTTCCCACTTAATAAAATAACAATAACACTGTGCTGTCTTTTCAGACTAAAAATGAAAAAAAAAAACCTACTTGCTAACCGGTATTGGTTTGAACCCATACGCAGTGTAACTAAGCTATGTTTAACAAGCTTGGACACATCCTATACAAAGCAAGTTTCACTATCACGTATGGTATTTGATACTATAGATTAATAGAGAGATATTTTAGGTTAATTTAGTCTCTTGTCCTCTGATACATCAGAGATGCCTGTGCTGCAAAATCAGAGCAAGAACCAACATAAAAAGAAAAGAAAAACTGGGTGGCAGTGTACTCACTTGCACTGCAATTTATATAACTAGCTCACTGTGTTAGCCAGTCTGGGGTGATTAGACTTATGATGGTAAATTTGGTTGAAAACTGGTGTAGAAAAGAGATATGTCCGACATGGTTAAATATGTTTTCCACAACTTCTCAGAAAGATTAGCTGATAGTGCACATTGCTCAGATACTTGGAAAAACTTGAATAAGCATAAAATAAAATACATAGCTAGTTCCCAATTATATCAGTAAATTGTCCCCTATATCTCTATATGCTTGGCTCCAAAACTCTGCCATAAATTGTTGGCATACCCAAGGACTATTCAAATTGAATCCTTTGGATAATTTACAGATATGCTTGTTAATCTGGTCAGTATATGATTGCTAGTTTGCAATGGTGATTTTTATAACCTCCTGTTGTGTGTGTGTGTATGTTTATGTGTGTGAGTGTTTCTGTATGTGTGTGTGTGTGTGCGTTTGTGCGTGTGTGTGTGTTTATGTGTGTGAGTGTTTCTGTATGTGTTTGTGTGTGTGTGTGGGTTTGTGTGTGTGTGTGTGTGTGTGTGTGTGTGTGTGCGTTTGTGTGTGTGTGTTCATTTGCCAACCTCACTTGAAATTTTCAATGTAATCCTGTCACTTGGTTAGAGCAATGAATGACTGGATCTCATAACTACTGTAACCACCCATATCTGTGGAAAAATGTTGTTCTCCACCCATGACAAGCAATAGGGTCAGCTTAGGTGTGTGGCAATAATGATGCAGTACTGTATATATTTTATCATTCAGCTTGCTAATAAAATTAAAAAAGTGTGTTAAAAACCGGTAGTGAAAAAGCCTTTAAAATTAACTGCCAACTTTGCTTTATACACATCAAGAACTGGATTCTATTTTTTTTATAGATCACAGTGGTTAGCATTGCTGCTTCACAACACTGGGGACTTGGGTATGATTTCGACCTTGGGCCTATCTTTGTGGAGTTTGTATGTTCTCCCCATGTTTGCTTTGACTCCTATTGGGAAAAAAAGGTGCTAAATAAATAAATTATTGTTTTTGTTATTATTATTATTATTATTATTATTATTATTATTATTATTATTATTATTATACTGCTGATGAGCAGTAAACCATTGCATTCATATTACTGTAACATGAAATCACTTATACCACTCACACTTGGGACATATTAGGTGAGTTTGCACAGAGTATTGCAAGTGACCTTTCTTCAACCTGTTTGGATGTTATATACCATTGTCTCTTACTTTGTAGTTTATACAGCAAACACCTGGTATTGCAAACTCATGTTGCTTTTCACCATAGTAATTATCTCCTAGATTTGGCTCTCTAACAAGATTCTATCTTTAGAGACTGATTGTGATAAAAATGTTTATTAATGTCAACCGGTGGATTTTCATCTATGCCCTTTTTTTTGTATTTGAAAACTATGTTCATGGTTTGATTTACTTATGATATATACTTATGGTTTTAACATCTGAATTGAGTAAATTTATTCACTTTACTATTGGTAAAAATCTGTTAGATACTTTACATAAATTTCTCATGTCTTACTATAAACATTGCTATGTTTTTATGGTCACCTAATGTATGTCATGCTTAACAGACTAATGCAGTTTATCAGTTTATAAACCAACATCAGAAGTCTGGCTAGGTAAATATATATTCTGTTTCTATTTATATCCATTCACTCATGATGATCATGATGATAACTCCTATATTGTGTCATAAACCGTCTTTGGGTTTATATTATTATAATATTAGCTCTACCATAAGTGCTGAGTGTAGCAAAAAAATTCCATGATTATATGGGTGACTTTGGTTGCTGTTACACAGTGAGATATAGTTTTAAAAAGTAACTCATTGTAAATCTGGACTAGAGGCATTTGCAAGTCCAATGTGGGATATCAGTGAACAATTTAACATATATTCATTATACTCATGACATTTATTCCAAACAAGATCAAATTAAGTTATTATGGGGTATTTAATTAATTGGAGATTTTAGCAAAATAAACAAAACAACTGATTTGTTATGCTGCACAGTCAATAGATTTAATTGTGTTGCTGCTTTTGTCATCATGCTATTTTTCAATAATATAGTGTGCATTATATATTCCCTTGGGCCTCTGTTTCATAGATTTGTATCTTTAACTAAGTGGTAGTTCCAGTAATAAGAATAAATGCTGTTAAAGTATCAGTCCACGCATGGTGCCATCTAACTATCCTCATTAGCTCCTACATTAATATAATCAATTAGTCTGACAGACAATGTCTCTTGCTGGAAGCAATAACAACAATATTTCAGGAAGAGACTAAGGGGTAGAGATCTCTGGCATATAATTGTGACAGGTTCATTACAGGCACTGTATATATTAGCTTGAACTATTGCAAGATCATTTGTTTAATTGGCATTATTTTTAATTGATAAAGTAATTCTGACACACTTAGATGGCATGACAGAAGAATAAATTAATAAGAGGTATATGGATAGATTGCATATAATATAACCTGTTGCAACTGAAAAACTAAAGCGTCCTTTTGTGAAACTGTAATACACTGTATTGCCACTGTATTGCAATGAATACATTTTGTTCCTCTTAATAAAACGCAATGTCAACTCAATTAGCACTAACCAAGCATCTCTATTTTTTAAGCTGATGTAACCGACGATTGGATCATTAGCTGGGACATTATAGCTGAATTTACCTGAATGAAACCAGATTTTAAATGGAAAGCTTCAATATTTCCTGCAGGAGATCTGGGACTGATGTCTCTATCACTCTTATTGATACAGTCCACCAGTCAGTGATTAACAAATATTTAAAAGTAAAAAAATATGAAACATAAATTATTCCCCCTTGTGTTGTGGGTAGAAGGCAAATAAAATAGTGCCCAGGTGGAGTATACCTGCCTCTTCTAGCGTCCTGACTGCTGGTCTGTGTAGGTGCTGCTCGATAAAATAAATTAGAACCCACTTAGTGTGTTGTGGTGCCACTGCAATGCCATTCCACCTTCCTTTGGACTGCCAGTGAGATACTAAGGACTCTATATTCTCCCTCTCATACCTGAAGGATGGTGATGATGATGAATTCTTGCTGGGTGTAGGTTCGGGAACAAATGTATTTATCCTCAATTTAAATCTAGAGTCCCTACCTTCCCCACCCAAATAGTGGCTGGTGGTTGGAGGAATACATGGCAATGAATGCCAGTGACTGAATTGTAAGCTACCTCCAGAGTCTTATTTAAAACCTATCCAGTAGAAAAGCATAAAAATATAAAGTTTAAAAAAATCAAATCTCCTCACTTTTTAAATAAAAATCTTCATTTAACTCTAAAGTACTTACTAAACTTCTTTCTATGTGTGGTCAACCAAAATTTATATCCTCACTCATTATCAGAAGTAATCCACAACAAATCCTGATTAAAGTCTCCGATCTGTCTTGATACAGCAGAAAGTAAGCAATCAAGAAATCACAGATGGAGAGTCGAAATAGGGTCCCCTTAGTATGTCGCTCCTGTCAAACTGGCACAGTCTAATATCTATCGGAAATAAAGTTCAAACATAATACTTTTTTTTCTACAAAGAGAGAATTAAGGACTTCTGTAAAGAAACTTTATGCATTTTTCCCGATTTGTGAGAACTTGGGATTTTGTATCTACAGATGAATATCCCGGAATATGTATGGGTGCGATACAAAGAGAGGTTGTTGCCCCACCAGAATATACTGAGGTGTTTGACCACGTAGGCAAAATGCTGTGGGTACAGCTGAGTACGCGAAGTGTGGGGCTTTGGTAACGTACAACAGAGTACACAGAGTTTGTAGGCACTGCCTGGGCAGTGCAATAAGGTACACAGATGTGTTGGCACTGCTTGAACAGTGGGTACAGTGTAGTTGGTTCCCTCCATAAAAGCAGAAGAGTACTTATCTGGTATGCAGACACTACCGAAAACACCACAGTTGGAAATATGGGGTATGGGTGTGCTGGTTGTGCTGCTGTCTGGGAGACTGGACACAGAAATTGAAGAAACCCAAATAGCTGCTATACTTCCTAGTATAGTCCTAGAATGGGAATAATAATGTTGGATACAATTGATACTCAGGCCCTGAGGAGTGAACTGAGCAGGTTATTATAGTGGCTGGTTGATTGGTGATCTAGTACATGTATAATCAGTAGTGGAGGTTAGTGGTAATATCCGAGAGTTGTGTTATGTCTTCTCTAGCCTGATGCTGAGCCCAGCTAGGTTCTGTTAAGGATTCTATCTGGGAAGGTCAGCAATCAGTGGACTGCTGAGTGTTGGGGGCAGGTCAGTGATATCTAAGACTGCTGGTACTGACACGATTAAGACAAACTATCAGGGCTTCAATTGACTTTAAAAAAGTACTTTTGGGGTCCAATTTTAGATATTTTATTGGGTGATTTTACTCTACTTTTATTTGCCATAACACCTCCATCAAATGTATGGGTGATAAGAAGAACTGCTACCTCAGTGCACCAAGTTGGCAAGATAGCCTGCAGGCCCTGGCTTAGAGTCCCCAGCAGTAAGCTTTTTACAGTTATGTTATTGTAATTCTATTTTTAAACATTGCTGTCCAGACTTATAGCATACAGTACATTACAGGTTAGTACTAGTTACGACAATAGGATGATACTGCTCCTTTAATAATTGTATTCAATTTCCAGTGACATTTTAGTGTGAAATGCTGATTCTGATTGGGACACAGCATAGGCAGCTGTAGAACAATAAAATTATATGCATGGACATGCGTAGAGTTTGTGTAGACTGTTGCTTAATTTATTTGGCAGTCCTAAGTGAAAAAGAAATGACTCTTCCATGTTTGTAAGCTGCCATAATTTGTTTGCCAAAAAAAGCTGGATCAGTGAGTATGAAAAACCTGCACCCGCATGTCCTGGCCATATTAATGTCAATTAAAGGAGAACAGTTGGGTCTACAATGTAGGAATCATACAATATTAGAGTCAAGAAACAATATTTAACAAGCTTCGGTTCAGAAGGTATCACATGCGTAAGTTAGACAATGCAAAACAAAACAATATTATCCATACAACCTGTTATGAATCAAAAGCCATCAAGATGACACAAAAATGGAGTATTTGAGCATTTCAGATAATAGTGGTGGTGGTGAGTGATGATGAGTAACAGGGTTGTGAAGGGGAGTGTTGAATTTTTGAGGGAGGGTGATGGAGGGAGATATTGAAGAGGATAATGAAGGGGGATAATGAATATCAGGGTTTGGGAGGGTTATTAAGGGAGTGATGAAATTCAGTAGCAAGTGGCTTAAGAATGGACATAATGAAAGGGATGATGAATAACAGGGATGGGGGGATGATGATGTAATTTATTTGTTATAATGTATTTATTTTTTTAACTGTTCGGCCGGGCTAGTTTGGTATATATATATATATATCACTGTGACTGGAACCTTTTCACTTTTTGCTTCCCATCTGTTTAATACGATGTCAGATGGGGACTTACCACTTAAACATCTAGACATACCTCTTACACAACAACCAGGTCCCCATTGGTCCCCGCTGCGGAATTGGTGGCGCTATATAAATAGCTGCTTCGGATGATGATGATGATTGGTGGTGCACTGATTCTCCATGGTGGCACGTTCCATTTTGTACAAACAGGGATATTTGGGGAGAGTGGTGGTCTCCAGGTGCAATAGCACCTTGCTACACCACAGAGCTGTGTCCTGCAGAAAAACCTTTTGGGAGGTGCAATGCCAATTTTTAGTAAGTATAAAATATACTTGATAAGAGCATACAGAGAAAAAATATTAAGAGCTACATCATGCAAAGAAAATGGGTGCTGTGTTGTGCAATTGTACCATAATTATAGGAAAAAGAACTGTGTACTATGATTGGTATAGAAAATATGGAAAAAATGGAGATGCAAATACAAAATAATAAGTATTATTATTAATAAATAAGAATTGTGTAAAATGATAAAATAGAAAAGTGCCATTGTGTTGAGTTATAATGTATTAAACCATTTTCTTACTTAAGATATCAGACCTCTAAATAGTTTTGTACTGTTCCATTATACAATACTATATTTCATAAATGTTTTAGAGATAGGTATTTGCTATTTTTATTATACATGTAGTGCATTTCATATTTATATTACTATATTATTTTAAAGTATGCTCAATGTTACTGGTTTTTAGTATCTCTTGAGTGCATACCATTGTACTTAATGGTGCAACCGATTCGAATCAAAGGCATATTTTACAGGTATATATATATATATATATATATATATATATATATACTGTATATCTTGTTTTCTAGCAATTACAATGCTAGTGAGCCCCATTTGACTAGGCACAACTCCAACAAAATAAATGTTGGAATATTTCAGTGGAATTCCTGCCCCACTGTAATGATCACTCCCTTGACCTCAGTTTCTCCCACCTCTGTGCTCTCATAAATTCTTCCAATTCTTCACACTCTCTGACTATAGCCTTCTTTCTTTCAGCCTCTCCCCACCTCCTATACCTCTCCACACACCTAAATCCATGCATATTCTTGATGTTCTTGACCATTCCCTGTTTTATTCCACACTTGAACCTCTCCTCTCTCCTATAAATGCTCTGTCCTACCCCAATTTGGCCGTTTCCTTCTATAACTGCACTCTCACCTGAGACTTACAAATAGCTCCCCCTGCCATCTCTCACAGCCTTCTGCACTCTAAACCCCACCAGACCCATTATATGCAAAAGTGCTGCTGAAGGAAATGTCACTATAATGCTGACATGCAGCCCTCAGGCCTGTCCTATCTTTCGCTAAACAACCATACTTTAAGTCTCTTATTTCCACCAAGGGGTAAATGTATCAAGCTGAGAGTTTTCCGGCGGGTTTGCTATAGGCAACATCTCCACTTTTCAAACCCGCCGGCAAACTCTCAGCTTGATACATTTACCCCCAAGTCTCTTCCCACAATTTACCCCCTTCCTCCGTCTCCCTTTCAGCCTTTGATTTTGGAGGTCAGTTGACCACCAAAATTGATCCCATCCATGAAGATATTATCTCATGCCTGCTTCACTCACATTATACCCATCTCCCCAATATACCACCTGCAATTCCTGGAGCTGTATCTGGGATTGAGGAGCTTTTCTGTCATCTTCTTCATTATCTCTTTGCTCCCTTGAATCCATTCCCTCTCAATTTTGCCTCTCTCTCCCGCAGTGACTGTCTGTACCTAGTCCAACTCTTTAACCTCCTTCCCCTCATACTTTAAAGAAACTGTCATTGTGCCTATCCTCACAAAACCTCCTCTTAACCTCCCTCTCTCAGAATACCTATCGCCCAATTTCTCTCCACCAATATCTCCAAACTGACAAATCAGCTTGTTTATAATTGCCTCTCAAGCTTTCTCACCTAACATTCCTTCCTTGACACATTGCCATTTGGGTTTCTCTCTCCTTTGCTCCTATGAAATTGCCTTAACTAAAGTGACTTATGATCTTCTTCTGTCTAAGTGTTACTTCCCCATGTCCATCATACTAGACCTCTGTCACTTTTGACACAGTTGATCCCCATCTCCTCCTGCACTCATTTTGTTACATTGGCTTTGGGGGAACTGTTCTCTCCAGGTTCACTTCCTATTTCTTCAACACTCCTTCGCTGTCTCTACCAGCAACTCTTCCTCACATCCTCTCTCTCAGCTTTCTTTCCAGTGGGGTTCTACAAGTCTCTGTCATAGACCTTCTGCTCTTCTCATTGTACACTTCCTCCTTTGAAGAACTTTGGTCTTTGATACCACCTCTTTTCTAATATTAAAATCTATCTTTTGTCCCCAACCCGTCCTACTTTCTCTATTCTTGTGTGTCTAGCTGTTTCTTTGCCATCCCCTCTTTGTCATCACAATTCTACCTAAAGCTCAACATGTATAAAACTGAGCTCATCATCTTCCATCTTTCTACCTTTGAAACATTGCCAGTATATGATGTTTATGCAACCTTGAGGCTCCCGAATTACTCATATGTTCTCTCATTATCTCCCAACAGGTACTGTATCCTCCTTCTTCCTGGCCTCCTTCCTTGTCTCACTCTTCCCTCTTGTCAGCTCTCATGAACAGAGTTCTTTCTCCTTGTCCGCTCCTACCTTGCCCATTCATGTATCCTTGTATTGTGCCTCTTAGATGTTCTGTACTATGTTTTATGTTTGTTCTGTAGCTTGCTTATTACATCTTTCATATTCTATTTATTTTTTTGTATTATTGCATTTATTCTTCTTTGTTGTTAAGCATTATTCCTGTGCTTGATTTTTATTTTGCTTGCGGGAACTTTACATTTTATGTACTGGGCTCTATTTCCCCACTGTATGTTGCTGTTGAATTTTGTGATGCCTTATTAGTAAATAAGGAGTTTACAACCCCATTTTACTGAAAGCACACAGCGCTATATTAAGTCCACATAATACTTTGAGGAGATCTCTGGCAAGTATCAGTTTGTCAGATTTAAAAGTTACATGAACAATTATAAATTAAAACATGATCAAGCAGCAAAAAATAAAATAAAACAAAACTCTTCTTATTTAAATTGCTTCTTCCTTTGTGTTCTACACAGCAGATTATGGGACACGTAACAAAACAATTCCTAAAATGCTGTGTGCCTCAGCATGTGAAGCCTTCTCTGTTTTTTCCCAGCTGCATTTCATCTTTATTATTACTCTCATATTGATAAATATTGCCTATTAATAAATATGCAATCACTATCTTCATGTGCAAACAATGGTATATTGTTTTCATAGAAATACTGTGGTATGGACTTGGTATTGTTGGAATCTAAATAGAAAAAAGTTTGTTGAGACATTAAAAGATAAGATAATATTTAAAGAAAAAAGTTTTTTTTACTATTATAGATATTATACTTTGAACATTGCCCCTAGCACATTTTTATGACATAATTAATAATGTTATAAATAGATTTTATTAATTATAAAAGTCACAAAAGACAAGGTCGGAGATGTAGGAGAGGGATTAATTAAAGAGGGCTTTGTAAGTGTAGGTAAACAACTTGAATTATATGCTGGAGGGAATGGGGAGCCAATGGAGGGTTTTGCAGAGAGGCATAGTGGATGAGGAACATCAGGTGAGGATGATTAGTCACAATGCCGCATTCAGAACTGATTTAAGGGGGGGACATCAGGCTACCCAGAGAGGAGCAGAATTTAATTCAAGTTAAAGTCTCCATAATAACCTATTATTGTGTTACAAGAAAAAATGATATCCAGAAAGTGTATCATATCAGTTGGGAACTTAAGAGAGGTTTTATAGGGTCAATAAATGCCAGCGATATTATTTGGATTATATACAAACGCAGCCAGAGATACTTAGCAGTTCATTTTGAGAATCCTCTACATAGAATGAGACTCTCCTTCTCCTGTTAATCCTATCTTTCCTAAAAACTGAATATTCATGAATAGCATTATCTTCAACTTCAATTTTAGGGCTCAGCCATGTTTCTATGACACTTACAACTTCATGTTTATCTAAAAAGCACCAAGCTCTTAGTATCAGTAGTATTAAGTAGTATGAGTGAATGAGTATATATGAATATTTACATGGGAAACAGACAGCCTTTTTGTAAGCTTGGAAGCCTCACTATGAATAATATTGACATATAAAGAAAGGCAAGGGCCAGGAGTAGCCAGTGCCGTAACGAGGGTGATGCCGTCGCCCCGGGCGCAAGGCTAAGGGGGTGCAGCAGCCGCCCGCTACCTGCCTCCATACCTTCAGCCCTAAGAGAGAGAGAGACATTTACTTACAACAGTTTTACGCTTTAGCCCTTAAGTCCGTCCCGCATTAAGGGCTGAAGCGTCAAACTGTTGTAAGTAAATGTCTCTCTCTCTCTCTCTCCCGAATTATTTAATGTTTTAACTGTGTGTTTCACAATCTTGTGACAATCCAGTGTTCTAAACTATTTTGTATGTACTCACCAAAATTATTTTGAATCTTAACTAATGATATTTCTGCTAAAGTCAAACAAGTTGTCTGAGTTGAAAATTGTATAGAGTAAAAGCAAGAGGGTATAATTGTCATTAATACACATAGTGCATTTTTTTCCCACACGGTAGTGCCATATGTAATATTTAGCAGTCAATTTACACATACTGGAGCTTTGCTCCAATGTTTGTTTGTTTGAGAGACAATGATAACATGTCACAATATATTAAACTCACTTAAACCTACACATATAAACTGCATAAAATATTATAATATCTATCGCTATATATTTTGGACATACTTTAAATGGTCATTAGGGCAGACAGCCGATTGTTCATTTATTGGAATCCCACCACTGTGCGTGTTTGTGTGTGCATATATATAATATATATATATATATATATATATATAAAGAATTTTTTCAGTAAAGTGCTAGCCACACCCACATTAGGTTGGCCACACCCACTTGTCACATGCCACTCCCACTTAGATGGGGGGCGCCGGTGCCCTGTCTCGCCCAGGGCACCAAAATTTCTAGTTACGGCACTGGGAGTAGCTTCAATATCACCTTGCTACTTACATCGCTAGAAAGGGCAAAAAGTTTAAGTAAATCATGATTAATCTCTATAAAAATAGTACCCGTACACATTGGCTAAAAAATGATGTCACAATAAGAAGCAAAACACAACTGAAAACATTGTATTAATGCAGGTAAATATGTGAATATGGGTTAAAGCTTCTGTCCAGAGGCTTGGTTAAAAAAAGGGATGTCCAAGATGCTTGGTCTGGTATGGTGAATGAGATCCAGTAGCTGAGCAGAGAGTGCCATAGCAGTAATAGTTGGATCAAGACTTTTCATAAGAACTGTATTCCAGTAGATCCTCGGAACACATTTGTCTTTGGTGTGTTTACCCTCTTGGCTCTACTTTATCTTTTCCCACCATTTTCCACAAATTTTACCTGTACCAAGAAAATTCTGTGGGAGGTAAGGCACAGAGCTGTTCATAAATGTATAGATCAGCTATAGGTTCTCCAAAGTCTCTGCTTACCTTATTAACTTCAACTGTGTTTCTTTTGTGGTCAATCAGATTAATTGGTTTACTGTTTTTTTTACTCCTTGCCTGTGCAACAGGTTACATTGCTGTGCAGAAGTGAATAAACATTTCCCTGCTGTTTCCTGGATCCTTACTGTAACTATGCTTCCCGAGTTTGCTTAAAATCTACCTTTGGCTTGTCTTGTGATTTGGTATTTTGCTTGTTTGTAAGTTAGCAACCTCCTAGTAGGACTCAATGATGATTTGTTTTTATAGTGAATATTATTTGACAGTCATCTTTTTTGCATGTGACCAGGAATGAAGGAATATGGAATTTATACTAACAATGGCCCTTTATATACCTTGTTTTAATTCATTTATTGATACAGTATTACACTGTGTTTCTATTTTATTAAAAGAGAGCTTTCACATATCACTTTATTTTTAGTACCATAAAAGTGAATAGAGTTACTTTTATACTGTACACATTATTTACCAAGCTGTAAAAAAGTAACAGCAAGAATTAGCTGGACTATTTAGAGTAATCCCTTTGTCACCAAAGTTTTGTGTAATTTCAGTTAGCATCTTTTTGCAGCTGCTTAATTGTAGGAACATATGGACGAGACATATATAAAGATTTAACATGTCTAGTTCGTAATGCGCTTAATGAGACATGCACCTGACTCGGAGAAGGCAGCATTGGTGCTGGAAATCACTATAGAATTATTGTTGGCTTTGCTGATTGGGTGTTATAACACATGTTAGAAAATTGGAATCATTTACAAGCTAACGATGAGCTGGGGAAATTCAGTGTTATGCAATTGTTATAAACCAAGATGCTATTGTATGTTATTTCATTAGTGCTATTTGATTTAATAGCATACTGTTACGGTAAATTAACTAACACTGAATTACCAGGAACTAATGTAGACATTTTTATATTAAGAAAGTTAATATGGCATGGTTTTCATTAAGAAGTGCATAAAGATATATGCATAGCACATCATCCGCAGTTTATTATCTTAAGAAAACCGTCATTTTATATTGTTCAAGCACTGCGACTATTAAATTTAGAAAGAAAGTAACCAGTTGTAGAAGATAATGCTTTTTGCTTTCAAAGACTACTAATAATGAAGAGCTAACAGGGTTATATGTTCAGAAATTCTTTATTTCTGTTTAGAATCTGAGTTCCCTCTAATATTAACATTATGGAAATGAAGGAATCGAGTGTTTTATCGTGTTTATTCTGTGATTTTCAATTTATCTAGATGAGTGCAAGCTCATTTGGTCAGTGATTGTTGCTCTCATTTTTTAATGAGTGCATTGGCACACATACATTGTAAGCAAACATAGGTATGTTGGTATGCTCACCCATAATGAGGCATGTGAATACTTATGTAGTGTATCACCATAGGCTCAATATGCCTTTATGAGACCAGGACTGGCGAAACATCTTTGTTTATTTGTTGACAATTTCATTTATATTGCTGGACTTCTGAGTTGGGACCTTACTGGTTTCTGACTCTCCTAGCTTCAGCTCCATCCTGATATTATATTTTGGACCACATAAATAACTCTTTGAATAGTACTTTTGTTTGTCAGTGCCTGTGATTCCACTCCTGTTCCCCAACCACATATGTGCTGCATGTGTTCACAGACCTATAACAATAACATCACAAGGGTACACACTGTGCCGACAACATGAGACTCTCATAGGGATACTTGTGCATAGCACAGCAGATGGTGCAATAGCAAATGCAAGGCTGATGTGTGGTGTGCATCTATGTGTTTGCTGAACCCCGACTGCAGAAGCTCAGTACACACACAGTTAATGAGTGTCGGGTTAGTGCCGTGCATGTAACGTCCCTGCTGTACTCTGATTCTGTGAGACACTTACCTGTCCACATTCCTGTTCCTGATCTCAGCCGCTTCTCTGTTCTTCCGGGTGGACAGTGCGGCTGCAGTAATGTGGCACAGGGGTGGGGAATTTGAATTCCCTTCTTCTATATCTAGCACCCTCTGACACACTGCCTGTGTCAGAGCAACAAGTTACCACTTGGCGTCTGGCTCTCCCTGTGAATCCTGTGCTGCTTACTGGTGTTTCCATGTGCATGACCTTTGGCTCCTTAGACCACTGCTTTTGGATCCTCTGCTGCCTGTGTACCTGTGTATCCGACCTGGCTATCCATATTAACTACGCTGCTGCCTGCGTATCTGTGTTTCCGACCCGGCTATCCATATTGACTATGCTGCTGCCTGTGCTACTGTGTATCCAACCTGGCTATCCATATTGAGTACGGTGCTGCCTCTGTTCTGACCTGGCTATCCTTTCTGACTACTCCGCTGTCAGAGCACAGGTGTATCTGACCCGGCGACTCTCCTGAATTTGGTGTATCCTCAGTGTAACCGACCCGGTATTCCACTGTATGCGGCTTGAATTCCTCTGAGTGTGCTGTACCACTTCAGCTAACCAATCCTCCCCTAATGTGCTGTACTACACTACTACTACAGAGTCTACTCTCCCTTATCCTGCAGGTCTCTTATCTACCGTCTATCACCTATTACGTCAGTGGGCTAACCTAAGGGCCAAGAACCTCTGGCGGTTCTTGGTGAAGACCGGGGGCTTGGTTAGACTCTGCGCCTTGGGAAAGCCTGCGTTAGCACTGACTGATAGGAATCTCCTGTGAGACGTGACAGATTCTTGAGAGTGGGGGGATGAAGGAGGAGGATTGTGAAGGAAGTGTAGGATGAAAGAGGAGGAGGAAACAAGAGGAGGATAAAGGGAGAAGGAGTAGGAGGAAGAAAGGAAGGAAGATAGAGTAAGAGGCTAGAGATGAAAGAGGATGAAGGATGATGAAGATAGAGGGACAAGGAGGAGTAGGATTAAAGAGGATGTGGATGAAGGAGGATGAAAAGATGGAAAAATGCAGGTGACCCAGTTACCCAGCCCAAGGTAGTAGCCCACCATGGAAGCAGCCCAGGGGCAGATGCCCCCCTGCCCTCCAGCCCAGCCTGCCGTGCTGAGGAGGATGATGGAGGATGATAGAGGAGGAAAGAGGAAGATAGAGAGAGAAGGAAGAGGTTAGATGAGTAAGGAGAATGAAGGAGGAGGGTATTGAAGTAGTAAGATAATATAGTTAGGAGGAGGATAGAGGAGAAGGATGAAGGAGTAGGATGAAGGTGAAGAAGAAAGAAAAGAAGGAAGAGGAAGAAGTAGGAGCAGGAAGAGGAGAAAGATGGAGGAGGCTGGTAACTTCATCTCTCAGCTCTCAATTCACAGCACATAGAAAACCTGAGCCTCTGGGAGCGCCTGAATTCAGGTACCTCAGTCAAGTAAGTAGCTGTGTGAATTCTGTGTGTCCCTCTAATGGTGGAGGGAGTAGAATAATCTTGTGTAAAGTGCAGCATAAGCATAGACTGGAAATGTGACACTAGTCTCTGTATTATATGGACATCACTTGGATGCTCTCTGTATTGTATATCAAACAGTATAATACTTGCTTTGTTTTACTTGCAATGCATTCTCGTTATTTTTCCTTGAGTATGCAGGGCCTAATTCATTACGAAATGCAAAAGGAGCGTAATGTGCACTCTTAAAAATATGCATGTACATCGGGTATATGCATGTCCGTATGCAACAAGGAGTGTACGCGAATATACGTTTGATGATGAATATGGGTCTAGGTCCATTCTGCTCTAATAAACAAGAAACTGCAAAATATGTCCAATACATATTTAGAATATCAAGACACAAAAGAACGCAGAAAAAAAATCTATTATTAATGTCACCTGTTTATGATATACTACAGTCATGGCCAAAAGTTTTCAGAATGACACAAATATTATTTTTCACAAAGTCTGCATCCTCAGTTGCAAATATAACATATGTTATTCAAACTTTTGTTAATGTGTGCAACACTATAGATGTTGCTTAGAATCTGTCAATTTATGATGGCAATTTGCATATACTCCAGAATGTCATGAAGAGTGATCAGATAAATTGCAATTAATTTCAAAGTCTCTCTTTGCTATGACAATGAACTTTATCCCAAAAACAACATTTCCACTACATTTCAGCCCTGCCACAAAAGGACCAGCTGATATCAGGTAAGTGATTCTCTCCTTAACATAGGTGAGAGTGTTAATGAGAACTAGGCTAACGATCACTTTGTCATGCTGATTGAGTTAGAATAACAGACTGGGAGCTTTAAAAGGAGGGTGGTGCTAGAATTCATTGTTCTTACTCTGTTAACCATGGTTATCTGCAAGGAAACACGTGCAGTCATCATTGCTTTGCACAAAAAGGACTTCACAGGCAAGGATATTGCTGCTAGTAAGATTTCACCTAAATCAACCATTTATCAGATCATCAAGAACTTCAAGTAACTTGGGTAAAGTCATTTTCTCTGATGAATCCCTTTTCAGATTGTTTGGGGCATCTGGAAAAAAGCTTGTCCGGAGAAGGAAAGGTGAGAGCTACCATCAGTCCTGTGTCATGCCAACAGTAAAGCATCCTGAGACCATTCATGTGTGGGGTTGCTTCTCAGCCAAGGTAGTGAGCTCACTCACAATTTTACCTAAGAGCACAGTCATGAATATAGAATGGTACCAAAACATCCTCCAAAAGCAACTTCTCCCAACTGCCCAAGAACAATTTGGTGATGAACAATGCCTTTTCCACAGGATGGAACACCTTACCATAAGGCAAAAGTGATATCTAAGCGGCTCAGGGATCAAAACATTGAACTTTTGGGTCCATGGCCAGGACACTCCCCAGACCTTAATCCTGTTGAGAACTTGTGGTCAATCCTCAAGAGGCGGGTGGACAAACAAAAACCCACAAATTAGGATAAATTCCAAGCATTGATTAGGCAAGAATGGGCGGCCATCAGTCAGTATGTGGGCCAGAAGTTGATTCACAGCGTGCCAGGGCGAATTGCAGAGGTCTTCAAAAAGAAGGGTCAACACTGCAAATATTGACTCTTTGCATATACTTAATCTAATTGTGAATAAAAAGCCTTTGACACTTGTGAAATGCTTGTAATTTTACTTCAGTATACCATAGCAACATCTGACAGAAAGGTCTAAAAACACTGAAGCAGCAAACTTTGTTAAAACAAATACTTGTGGCATTCTCTAAACTTTTGGCCATGACTGCAATGATAAAACATTAAAAAAAATAATTAATTTTTCCCATGAAATTCATTTATTAGGATGTAATAAATGTCTACTATACATAAAATATATTTTTACACTTGCTCTTGATTGCAAACACAAATTCTAGCTAGAGATGCTTGGACTCGGTTTTCTGAAAACCGAACCCACCTGAACTTAGGGGATCCAAGCCGACTCGGTATTTTCGCGCATCCTTGGATCTGAATCAAGGTAAGACGTCATTGTTGCGTTGTCGGATCTCGCGGATTTTGGATTCCATAAGTACCTCCCTTCCAAGGAGATCCAGCGCCATTACTCACACATATTATATGCAACAAATCGACAAGCAAGCTCTTTAGTGAATCAGGCCCGCACTGTGCAGTGTCCTGACTACATTGACATAATTTTCTACTCAGTCATTTCATATTTACAATTTGTCATTCATGGTTAATAAAACTTTAGCCCTCAACTGTCCTGATCCCATCATGATAGTTCGATTTTTGTGGGACTGTGGAATATGAGGAACTTGAGGTATTTGCTACTCTTCATTTTTCTTAAATTTTGTATGAACCAGTTGGTGAAGTGTGTATCATGTAAGTGAGAGGAGAGGGAGATGAATGAGGTTAGAGGGAGGCGCTACTATCAGAGCCATATTAACGCATGGGCACGCTGGGCAGATGCCAGGGGCCCCAAGAGCATAGGAACCGCATACTCTTGCCAACTTTTCAGTATATCATTCCAGGATCTTTATTCAGAGCCTTCAAACCCTCTTTATTAAAATGTTTAGGTAGACTAATCACCTCCGTATCAGCTGTTATCTGTACATGCGATCTTGCTGTTGGAAATATATATCTTGACTTTAATGAAAACAACGTACACATTCTAATTGTACATAAGCAATACAAAATCTACACACATAATTTTTTTATTCAGTCCATGTCAGTTGCCTCCCCCTGCTACCTAATAAACGTAAATAATGAAAGAAATGGAAAGGAGCGCAATGAAGTTTATAGACTATGACGTGACAGTGGCTTTGTTTCGGTTTCCGTTGACTCTGTTCTCTAACTTTTGATGCAAAAATGTGTAGGTAGGGCCACAGTGCACTGCGATGTCCGGGGGCCTATAATGCTATTAAGACGGCCCTGGCTACTATGTGTCCATGATGCTGACTACACACCCCTGGTGCTGCTCTTAATAGGCCCTTTATCATTTTCAGCTCCAGGCACGAGTGACTGTTAATATGGCCCATTGGACACTGCTATTTGGGATACACCTGGAACTCTTTAGTCTCAGATCTCATGGTCTAATAACTAAAGACTAAAGATGCTCAAACAGGTAATGGTTCAATTATCAAACCAGTTTAGAGAGACAGTTCTAAAATTCAAATGTAATTTGGAGTTTCTCCAATTTTATAATTCTAATATGTTCTGACTGTTCCACAGTGTTTGCATCTGTTCCACAGTATTTGCGTCTGTTCCACAGTGTTCGATCTGGGCTGCAATTTTGCAAGCCGGTTTTCACACATTTCAGTTAAATTTGCTTAGTTTTGATATTTTTGTTTTGTAAACAGCGCACCTTAAACTCGAACGGAGGACCTTGAACGTCAAACTGAGAAAACCATTGTGTTTGTAGTTCGAATTAAAAAAGTGTCAACATACTGTTATAGTAAGTAAAAAATATGCAGTTTTAATTGTGTTTTAAAAACCGACCAATATAATGCGAATGGTGAATAGTTTCTATCCTCGAACTTTGAAATAATACAGTCCTTGAACTTTGATCCGGGAATAAAGAACTTTGAATGCAAACCACAAATACGATTGTTGGAATTCAAGTGCGCAGCGCCAACATAAAATAAAAACCTGCAAACTTAAACAGCAAACAGGAGCCATAAATTTTGAACTGCAATTGGGGTCCATAGCTGACTGTACTGCAAACAAGTTCAAGGTCATCAAACCAGGGAAACCGGTTCAAAATGTTTGAGCATCTCTACTAAAAACTGAGAGAATTATTTGTAAAGTTTCTGTTTAATGCTTCTGCTTGAGTTTTAAACTGTTATGTATGTTTTAACCTATTGTTAATAAAAATAATAGATTTAATGCCAATGCTATTACTGTTGATGTGTTATAGCTGCTTACCAACTTTGCAAAATATAATATTAAAAAGTGGTGAATAATTAGCAAACTAGTTTGCAGTACACACTAGGGGCTAAATTTTCTAAACTGCGGGTTTAAAAAAGTGGAGATGTTGCCTATAGCAACTAATCAGATTTTAGCTGTCATTTTGCAGAATGTACTAAATAAATGATAACTAGAACCTAAATGGTTGCTATAGGCAACATCTCCACTTTTTCAAACCCACAGTTTAGTAAATATATCCCTAGATCTGCAGAGAGGATAAATAAATTGGCAACCCATGCTTTGTGTCCCCATCCATAGAAATCCCTCAGATATATAGATTACAATGCGGTATGTTTGCAGTCACCGTGGAAAACACCAATTATTACAGCAAAATTAAAACCTGTTCTTACTAATTTCAAGTAAATGTAAATTAGCAATCATCAAGGGCTATGGGATAAAACTGTTGCATTATTAAGCTTGTACATTGCTAAACACTTGTGTGTGAAATTGTGAAATTATTACTATTATTTATTTATTTTATAAGGCGCCACAGATAACGTAGCGCCGGATACAGGAGCAAGTAACAAATAGATGAGGTAATACGTATAAGTGGCCCAGGTGAGTGTGAGTAATGCTATGGGGACTCATAAAGAGTGCAGCAAAAGAGATAACAGGATGTACAAGCAAGTCAGACAGTGGACAGACATGGGACAATAGGCAGAGAGGACCCTTCTTGCGAGAGCTTACATTCTAGAGGGAGGGGTGGTGAGAGACAGTGGAAATCCAGGTTTCCAGCCATAACATTATAGCTTTCATCCTAAGATTACCATAAAATACCATTTGCACAGATTTTGTCCTTATCAATGAGAATTGAACCCTACTATCTGCTGAATACTGTCATTCAGGCAATGCCTGGGGTGAGTGATTATTGCTTAACCTTGCCAGTAATTTTGTAAATGAAGAAAACACTTTTCTTTCATTTTGGCTATAGCAATGCTTTATATTTATTTATTTTCCTCATGTCATTGTTATTATTGTTAACTTTATTTATTTTCTCCAATGTTCTATCTGGTTTGTACGTGAGCATTTTTGTTTGACTGAAAATACCGTAAATATCATAATGATGTACCCAATAAATTTAATGTAAATTGAACAAGGGCATATAAATCTATGACTCCTGTAAACCAGTAGAATGAATTTAATGAATCATCTATTAGTCTGTACGGAATACAATACTGCAATGAATATATGTGAAGAACTCCTTTGAGATTGCAGAGGAGTTCTTGACTTTCTGAGCAGCATTAGCACAGCTATGCACAGTACGATAATAATGTATAAATCAGGAAGGTGGTCTGTGTCAGGCTGAGGCAGACACTTTCCAGACATAATAACAAATTCTAGCATTAGATGTCCCAAAGTTATGATGGGAATCTTTTTATTTATGCTAAGGATAGAAATCTAGTTTCAAGATCTGTAGACATATAAGCAGTTTGCCTGACGTGAATTTATAAACCAATCAAAAGATCAGGATAAAAGTTCTAATCCTCTTTTACTGTATCTTGCAGAACTGTTTAAGAAAAACTACATAACACAAATAATTTTGATGGCAATTAATCTAGATTATAACTTTTTAATGTGAAGATCAACCCAGTAAAGTTAATTGGTACCTTCTTGCAGCCTAAGCGTTGCACAGGCATGTATGTTTAGTAAGAGAGAAAAATGGCAAATACTATAATGCTGAACCCAGGCAGTTATTAAATGAGAATAAGAGAAACATAAACATAACATGTTTGAATGCACAAAATGTATCAACATCATTGTATTACATTTTAAGCTCTTGTGGAATATTTACTAAACTGCAGGTTTGAAAAAGTGGAGTTTTTGCCTATAGCATTCAATCAGATACTAGTTATCATTTATTTAGTACATTCTACAAAATGACAGCTAGAATCTGATTGGATGCCATAGGCAACATCTCCACTTTTTCAACCTTGCAGTTTAGTAAATATACCCCCTTGAGTCTCCTGATCTACCTACTTATAATGTCCCCTGATTTCTGAAGAAAGCCTGTCAACTGGTCATCTTAATATCCATAACATTACTTTAGTTTTCTCTTATTAAATATTTTTTAAAATGTAACACCAGGTATAGTTAAACCTCTTACTAAACAGCAATGGTATGTTGTCAAGCTACTGAAACTGGACAGTCATTTTAAAAAAACTGGTGTGAAATAAACTAAATAAAAAAAATATACCAAATATATTAGTCTTCAGTCTTGTGCTGTGGGCTCTAATCGACACATCCATCAGTTGGCAGGAATGGATGAAGCTTTTAGCTCCACACCAGCCATAGATTGCTTATGCCTACCCACCCCCCAATGCATGGTGGGGGAAAGCCTTGAATGTGGCATGCTAAATCCCAGCAGCACAGGGGCTGCATAGGGTCCGAAGCACTAAGCTGGAGGTTGATACTTTGCCCCCACCAGCACCAGAGGAAGGCAGGAAGGTCCCCAGCAATAGATTGGTGGGCCTTTTCTTCTCCATTACTTACCAACCTTATTTTGGTTACCTTATCCCTCATGGCTTTCATTGGGATGACTTTACTTTTCCCATTCACCAGCTTTTATCAGGGGGGATTGGTTTACTTCACCCTTCTCCAGCTGCAGAGGAACAGTTAGGTCCCCTAGCACTAAGCTCAGAGGCTCTTTCTCAGGCTCAGACCACCAATGGCATGGTAGTGTTTATTTCCCCCATCCCATTCTGCGCTAGTAAATCAATATACATGGTTTGGTCCCAGGTAGTGCCACTCACACTAGGTTTGTGACGGTTTTATTAAGATACCACCCACAAAAAAGTAAGAACTTTTAGTTTTAAACTGAACTTGTTCTTTTTATCATTCTGACAAAATATGCAGCTCATAGTACCTAAAGGGATAAGTGATGAATCTCAACTTTACAAATATGAAGCCCATACCGGTGACCTATACCATCCTCATTTCTGTAATACTCTTTCAAAGTGAATGATTCCAATAGAGTTACTTACAATAAACCACAAAATCAATTCATACCTGGTCCAAGAAAAGGACAAAATTTTCTTCAATGTCATTCTGTGACTTTCCTATTTTAGCATAGAAAAACAATAAAGTTAGAGTTAATGCTAGTTAAAGTAAAATATGGATTGTCAGGGTTATTCTGTTCCTTAAAAATTACACATAAAACTGGACTTTTAATGGTCTAAACTTTTTTTTAAAAAAATGGTTGCTGGAATACCAATCACCCATATAAATCAATCTGTCATTTAACTCCTTTGGGGGGAATTCAATTGCTCGCATTACTGCCGAAAGTAACGCGGCCTGCGCACTATTACCGTTAATACGAGCAGAAATCCAGGTTAAAATCACCGTATTAACGGTAATGATGTGCCGGCCGCCTTACTTTTGACAGTAGCATGGCCAATTGAATTCTCCCTTTGTACATTAAACAGCAAAATATTGTTGATATGTATAACACGCATTAACAAATTTGCTGTAAATTTTCTAAAGCATTATGTATCTAGGAAAATATTCTAAAAATAGACGCATGGGAGCACTAACAAATACTCGATTATAGATTAATTTGGCACAAATTATAAAAAGTGGCCTTGTCTATAGTCAACATGGCACCCACACTGTTGTAGGAGTACTGGCTTAAATATATTGACTTTAGAGAACATGTAATTTGGAGACGGTTCTCTATCAGACTACATTCAATTTTTGAACAATGATCAATACTAAACATGAAACCAAATTAACCACCTGTAATTTACTACTGAATATAACAACAACAACTACACTTAAGGGATTACACACAAACCACAATCAATTTTCTTTCTGTTGAGTAGTTAGGATTCATGTGTGTCTTTCCTATTGTTTTATTATTTTACTTGTTTTACCTTTAATGGTGAAAGTTGTTTTTTTTTCCCTTAAAGGACCATTAAACCTCCAGTGTATTTATTTATTTAAAAGAGCTGCTGATATCATCGAGAAAAAAAAATTGCCAAGTTTTCACAACGTATCAGAACTACAAATATTAAGGGTAAGAGCATGATTCTTGGGGGAAATTCCTTTCCCCTGAATACAAGACTTTCATTCAGAAAGTCTAATCAGGGAGGAATGTTTTAGACTAAAATACAGGTATTGGACAATAAAATGCAAACACCTTGTAAATGAGGGACACCAAGCATATTGAAATCAAGGGCTTCCACACAGGTGCAGCTCATGCATGAATTAAGCCATTTACACCAGTACATGGCATTAAAGGGTTCACCTGTGCACTTTGATGGTGTAGGAGTGAGGTGTGCACTATAATATATATAATATTCTTAACCTAGTTAGACCACTTTGATCGGTTCTTTCTTTCAAACTGACTTAACAACCCACTGAGTTCGCCGCAAGCAGGCGGTGAAACGCATTTGGAAGAAGAACACTATTACAGCGGACTACAACTACAAGAAAATGCACAGCACATTTTTTAATTCTATTTCATCATTTTGTTTTTATATTTTCTTTATTAGTATCACTGATTTTTATTTATCCATTTGCTTAATAGTATTATTTGTTCTGTTTACTTTATTCATTATTTTTATTGCCCGTTTCATATACATTAATTTTTTTCTCATACTATATGCAGTTATTCACACTGTGGGGTTACCTTCATAACATATTGAACATATTTTGTTATTCTTTTTTTATCAGCTTGATTTATTTATTTCACAAATAATATATTTATTTAATTTCCATTCCCGTAATCTTGTGTTTTATATTTATTTACCACCACCAGCTTCCATAAAACATTTTGACATTTAGAAAATATTGTATCTTGTTATCACTGTCTGAGCAAATCTCACCATACTCATTTAAATTAATTATATTCATTGTCTTCATCAACCTTTGCACTATTATTTATTCTATCATATACTTAATTGAAATATGTTTTACTTTACATTTTCATCAATCTCATTCGTGTGTGCTCCTCATTCCTCTATTTATTTACAATTTGTAATTTATTTTACTATTAACTTCTTACTAATTATATAATTATATATACATGGTCTTGTATATGGTAGACTGCCCTGGATGGCTATAATTGTGACTAACATGGCTGCAAAGGGAGACAGAGGTAATTTTGATAGAGGTGATTGGAGGGTCACGTTTGGTGGGAGCATCAGTGACCAAGACAGCACAACTTGCCAATGTTTCAGTAGATATCTAAGGTGATGTCAGTATGGAATTTAGAGGATAAAATATTATCAGCAAAGGGCAGCAGTTGGTGGAAGCGCATTCTCTGGGATCGTGATATCAGAGTTGCGAATTCTGTGGTACAAGTAGTACAGGCAATGGACTAGGGGAGAAAGGAAATATGGGCAGATGAATCGTCCTTTACCATGTTCTTTACAGACTGGTGCATGTGTGGTGCGAACTTAAAGCACTGTCGTAACTGCTTGATTCCATATGGGTTACGCTAGTTTCATAATGTTGTCATACACATTTTGGTGTTTACAGATATTTGTCCACTACTTGTAGGTTAAAACAGAGGACAATAGTTTGCACCTGTCTAATAAACATATACATTGCATTGTCAAATATCTTATATTATGTCATTGTGTAGGTCTTTTTACATGTAGGCTACGTATGAATTTTACAGGATTATTTTTTTTTTATAAATTATTTTTTTATTATAAAAAATGGTGCAGCTTATACAAATGTAAACAGTATTATATAGACAATTGAGTATTATCTTTAGCCATCTATCCAAACACAATATATATATATATATATATATATATATATATCAAACAAAACCTGCAGTATGAGTCATTTAGATGCGTTCAAGTAGATAACAACAGGCTTTGCAGACATAACTAAACACTATACAATTTAAAGTATCGAAACGGGTGTAATTGCCTAACCACTTTTTGGATGGGGTAGGGGAAGGGGAAAGGTGGGGAGGGGAGGAAAAGGAAATCTTGGGGAAATAAATCTTGGGCTTTAGTTATTCCATTGAGCATATAATGTAGTTTTCTTGAACTCCATTCATTTATATCATAATAGATAGAATACACTGTATATATCTTCTGAGGAGTAAATCATGTCGTCCATTGACATGTAGAAGTCTAAACGTTCAAACCATTCTTTGATAGAAGGGGCTGCTGGTGATTTCCTCCAGTGGACCGGTATCACAGCCTTTGCTGCGTTGCTGAGGTATTTCACAGTAGATTTTTTGTATTGGGAAATGGGTATTTTGGTGTCGTTTAGTAGCCAATAAGTTGGACAATTTGGTAAAGCGGTACCCACTTTTGCATTAGAAAGGAGTATAACTGTATCCCAAAAGGGTCTAAGAGACGAACATGCGCACCAGATATGAAGTGAAGTGCCCGTCTCCAATTGGCATCTCCAGCAAAGATCTGGAATTCCCGGGAACATTTTAGCTAGGATGCTGGGACACCGGTACCACCAGGATAACACGTTAAATTGCTTTTCAACCACTCGCCCACATACACAACTGGCTTGGGTACGTTGGAATATGTCGCTCCAAACTGGCTCAGATACAACAATTACCAACTCACGTTCCCAGTCATTGGTGAATTTCAGTAATTTGCGGAAGGAATGTTCAATTTGTATGCTATATATGGCGGATAGCGTTTGTTTTGGATGTTGAGGATTTGTACATAAGGACTCAAATTGTGTGAGTGTTCGCCCTGACAACTCACGAATCCCTGGGGAGCCTGTAAAGTGTTTCATCCGTAAGTATCTCCATATGTCTGAATTGGGTAAATCCAATTTCGACTGCAAATCAGCAAAATGTATGACCCCTGATGCACCCACCAGCTGGCCGATTCGAGTAACTCCTGCTTGTATCCATCGGTGAAAGCCCTGCTTTATGATACCGGGAGGAAAGTCTGGGTTGTTGAAGAGTGGAGTCAAGGGTGAGTATTTGTTGAGATATGTGGTATATTTCGTAGCCTAGACCACTTTGTCAGGGTGGGAGCAATTGTTGGGTGCTTGATAATGGGAAATGATAATTGCCAATGAGTGAATTTAATCTGTGTTCTTAGTGTATGTCCCTCAATCCACACCCATTGTTTATCTAACCCCCCTCTCGTTCAGTCGAGAACCTTATTCAACATGACAGCATCGTAATAGGTTGATAAATATGGCAGTTGTAAACCACCAGCATGTTTGCATCTATATAGAATGTCATGTGTGAAGCAGGGTCTACTGCCTCTCCAAACAAAGTGTCGCATAGCCCTGTGTAATTCATTAAACCATGAGACAGGAATGTAGACTGGGAGTGTGTGTAGTAGGTAGAGGACTCTAGGCAGTAAATTAATTTTCACTATATTAACTCTACCTGTCAGCGTAAAGTCCTTCGGGAGTTAGTCTCTCAATTTTTTTCGAATGGAGGCGGTGATAGGAAGGAAATTATCTGCATATATCTTTGAGACATGCTTGTTTATAATTACTCTTAAATATTTGAGTTGGCGTGAGAAATAGGATTGTGCGGATATCGAGTTGAAGGCCTGAAGCATAAGTGACATTAATTGAGTTTTGAAGGTTTTCTAATATGATACTGTAAAGCCATCGGGACCTGGGCTCTTCCCTGAAGGGGTTGTCATGTTTCCTCTAGTTCCCCATAGGAGAAGGGAGCCTCTATCATTTGCATACTTTCTGCATCTAGTGTGGGAATGTCAATCCTGCTTAGATAATTCGATATACGTTCTTGTTTAAATGAACGTGTTGCTTGGCTTGAATCACTAGTGAGATTATAGAGCTCAGAGTAATAGGTGCAAAATGCTGCGGCCATATCGGACGAGGTGTCACATAATTTCCCGGTATCTGACTTGATACGTGATATGTATAATTATGCTCTTTGAGCCCTCAGAACCCATGCCAAGAGTTTACCAGGTTTATCTCCCCATTAAAAGAACTTATTACAGCATTTACGGTAATCGAACTTTATCTTTTCAGACATCAGTTTATTTAATGCCTTTCTAGTTGCAGATAACTCAGCTACAGTGTTCATCTCCTCTGAAGCTTTATGTCTCATCTCTAGGGATCTAATTTTCTCGAGAAGGGTTTCTCAGTAAGAGATTTTTTGCTTTTCATAAGCGTGTACCACTATATAAGTTGTCCCCTTATGACGCATTTGTGGGCTTCCCTTAGAGAGATTTTGGAAATATCAGGAGTATTGTTCATTTGGATGTATTTGTCTATTTTTGCCTCAATTTGGGCTTTGTTACATGCGTCTTGGATTAAAAGCTCATTTAGTCTCCATGTGTACAGTCTATGGCCCGGGTGTGATAGTGAGAGTGACATGTAAACCGGGGCATGATCAGACCACGTGGTCTGACCTTTCTCAACTTCTTTTAGTAGTGTTAAGTGAGTGTGGTGTAAGAAGAAGTAGTCCAGACGTGAATAAATGTTATGTGGGTGTGAAAAGAAAGTGTAATCCCGTTCCGCGGGATGTCTAAGCCTCCATGTATCGGGCAACTGGTGTTCATCCAAGATGCGTCTCACCTTGCGATTTGTTTTCCCCGAATATCTGGCTGCCCCAGATGAAGTGTCAACAGCAGAGTAAAGAATCCAATTGAAGTCACCGCCTATAATGAGGATAGCCTCTCTCAAGGGATCTAATTTATCTAATATGGTTTCTAGGAAATCAGATTGATTACTATTTGGAACGTATACATTCACAAAAGTAAAGGATTGGTCAAAGATCTTGCAATTCAAATCTAAACCTCTACCTGCCTGTAATTTATGTATAGTAATATCCTTAACAGAGAGGCGCCTGGAGAGAAGAATGGGAACCCCAAGCATCTTGCCATCAGGATTGTTACATGTAAATATATATGGGTAATGGTGATTACGTAACCGGGGTTCGGAGCCTAGCTTAAAATGAGTCTCTTGTATAAATGCCACATCTATCTTGGTGGATATCACGTCTCTAAACAGCCTGAATCTCTTTTCCGGGATATTTAAACCCTGAATGTTAAGGGTCATACATTTGGGGTTATCCAACATCGTCAGAGAGAAACAATAAGTATATGTGGCGTAACCCTTGGTAAACCAGAATATAAGTCCAAGCCGTCCAAGTGGGTGGTGACGGGAAGGGGCGGGAAAGAGGGAAGGGGGTGGGAAAGAGGATTGGGGAATAGAAATATGTAAATATTCATAACATCTGATTAAAATATTCACAGATTGTGAACATTGGGAAGAGACCGCTCCGGAGAGACACGAGGAGCCGTAACCCAGTCATGCTCCTAAAAAAACCTGTACGGTCATGGGGTACTGGTGGTATTAATGACAGTGACAATTAAATAACAAAAATTTTTTGTGTGTACTATGACATGTGTATCCTCGGGGGAGAATACCTTATACAACATCTATAATGGTAGTTATAAGAACTGAACTTAGAAAATTAGAAGAATTGTGCTACATATATGAACAAATTACTTAATTTAAGAACTCTGCCCTTCTTGGTCATCTCTCAGAAACTGTGGCACTTGAAACGAGTAAAGGGTAAGGGTACCATGTGCTTATCTGAATCAAACTTGAATTAGTCCAGGGCTACTAAGAAGACCGTATATTAGTCTCTCTAGCGAATGACCGGAATACCCTCCCTCAGGGGGAGGTTGGATAGCTGTAAAGACACATATCAAAAAAGAGAAGACAGCATATATTTTTCGAACAGGGCAGTTATATATCAAGTGATAGAGAAGTTTGTCTTTAAAGAGCAATAGATACACATGGTTCACAGGTGGTGACCTAATAATAGATAATTATGTGTGATGGTCTGAAAGGATTCAAGAATCTTCCTGCGTTGGCCGGTATTGGCGTTTTTGGGGAGTTTTCTTTTGTTTACCAATTTGTCGGAATCTTTCCTCAGCCTGTGGTGCCGCAAATGAGGTCATGTGTAAGGTTGACTCTAGCCTTCTGGAAGCGGGATATGTTGGATATCTAGAGCCAAACAGAAGGCAGAGAGTTCTGACGGTTCTCTTAGGGTTGCTGATTTTCCTTTGTGAACCACCTGCAATTGAAATGGGAAGAACCAGCGGTATTTGATGTTTTTCTTACGTAATTCCTCTGTCAGAGGCCTGAGCATTCTCCTTTGCTGGAGCGTATGCCATGAAAGATCTTGAAACACCTGAATAGTCTGACCGTTAAACTTGAGACCATCCAGTTGTCCTAGTTTCCTCAGGATTTCATCCTTCATCTGTGTGAAGTAATGTTAGCGGCAGTTGACATACCTGGGGCGTTCTGAAGGAGCTCCTCTTGGCCGCAGATCTCTAATAGCTCTGTCGAAGGTAATCACATTGTCCGGAGGTTTTTCTAAGACTTCGTTGAATATTTTTGTAAGGGCTTCAACCAGGCCTTGGGTGGGTATATCCTCTGGCAAGCCCCTGATTTTCAGATTATTCCTGCAACCTTGATTGTCCATATCATCAAGTTTGTAATGAAACCACTGTAGGGCTTTTGCTTCTGCAGCTACCGTGGATTGCAATGTACTGTAGCGTTCCTTGCGCTCTTCCATGGCTACCAGCCTTGCTCTAGGTGAGCAAGATCTGCTTGAAGTGTGGCAACTTCTTGTCGGACCACCTCTTGTAACTTTGTCTCCAGTGTTTCGAAGATTTTTTTGAAAGGTACTTCTTTTTTTGTTGGCAAAGTACGGAGCAGCTGCATGGCTTGTGCTAAATCTGGTTGGTCTTTGATTGGTGATGGCTCTGCGATCTGTGTCTTCACTGGGAGAGGCCCAGGTGTAGATGGCTGGGAAGAGCTGTTAGATGAGGCCATGTCGCTCGCTTCTGAGATAGTTGATGATTTCAAGAATGCACGCAGATCTGAACGCTGAGGAGTTGTTGTTGTTGACTTTCTGGAAACTCTCTTAGTGTTTCCTTTCTTGTCTCTGCCCATCTTGGCTCTCAGATTATACACTTAGCACTTTGCAAAAAGACAGTCTCTTGTCAGTTGTAGTACATATAAGAAAACATAACTTGTCACTGGTCTCTCCCCCCATCTGTGACCTTAGGCATCCATAACAGCCATGGAGTGGCTACTATTACAATAGCATAGCTGGCATCTGTTCCTGTTTTGGGATGATACCATTTTGCCTGCAGATTCTACCAAACTGTAGAATCAGAAAGTGGCCGCTAGGTGGCAGCATAGTCACAATCACCAGTGGAGATGAAAAAGAGCATCAGTCTGCCTTTATTCCTCCATTTTAAATGCTGCACTGTTGTGTGTTTGGTGTTGCTTACGAGGTGTTCTGTAAGAGGTTACTCACTGCCCACCAGATGCCCCAAACACACTGAGACCTCTAAACATTAGAATGAGCAGACCAAGGCAGCACACAAAATCTTCCTTTCATTCAGAGCGCCAAAAGCCGCCGGAAGTGAAGCATGGTATTGGCGCTCGGCACTTCCGGTTCTACTGGTGTGAAGGGGTTGCCGCGGCAATTTCCCTGTTGGTCAGACTGGATCCCCCCCTGGAAGACTGCCAGCCCTCTGTGATGTGCAGGGAACCGGTAAGCAATTTTCCCACCGAATAATACCTGTATCACCCAATGGACCTGCCGCGTCTCTTCACTGCCACCCGCGGTTCTGTGATGGGACTTATTTGAAGGGAGAGCTCACCTTCTGTCGGCTGTTAATATTATTAGGTTTGCGGGTCCCTCCTTAAACGCACATCCTGCCAGGGGTTACTGTGCTGTATCGTTGTGGGTCTATTGGCAGCAGCGCTGGGTGACCGCAGAGGTAGGTGGGAGGTGCCCAGACGTACTATGGATGATCACTGGGGTATTCCTCTTTCCTCTTGTTTGTAGTCTGACAAAGGGCCAGAAAGTCATTGTTATCTGGAGTTTTGTCTCCGTAATTGAGGAGCTTAACAAACCACCGTCTGCTCAGTATGGCTGCCAGGCCAAGCACCCCCACAGGATTATTTTTTGGATCAACTTATATTTTAGATTTGTGGGGACCTTTTATAGGTATTTTTTTTATCAGGTTTGGTTATAGAGTTCTCCAATGATTTTTATTTATAAGGATGGATAAGACTTAACTGCATTTTACAGGAAACATAGAAGTAAAAGGGGAAAATGTATGATTTGTCCATTGCTTATGTTTCTTCCTCCTTTTTGCTATTATTATTTTATAATTCAAACATGTTTTAAAAATAAATTTTAAACTAACCTAAATTTTGTGATGACTGATTGGACATTCCTGTGTGGTAACTTGTACTAATGTTATAGTGGCATTTGTTATTTAATCTATAGTTATGTATATCAATTTAAAAACAAATTCACCTTAGAAATTGTATACATATATACATAACACATTTCTAGGGATGAATACTGTATTATTTTTAATATGCAAAACTCATGCATTGTAAAATTGTTAGAAATGGACCTTTTAAAAATATTACATGCATTTCTTCCTTGTTAAATGTGATATATAACTTGCATATTGAAAATCTAAAATGTAGACTGCTGTAATTATAATAACAATAATAATATAATACTATTATTATACAATACTATAGCATATAATTAAATTTAACTAGTTCATCACTTAAGGTATTAAAATGATCTGCAGTGTCACTTGCACAATTACAGAAGGTGTGCTTTAAACATCTGGGGTGATAAAACAGTTCTGGCTTGGGTTATTCCTTTGACCTCGGTTCTTAATTCCACACATTACAATAATTACACGTCTGGCTAGATTATATGTTAACAAATAGTTTGCGATATACAGTAGGCTATAATTTGACTCTACTCTGTTATGATGATTTTGCCACAAAACAATATTGCATGTCCTTGTATGTGATTGTAGTTTAAGTTATCACAAAACGAAAATGGAAAGGTTAATTCTCACCAACTTTACAAAACGTTTTAGAATTCCTTCTTTGCTTCATTAAGATTGATATATGACAATATGAATATCATTATCTTTTAAAAATAAATTAATTTATAACAACGTAAGAATCTAACAGTTATAAAATAGCGCTCTTCTCTCTCACAATTTATATTTGTTAAGTGTGTGTTTTAAATCATGCTGAAAGCTTCTAGTACTAAAGAAGATTAAAGCTATTTTAAGGCTGTGCTCCACAATTTTGCATAAGCTTTATAGTTTTAACCTAATGAGACCATGAATTGTTCAAGTATCAAAAAATAATTGGTTTTAATGGTGACTGCAGGTTGAGAGCAAAGAGTGATACTAATCTACTTCTGATATTTTCCAGACTTCATTAATTTCAAAATTTGAAATATTAAGATTTAGTTATGCAGCACTTGAGTCTCTGAATATGTTGATTTTGTGGTTTGTAGACTCCTTCTACGTTACTGTGACTAAAGTTTTTGTGAAATTAAAATATTGCATATTTTGAAAATAATAATCGCTCAAATTGAAAAAAATCTAATCACACACATTGGAAACATGTATATCTTAAAAAATATATTGTGGTTCATAGTTTTATGATTTACTGTATATTGTTATTCATATTTTCTAATTTTTTTTTTTTTAACTTCAATAGTATTTTTATTATTAATTTTTCAAAAATTATGGGGTACAGAAAGAAGAAAGGGATGGGGGGTAAGGAAAGGACACAAAATAAAAAGGGAAGGATTGAAGGGGTACATAGTGGGGGGAACACATTAAACAATTCTGCTGTTAAACCATATTGAACACATGAGGGAGGGAACCTAATAGGATCCCTTCCAATTCGTGAAAGTTACACTGGTCGAATGGTCACCATGGAACTACTAATAGGGACATTGGGGAACTTCGCTAAGTGTAGGAGATGCAGGTAGTAAATCAGAGTCTATTCGGTCTGGACGCGCTCCCTCTCCGTCCGTAACATACACATGCCAGCTGAACCACTTCATTATCGGGGACGAGGTGGCAGTGGAGTAGGGCATCCCCTCTGTCTCCATTTCAAAGCTGAATTGCACCTTGGCCACTACTTTCGATATCAAGGGTATCTGTGGTGACTTCCAACCTTGAGCTAAGGACGCTCTTGCGGCAATCAGAATATGACTAAAGACATATTTAGCATATGATGGAAACTGGGGGGGGTAATGCTGCAGTAACGCAACCTCCGGGGTAGGAGAGAGATTTTGTCTAGTAACCTTATTGGCTAGCTGGAAGATTTGTACCCAGAACGACTGTATATGGGGACAATTCCAGAATATATGCATCAAATCCCCCGGAATATTGCATTGCCGCCAGCAAAGTTTAGACTGGGAAGGCCACATTTTATGAAGTCTAGTTGGGGTAAGATACAATCTATTAATTAATTTTATCATCATTTCTGTGTGATTTATACATTTGGACATTCGGAACGAGTTTGTGAAAATGGCTTCCCATTCTTTACTTTCCAACTCCAGTTGAAGTTCAGATTCCCACTGCAGTTGTATTTTGGTTTTATTTTCTGATGTAGAGGGGAGGGTATAGCGGTACCAGAAGGTAATACTGGCTCTATTATCTCCTTTTGTTAATTTAGTGAACAACAAGGGCGGTGGTGATGTAATAGGTAGACCTAGTCTGGGAAGGGAATTAAACCAGTGTCTGAGCTGCAGGTATTTATAAAATTCCTGAGAAGGGAGGTGAAATTTTTCCTTTATTTGTGTAAAAGATAGTAAACTCTGATCGTCTAGTAATTGAGAGAATGAGGTTATTCCGTTTGATACCCATAGGCTGAGATTTAAATTAGGAATTAATTTAGCCACTGCAGCTAAGGAGATATTTTTGGTCGGGACCAGAGTCATAGAATTGGCCTTTAACATTTTGTCCCACACCAACAGGGAGTCCCTAGTTGTCTTTGGTAATTGGGCATTTACAGGGCGCCAATTTTTTGGAACCCAGATCAAATCTGCCAATGGGAAATGCGGGTTAAGAGCTTTCTCCAGGTCTACCCATGGTTTTTGGTGCATCGGGAGGGACCAGTCACGAAGCTGAGAAAGTAAGCAAGCCGCATGGTATCTGTACAAGTCTGGCAACGCCAAACCTCCCTGTTGTTTAGGCAAATACATCCGAGAACTGGCTATTCGTGGGGGTTTGTGCTTCCAGACATATAATATCATAACTGAATGCAGTTTATCAAATAAAGATTTGGGGATACAAACAGGAATAGTACGGAATAAATACATCATTTTTGGGAGCAACATCATCTTGAAGGCTGCGATCCTTCCCAACCAGGAGACCTCGCTGCAGACCCAGGATTTACTTAAAGTTGAAAGTTGGAGGGTTAGAGATGAAAAATTAAGATTAATCGTATTTTCCAGTGAGGAAGTGATTTGAATACCCAAATATTTCAGTGCCGACGTCTTCCATGAGTAATGAAAAGATGTTTTAAGGAGTTGCACCTTCTCATGGGGAATATTTATTGGAAGGGCTTCTGATTTAGTGGAGTTTAGCTTATAATATGAAGCTCGGCTATATGTGTCTAAAATATTATGAAGGGTCGGCAGCGAAGTCCCCGGGTCAGTTACAAAAAGCAAAACATCATCGGCAAATAGACATATTTTATGCAAGGTATTTTTAACAGTGGCACCAGGAAACAGATGTGAGGATCTAATGGATATGGCAAGAGGTTCCATTGCTAAGACAAATATCAACGGGGATAAGGGACAACCCTGTCGAGTTCCGTTTGTGATCGTGAATCTATCCGACAGGAATCCGTTACTAAACACTCTAGCCGATGGGTGGGAATATAAGGCCAAAATAGCCCTCAAGAAGTCGCCATGGAATCCAAACCGGAGAAGGACCCCCTCCATGTAGCCCCAATGTAGTCTATCAAATGCCTTCTCGGCATCAAGGGAGAGGACTAACAGCTCAGACCGGGCCTCTGAGAACCATTCTATAATATTAAGCACTCTTCTCGTATTATCCGAGGCCTGCCGCCCCTGAACAAATCCCACCTGGTCTGGATGGATTAAATTCGGGAGAAGTCCGTTAAGCCTATTTGCTATCAGTTTAGCATATATTTTGATATCAGAATTCAGAAGGGCGATTGGCCTATAATTGAGACACGATGCTGGGTCCTTCCCCGGCTTGGGTATAGCGACGATTCGAGATTCTAACATTTCAGAGGGAAATGACCCATGTGATGTTCCTGCGTTAAATAGTTGCTCTAGTATTGGGAGGAGATCTTCCTGGAACATAACATAAAAGCCATTGTTATAACCGTCAGGGCCAGGGGCTTTGTCTCTTGGTAGGTTTTTAATAATTGTTTGTATTTCAGCTTGGGACCAGGGGGCAGATAGGGATTCTGCGGTCTCCGGATCTACTTTGGGGATATGTAGACTACTTAAGAAGCCATCTATGTCTGCCGGAGACGGTTGATGCAATAAGCTATCCTCTTTCAAATTATATAGTTTAGCATAGTACTGAGCAAACATATTAGCTATACTTTTATGGTTAGATACTTTTTGTCCACTTTCGTTCACTAGATGTTTAATTCTATGTTTGGCTCTTTGACCCCTACACTTTCTAGCCAAAAGCTTCCCCGCTCTGTTCCCTGCAACATAGAATTTTTGCCTAAGTTTAGTCAAAGCTTGTTGTGTTTTGGCCATCAACAGTTTCTGGAGTTGACCTCGGACCTGTGTCAGTTCATTCTTTAGTTCAGTACAAGGGCACTCCTTATTTTGGGATTCTAGGGTTTGTAATTTTAATTCTAGCTCAGTTTGGCGGTGTGCATTAGCTCTTTTTAACCGGGCACCTGTCTGAATCGCCACTCCTCTCAAAACTGCTTTCAGAGCACACCAAAAATTAAAAATATTAGTGTCCTCCGGGGCATTATTTTGACAGTATTGGTGGAGAGCGTTCTTGAGGTCTAATTTAGCTTCCAGAAGTGTCAATAGATATGTTGGCATGCGCCAGGGCCTAGGAGCTTCGTACGGTCGCTCCCTATGCCACGTCCATAACACTGGGGCATGGTCAGACCAAGATATTGGTAAAATTTTAATTTGTTTAGTGGCCTGTAGTGTCCACTTATCAGTTAAGATAAGGTCTATACGGGAGTAGGAATTATGGACAGAGGAAAAATACGTGTAGTCCCTGCCACTCGGTTCCGAGATTCTCCAGACATCATACAGGTCGAACTCTGCTAACAGCTTAGAAAAAGCTAATGAAGGTCCTGGTATAGCGGGAAGAGTAGAATTATAAGGAGAAGATGGAGATGGGGAGGACCTATCTAGCCTAGGGTCTGCCACAATATTAAAGTCTCCCATGACGATCAATTTACCCTCTTTGTGTTTCTCTATTTCCCGGAAGACTCTTCTTAAAAAAGGAATCTGGCGTGAGTTTGGAGCATAAAGTGAAACCAGGGTCACTGGTTTGTTTTCTAATAGACCGACTAGGATCAAGTATCTACCCGCTTTATCTGCTATGGTAGTCTTATTCACATAAGTAACTCTACTGCTAAATAGCAAGGCTACTCCATTACGTTTTAATGGGCCGTTTGCCGTGAAACAAGTCTGATAATGGTTATCTCGAAGAATGGGGGGAGCTGCGGCCCTAAAATGTGTTTCCTGCAGGGATACTATGTCAGCATGCAGCTTGTGAAATGAAGTTAGGGCTAGTCTCCTTTTATTTGGAGAATTCAAGCCTCTAACATTTTGCGTAAGAAATTTAACCATTTAGAATAATAAGTGTATCTATCATATTATACTTTAAGTAATCTATTGCCCTGTGGACATTCTTAAAGCGGGGTGTCCTGTAACATTGTATATTAGAGTAGAAAGAATGGGCCTCATGTGAGACATCGGTACCCAAAACAAGAGTATTAGATGTGACGACCTTAGTATGTAATGGGGTGTTCCCAATTGAGGGGGAAATAACGGTGGGAACGGGAAACATAGGGAAAAAAAAGGGGGAAAAAACTGAAATAACCCAAAACATTGGGTTAGAGTATTTGCTGGTAGGGAAGCAAAACCAGCAAAATAAGTAACTTGGGGCGGGTCAGGCCAATTTTGGCTCACCTCATCCCTGTCACCCCAACAAATCCCTGCATACTTAAAGAATCTAAAATTCAACCATATCAGAGAGAATATAACTAGAGTGCAAAGATATAAAGATCAAATTCCACATATCTCATAACAACATAACCGTAAAACATTAACACAATACAGAAATAGTACCTTAACCGTTAAACGTATCCTATAGATAAATAAGTGTCCGACTCTTTTGCATCCGGAGGTGAAACACGGCATCTTCCTGCGACCTCCAGCACCTGCAGTAAGTAACGTGACCAGATAAAAGGCACACCTGGTTATAACATAAGTTAATGAAAACAACAAGATACTTTTGAACGTGGGTGCTCAGAGGACTCCAGACAACCACTGGTGGGTCGCCCCCCGGAAACTTTAGAACTAGTTTGAATAGCCGCAGAATCCGTGTCTCAAAGACCATGGTGATATAGGACTTCCAGAGTATTTAATCAGATGGAAAAATATCGGGGCCATTCAAGCCCACTACAATACTCAATTTGACCAGTCTTGTCTCACACGGGACCTAGGAGCGGTTGCAACGTCCTGAACAGGGACACTCCAGGTTTTCAGTAACGTTATACCTTCCTCAACTGATGCAATAACGTGGGTAGAGTTATTCCTCCTGATGATTAACTTGACAGGAAATCCCCATCTGTATATGATGTCTTGGTCTCTTAGTGCTTTGGTGATTGCTTGAAAGGATCTCCGTTTAGATATCGTAGCCATAGAAAAGTCTTGAAATATCTGAAGATTCTGGAGGGATTCAGCGTTATCCTCTGATCTAGCCGCTCTCAGTATACGTTCTTTAGTTTGGAAGAAGTGGATTCTCATAAGTGTATCTTTAGGTAGGTCATCCGACACTGATCTTGGTCTAGGAAGCCTATGTATGCGGTCAATCATCAAGTCCTGTTCAGTCGCTCCAGGCAATAGTTTGCGGAAAAGATCTGTTACATAGGGGAGTAGCTCAGCTGAGGTAACTGAATCTGGAATACCCCGTATCTTGATGTTATTCCTTCTGGATCTATCCTCCATATCCGCAAATTTGTCCCGAAATGTGCTCACTTCTGCTTTCAAGGTTGCATTCTCCGTTATTAGATTATTATGCGAGGCCGTCAGCTCTTCCAGTATATCTTCAATTTGGCCAGTACGACCGCCTAACTCCGCTACCTCCCGCTGTATCTCCCTGATCGACGATCTCATTTCTGATAATATTTCAGATTTAAACATGGAGAACATGTTCTGCATGGCCTTGATCGTGATAGGACCGTCAGGATCCGAGTTGTCAGTGGAGACCATCTGATGGGTAGCCATCTGAGTAGCTGGTGTGGCGGAGGAGGCCTTGGTCTTGGGTGTCTCCAGCCTCTTAGGGGTACCTGCATCCGGAGTGGTAACCTGTGGTTTGAAGAATTGAACTGGAGAAGCAGACGTGGCACTTTTCGTATTTTTTTTCGGAGCCATTCCGGCGTCAATCAAGAGGAGCTGAAAATAAGATAGAAAGCTATCCAAAACACCTGTTACACAGGAGCACGTAGTACGATTAGTGATATGTTGATAAGGTAGCGTTAGCTCTGGTCGGTTGACATTGAAGATGGTTGGGTCAGAGATTAATATTTAGGGCGACATGGGTAGAGGGACTCCTTGTGATCACGCCATAGGCATAGACAACTTAGGCATAGTTCAAAGGTGTAAAAGACTTGTGGAAGCGGCCACTTACAGATGGAGTCAGGACTTAACACCTTGTCTTGTAGAGCTACTAGGTGCTGAGCAGACCAGCTGCGTGATGTAACAGAGAAGTGCACTTCATTAAATGAATAGACTCCAGTAGATTATTACAATCAAGAGTTAAATTCTTCTTTTTTTTTTTTTTTTTTTCCCCTTTCTTTATTTTAAGCAGCCACCAGGTGGCAGTGTAACCTTATATTTGCCTCCGTCTAAATAGAAACTGGAATGGATTGTAAACGGCAATAAAGTGTTAGTGTTGTAGTTACAGGAAGCCTCTCCAGCCTGCTAGTGCCTGTCATTTGTGGGGAAACACGGGCACAGTACCTCAGCCGGCCAGCCAGCAGCCCTGATGGCAGTGGAGCAGACAGATATCCTCCTGTGCATTCACTGCTGCACACAGTTACTCGTCTCCCTCCTCCTCAGCTCCCCCTGTGTCTCCGCTGCTGACTCAGTCCCCGCAGCTCTCCCCGACCTCCAGACTTGGCCGATCACACTGCCGGGATGTGGCTGATGCCAGCAGGTTAGTGCTGCTCTATTATTCACTGTAGGGGAAGGACAGGACCGCGGCCGGGCGCCATGTAACACAGCAGGGTCTGATGTGCAACAGGCCTCTCACCTCCCGCCGACAGTTACTGCCTCGCTGGTCACGCTCCGTGTATACAGTTGGCACCCTTGTATATAGGCATGCAGAGGGGAGCTCTAGGAAGAGTTTTGGGTCACATGAGTCCCGATATAAAAGGGGTTTTGGCACGGTATCCTCGGAGCCTACTAGTCACGCGTCTGCTGCCGATGGCGTCCAAACCACGCCCCCCCATATTTTCTAATTTTTAAACTCTGGTTTATACAGGTTTATTTATGTTTCTATTAATGTAGAGTACATAAAAATATAGCAAATTGATTAGTTACACACAAAGGGGGGAATTCAATTGTCCGTGTTACTTGCAAAAGTAACACGGCGTTAAAACTATTACCGTTATTACGGTAATTCTAAGCCGGATTTCAGGGAGCTGCGAAGCCGGCGTTAAAGGTACCGCAATAACGTAATTACGCACACTATTGCCGTAATAACGGTAATCGTTTTAACGCTGTGTTACTTTTGCAAGTAACACGGGACAATTGAATTCCCCCCAAAGGAGTTTATTTAAAATTGGACTCATTTGTGCAGTGAACGCATATAGGAAAAGCTATGTGTAAGAAAAAGCAAACTTGCGTGCATATGTTGAGTCCATGGGCAGAACTACCATTGGTGCAGCAGTTACAGTGCACTGGAGCTCATGGAGATAATGGGACCCGCTGCACGGGGAACTAGCTGTGGGCCCGATTCTCTCCTCCTCGCTTCCCTGAACCAGGACCCATAGTTCGCTAGTTCCGCCTCTGGTCAGCTGTATCCCAAGATCTGTCCGGCTAAAAAACAGTAGTATTTGTGCCAGACGTACATTAAATGTACGGGTGTGTATACTTATGTCCACTATAAAGTAGAGATTGTGTAGAAATGTGGCTTGACAATGTTAGTAGTACATATTAAAGTTGCAGTTCCCTATTTATACACAATAAAATAAAGTAATGAAGTGTCTTGACAGTAACTAATAAATCTTGCATTTTTTATATCAAAACAAGAATAAATCCAAACAACTCCACATCTGTTGTTTACCCATTCAAAGAAAAAAATCATAAAGGAATGTTCATTAATTCACAGCTGTAACTTCATATAATATAGCCCCCATGCTAATGAATTAGGTACTGTAAGATATGCATTATACTACTGATTATCATCATCATCATTATCATTACACCAGCCCTCCAGCGCCAGCAAGAGATATGGCTCCTAAAAGCTACAAGGTGTATCTATGGATGTGCCCACATCTAATTGTGTTGCAATTGCATGAACACACACTTACAGTACTGTGCCTACACTTGCTCATCCTTGTTCCCCCTCTCCAGGTGTAAGGAGACGCAAGTCAACTCTAAGCAAAAGACTACATACAGACGTATGGGTAGGCATTTTTGGTGCAGTTGTGTAATATAGAAATGCATAGCTTATGCCGAAAAAAAAAATACTAATCCCCTACTCTAAATGAGCGCCAAAAGAGAGATAGTGGAGGACCACAGGAGAAGTAAGAAATTTAAATGGGTCACCCCCACAAATCTGGGCTCATCTAAGTATTATAATTCCACCAGAAGTCTGGATCTGATTTTGTATCGATCAGAAACTGGGATCTGACTTTGTAGTATTATAGAGATTAGTTGGGTGTGCTTTGATAATCCTCCTTCCAAAGTAAAGAGTAGAAGCACCTCTGTGTCAGGCAAACATAGTTTGCTGATGCTTCAGGGAATTAACTGTATATAAATATCAAAACATATTTGTATATATTTAGATTATGTATTCTGTATTAAGTTGCACACTACATACTACCATATTTCCGCAAACTCCATCCTGCATTTATAGTCACTGGCTTTGGTTAACAAATAAACCATCCTGGTAACAATGTTTTAAACCACTAGATGTTTTTTCACCTTTTCACTTATTTTTCCTGTTTACAAATCTGTATTGGAGCAAAGCATTTATTTATCATAGATTTTGTTTCCTCCTGAATATATAGTATAGAATAGAGGCCAAGTTTTAAAAATGTTAAGGATTAGCCTCATTACCTCCTTTCATATGACTAAATGATGCCATGCATACAAATGGTTAGTGGCAATGGTAGCGCAAATATTAGGGGTGCTGAAGAACCCACTACGCTGGAGCCTTTAAAGTACAGTACTGCTCACTTTCAGATACATCATCATATGAAGACTGCAGTAAGCAAAATATCAGATTGTACAATTGATTTAAGTAAAGCTGGCCACTTACTCTGGCATATCACAACCAGTATGGAGCAATTTGCCCGTTATTGCAGTGTGTGCTGCTAAATAATGAACCCATTGAAATCAATAGAATCATTATCTGGCATAGTAGCAGGGTAGAAGTTGACCACTATCCACCTATGTCCACAATCATCATCTGATTAATTTGTTTCTCTTGCTTAAATCTTGGGTTGAGTGGTAGGATTGACTTGTTTATGCCCACATTGAGAGTAGAACAGCAATTTATCAATATGAAATAGATGGCCTTTCTATCTAACTAAATAGTCATTGAGACAAAATAAATATTCTCTGGCCCAATCAGTTGCAGTCCTGCATGCAATAATCAATGGATTGTCTACAGAAACATTTTCATGATATTTGTTCTTTTTGAATCTTTAATATAAGACATATTAATATTTTGTGCAAGTCCATAATGAAGTTTCCTGTTTTGAACTCTAAGGGGCATATTCAATTCTTGACGTTAAAGGCAAAAAATCCTGCGGCGCGTGCACTATTAAAGTAATAAATACTGTTATTACGGTAGTTTTCTCGCTGGATTTCAAGGAGTAATAACGGTATTAGTTTTAACGCCGCAGAAAACGACGAGAATTGAATATGCCCTAATGTCTCAAAATAAATACATTTGACTTCAACTTGATGAAGATCACAAATGATTCTACTCTAAAGATGTTAAGAATTTACTATAATGTTTTCTGTGTATTTATAAATGACTCTATGTTTTCCAGGATGGTCTTTAGAACTTCAAACACGGACTTATCAAAGAGATTTACTGAGAGGAAAGACTGCTATGGTCTTTTAGTAATGGAGTGTGACCTATGCAATTCTGTTGTTAACACTGATATCAAATTAATATTCTGTGAAAAGACCTGCTTAACATGCTCAAGAATGACTCTTTAAATAACTGTGTAACAAATGTGGCATATCACTCACTGTAATTTAATTTATACAGACTTTTGCATGCTATATAATGGTAATAAAATATTGGGATTTAGTTAGCTATTTCATGACACATTGATATGTTTCTGAACAACATACGTTTAACTTTAATTTTCCAATTTGTTAAATATTCATATTGCAACTGCAACATGTCATTCATTATAAAACCTTCAATGCTTTCTATTGTCTGTGAGTTTCATTTCCCCGTTGTGTTCCTAACAGACCACACAGGGAGATTTAAATTAATCATCATCATCATCATCATAATGCTACAAGTATATGGATCGTTCATCCATATATGTGTATTTGTGGAATATTCATTTAAGTTTATTTGAGAATGTGTCATAAAGATAAAGTTATATGTGTGAAATTAATGTGCGTATATTTCTGTGCAACTTATCTCACCGAATCCCAAAACAGTCCAACTTTTTTACTATGTATATTAAAATAATAATGGTACATGAGTCGGTTATGCCCATCCTTAGCTATGTACCTTTCACTTGCCATAGAATGAAGGAAGATGTTGTTCAAAGATGGTAGAATACAGCTATAAGGATCCCTAGGACAATTCACATGGTCATTAGATGCAATGCAGGGAGAATTCTTTACTTATTACAAATATGTATTTACGTTTACATAATATAGACTGAAGCACACTGCAAGATGTGTATTCACTCCTTGCCCTGAAATCTCCCTGCATTGTCCTATGTGGCCATAAGAAGGGCCCATGCAATCCTTGTAGGGATAAATGATCCCTTTTAAAAGTCCCATCTGAGCTGCAATTTGTCCCATTCAATAACAATTGAAAGAAACAGCTCAGGCTGAGGGGCAACACAGGCTTAACGCTCGTGTGCACAAACCTTCAAGGTGGAGATTTACTGCAGCGGACAATGAAAGTACAGAGACATTTTTAGGACTAAGTAATGTAATGGTTAAGGGGGTCATGATTTTTCCATCTTAAAAAAATGGAACACCTCTCTCTTTCCATTAAAAAGCTTTTTGCTCCATTGCTTAGATATGAGGCGGTAACAATAAAGTCTGCCCTTGCTCCTAAATAAAATATTAAGCATGTAATGTAATGACAGTAAAAGTACATACACCTTTTAGAGAAAGATCTCTTCATAACTTTAGCAGCTGAGAAAATATATTTAGCCAATTAAACCGTATGTGGACAAGAAGGTTAAAGAAATCACCTCAAAGCAATTTACCTGAGATTTTACTTAGAGATTAATCTACTGCTTGCTATTCATCGCACCAATGGTCATTGCCTCAGCCATCTGAGAGCATAATTAGTAGCAATCTCATCAATTGATAAGTGTATTGCTATGAATAAAAGTGACACTGAACTGCTAACAATATTATCATTAAAATGGTCAGCACAGATATTTAACTATGATGATAGCAGTTCTGCGATTTCTACTACATTCCATTTGCTGTATTGATTTTGGTTACAGAAGGAAGGTTGAACATTATTTGTTCCACAACATTTTGAAGTGAGACAAAAGTATTCAAAAGGATGAGAAATAGAACTCACACACGTAGGGAATAAATCAATATTGTCAAAAAGCACTTGCTTACGCATAAAGTAAGCTCGGGGATTAAGATCTCCACTAAAATGTATGAGCACTGACAAGAAAGTAGACAGACAATGGCTCTTTATACTCTTTTCAGATTTGTTAGAATATTAAAGCATGTTAATTGCAAACTAGGAACATTTATTTATGCATATAATATTTTTCTAATTTTCATCTTATTATTACGGTAGTATATATTTGCTTAAAAAAAACACAAGTTTGGTCCTAAGTCCCCTACATGCCTCTTGTCATTAATATTGACGCCTTGTGGCTCAGAGTCTGATGACAATGAGAACGTTTTCACCAAAGGATCCAACAAACAGATTCCACTGGACAGAAATTAAAGTTTGTGTCTCTAAAATAGTCTCACTTCACGACTATACAGTCATGGCCAAAAGTTTTGAGAATGACACAAGTATTGGTTTTTTACCAATGTTTGCTGCCTCAGTGTTTTTAGACCTTTGTGTCAGATGTTGCTATGGTATACTGAAGTAAAATTACAAGCATTTCATAAGTGTCAAAGGCTTTTATTGACAATTACATTAAGCTTATGCAAAGAGTCAATATTTGCAGTGTTGACCCTTCATCATTATCATCATCATCATTTATTTATATAGCGCCAACATATTCTGTAGTGCTTTACAATTGGGGACAAACGTAATAAACTAATAAACAAACTGGGCAAAACAGACAAAGAGGTGAGAAGGCCCTGCTCGCAAGCTTACAATCTTTGTGACCCTTCATTTTGAAGACCACTGCAATTCCCCTTACATGCTGTCAATCAACTTCTGGCCCACATATTGACTGATGGCCGCCCATTCTTGCCTAATCAATGCTTGGAGTTTGTGTTTGTCCACCCGCCTCTTGAGGATTGACCACAAGTTCTCAATGGGTTTAAGGTCTGGGGAGTTTCCGGGCCATGGACCCAAAATTTAGATGTTTTGATCCCCGAGCCACTTAGTTATCACTTTTGCCTTATGGCAAGGTGCTCCATTATGCTGGCAAAGGCATTGTTCATCACCAAACTGTTCTTTGATGGCTGGGAGAAGTTGCTCTCGAAGGATGTTTTGGCACCATTCTTTATTCATGGCTGTGTTCTTAGGCAAAATTGTGAGTGGGCTCACTGTTCTCAATATGCTTTACTGTTGGCATGACACAGGACTGATAGTAGCACTCAACTTTCCTTCTCTGAACAAGCATTTTTCCAGATGCCCCAAATAATCTGAAAGCGGATTCATAAGAGAAAATGACTTTACCACAGTCCTCAGCAGTCCAATCCCTGTACCTTCTTTGCTGGCCTTCTTGACACCAGGCCATCCTTCAAAAGCATTTGCCTCACTGTGTGTGCAGATGCTCTCACACCTGCCTGCTGCCATACTTGAGCAAGTCACTGGTGGTGCCCCCGGTCCCGCAGCTGAATCAACATTAGGAGACTTCCTGGGAATTGCTGGACATTCTTGGGTGCCCTAAGCCTTCTTCACTACTATTGAACCTCTCTCCTTGAAGTTCTTGATGATCCGATAAATGGTTGATTTAGGTGCAGTCTTACTAACAGCAATATCCTTGCCTGTGAAGCCCTTTTTGTGCAAAGCAATGATGACAGCACGTGTTTCCTTGCAGGTAACCATGGCTAACAGAGGAAGAACAATGATTTCAAGCATCACCCTCCTTTTAAAGATTCCAGTCTGTTATTCTAACTCAATCAGCATGACAGAGTGATCTCCAGCCTTGTTCTCATCAACACTCTCACTTGTGTTAAAAAGAGAATCACTGACCTGATGTCAGCTGGTCCTTTTGTGGCAGGGCTGAAATGCAGTGGAAATGTTGTTTTTGGGATAAAGATCATTGCCATGGCAAAGAGGGAAATTAATTGTAATACATCTGATCACTCTTCATTACATTCTGGAGTATATTCAAATTGCAATCATAAACTGAGGCACCAGATAATAATATTTGTGCCACTCTCAAAACTTTTGGCCATGACTGTAGACACATGGAGTAACGAATAAAGAGATGGGACAAAATCTTGGGACTATCCAAAATGGACATATAGAAGTATTATGTAGTAACTGAATCAACTGACCTTGGGACAGCCAGATATAAAAAGTGCTGTCAAAAGGAAAAGTCTTGGTCAAAACCCAGAAAATCAATCTAAGAAATGTTTAGTTTATCTGCACAACAATTATTTTTGCAAGAACTTTAAAAAACAGTCAATTTTAAGTTGGTTTTACCAAGCCATCCACAAAGTCACAACTTATTTAAAAATCTTAGGGGCATATTCAATTAGGGTTCCGGTTTGCGGTAACGCGCGTTACTGCGAAAAGTGCGCATTCTTGCCGGTATTACGGTACCGCAATAAAGCGGATTTTCGTATGCGACCCTATGCGCTGCGAATGAAAATCTACGTTATTGCGGTAACGTGGATTAAGTTCGCGGCCCGTTCCGGCGCGATCCCGCGAACCGGAACCCTAATTGAATATGCCCTTTAGAATCACATAACATTTGTTGGAAAATGAAAATGAAACAATTATTCTGCTCATTGCTACCATTTAACCGTGACTCACTGTGTGTAGCTTTTCTTTAAAACGGAAATAAAGTTTAATTGCATCTATGTGTCTATCTGTGTGTGATCATTTTCACTTGTCTTTTGTCAAAGACAAGTAGCACCTTTTGTGCCAGTTAAATATTACCTAAGAAGGAGTTGTCACCCACTTGTGTAACATGAATCATTGCAAAACTATTTCATTAAGCACAACAGATTAAATAGTCAGCCGGGGAAGGAAAACTCACCTATATATGAGGATCATCGCTTTCAACCATTAGTGGCTAGATGCTATATAACTTAATACTGTGGAGTAATGTTTACCTAGAGATCGACATGAGTTAAATTGTTCAAAATAATAAAAAAGAAACACTGTACACTACTATTAAACGTGTTAACACAAGCACTTACAGCAATGGATGAATTGTCAAGCTCTAAAATTGTAAGTAACTCACAGGCAGTTGAACAGATCTAATTAAATGCCTGTAATTCTATCAACAGTAGCGTAAATATGACTCTCCATTTAGAATTGCATCAATATATGTCAAGCATGTACCTAGTTATGTCTTGAAAATAAAGCTTATTTATTTTTCTATGCATAACCAAACATTCCTACAAGACAGGAACATACTGACACAGGAGGAGAAAAATTCAAGAAAAGATCACAGAATAAAGACCTGTGAAATAAGAGCTCACACATTATCATATTCCTCACATTCCTCATCACCTTGTGCTAGACGGCTCAACACACACAGGTCACAGAGGATCTCACACACTTTCAGAAATTAAACAAAAGGGTCAATTGTGTTTTTTAAACTTAAACAAATACCATGGGATATAGGATGAACATATCACTGGTACATGCTACCGCTTGATAAACAGAAATGCCTTCTGATTAAAATTGCTAATAGTAAATGATAATAAGAATCAAATTTTATCATTCATTATTTTGATAATTTAATTTAATATATCTGTATAATCAGGTAAAGACAAAAACGTCTTCAACAAAGACATAAAATGCTTGTGTTTGGAAGAAACACAAATGTTTTCCTACATAGTTATATACCAATGCTAAAAGCTAACCCTTACCATTGATGTGTATATACTGTAAATTAATATTTACGGTCCATGATTAGACAATAAGGTGGTGATGGGAGCTAAACAGATACAGTGTTATTTTTCGAGGTGATTAAATCACTGATGAAATCATTAAAACAATTTTTACTGTTTTAGGGGCATATTCAATTGTTAGCGTTACTGGCCAAAGTAACGCGACTTGCGCTCTATTACCATTATTATTACGGTAATAGTGCGCGTAAATACCGTTATTATGGTACCTTTCACGCTGGATTTCAGCTCGCGACTCAGGCAGCTGCGAGCTGAAATCTGGCTTAGTATTACCGTAATAATGGTAATACTTTTAATACTGCGGGGAAATCCAACAATTGAATATGCCCCTAAGTATCTATAAAATAAAAGCCTAGCGGCGTGTGTTAGTCTGTCTGTGGAAAAAACTGCCGAGTGAAAAAGTGCTCAAGCTGCAGCGCCACCTGCTGGGCGGAGTTATATACTACACTGACCCATTAAATTCTTAGCATTATCTATAATATAAATGTCTAGTGGCGTGTGTTAGTCTGTCTGTGTGTGTGTGGAAAAAATAAAACCAAGCTGCAGCGCCACCTGCTGGGTGGAGTTATACACTGACCTACTAAATTCTTAGTGTGTGTGGAAAAAAAAATTCAGAAAGGGCTGAAATTTGGTATACTAAGATGTTTTTAATTTGTTAATTTAATTTTTTAATTGTTAAAAGTGTTTATAAAGATTTAAAATATATATATATATATATATATTTATTGAAGGAGAAGTGACAGTTGGGAGTGGTTGGTGGTTGCCGGGGGTGACAGTGGGGAGTGGTTGGTGGTTGAGGCCTGGGCTATGGCCCAAATGCATGACAAGAACCTTTTTAACACCTTAAGTAGCTTGATTTGACTAGAATGCATGAGTATCATGCACGGGTTAACTTGTCTAATATATAAAAGTAAAAGCCTAGCCGCGTGTGTTAGTGTGTGTGTGTGTGTGTGGAAAAAACTATTTTCTCAGAAAGGGCTCATCCAATTGACCTGAAATTTGGTATACTGAAATTATTTGACAAAAAAATTAGAATAGTGAAGTCAGTTAACTTCCATCATCCCCCCCTTTCCCCCGTGGGAGGGGCAGTAAAGGCTAAATTTACGAGTTGAGGGGTCAAACTCATTTTCGTGAGGTAATTTTACCTCATGAACACACATTAAAAAGGGCGCTTACGTCGGGAAGTAACGCTCTTCCCCTGAGGAGGCCTGTGCTAGGCCCAAATGCATGACAAGAACTTTTTTAAGACCTTAAGTAGCTTGATTTAACTAGAATGCATGAGTATCATGCACGGGTTAACTTGTCTTATATGTAAGTACAAGTAACATTTCAGCAGTTTAAGCCTACACTATCCAGTAAAAGATCTTACTAAGGTGATCCTCTCCATAGGCGGATTCGCTTGGCCTGCTCCATACAGATGTTTTCTGGGGGGCTCCTAGATTCCTCTTACAGTCACCAACTACTACCGACATTTAATGTTGACCAATTACATTGAATGACCAATTCCATATCAGGTAATGGGCGGATGGGAAATATCACTGTATGTAACTTAGCATAAAAAAATATGTAGATGACATAGCAACTTTAAAATCATCATAATTGCTGTGATTTTTTTTTTTAATGTTAAAATATCAACTAATTGAAGGTAGAACTGTTCTGTTATAAGATGCGGACATATTTTATACAGGTTTTTATCAGCCATGAATATTTACTGAAACACAAGGTTGGGTGGGATTTCAAATTTCACTATTAAATTATCATTAATTAACGTAAAACAGCCGAAATGTAGTTCTGCATGAATGTTTGACTTCATTAATCCTTTTAGTGATATTGTTACTAAAATGTTGGATTTTTTAGTTTAAAATATTAGAACAAAATGTGCATTTATTAAGGACATAAGATCACTACATACAATTATTGGTAAAAATATACATTCTTGGGGTGCAATTATGTCTTGTATTATAAGTCACAGAATAGCATAATAGCAAAAAGTAAGTGACATTATGCTATTAAACATGTAATATATGTATAGATTTAGGAAATGTCTAAAGCCAGAAAGGAGAGAAATTAGCAATTGGCTACACCAAGAATAACTTTTCTTGTTTACTCCCCAAGCAAACTTTAGTCAGATGGTTTGCTGTGAATGTTCCCTTGGGGATTTAATTGGGCACTACACCGGGCTCACCACAATCAGCAGGGAAGATGAACCAGGAAATGGATGCGCTGCTCCTATAATTTAGAAACGCATTTTGTCCTGCTTAAAAGTGGAACAGCGGTGGTGGGATGGGGGCTTCCTCTATTCTCGATGAGGAATTTGCTAGTTCTCTGGATAATGCAGGGAGACCCTGACTGGCCCTCAGAGGGATATTTTTTGGGATTGCTCAATTACAACTGAAAAACAGGAATCTATTATTATACACAAGTTTGATGCATGTGTTCTTAAGACTGAAGTGGGCGTAGAAACAGTGTTTGTCAGTTATAGTGATGTTCAAAATTGTTTCAAAGTGATTCCTGAACTGATTTATTGAATTGGTTCTAAAATTTGAAAATTTGCGATCATCTTTCACACCTCAGATTAGACTAACAATCTGGGCAAGGCAAACAGGGCAAAACAGGTTTGGCCATATTCCAGCCAGTTCAAACATGTTCTAGCAGATTTGAGCTTAATGGTCATGTTTTCTAGTATTTTTGATGGTTTTCAATGTGAAAGATAAATTTAGAGTTTCAACCCAGTAATGTTGGCTTTTCAAATTAAATTTTTGAAAACAAGTCATATAAAACGGTATTCAAGCTGGAACAGGCTACATTTTATAGTTTATATTAAAGTATGGAAGGACCACGCACAGTATGTGCAAATGCAAATTTGAACTTTGATTCCTTAACATGTTTGCGCTTTGCCGCAAAAGTCAAACCAAACCGAAATGATCACTTGTATCGTGAACAAGTTTGAGACCCTTGAACCTATCCTACAAGAGTAGTTAAGCAGCATACATTTACACAATAATTTTTAGTTATATTTCATGACACTTCATTAAAATATACATTGAGCAAAAGGATGGGAAATCTGTGCTTCCTAATGAATAGTATTGGTGCTGCCAAAGGGAAAGTATAGGGAGAAAGGTCCCAATCTCCAAAAGGTAATAGGGTGCTAGATGTGTGCATTCAGATGTTACCAATGTAGTGCAAAATCAAAGTATTTAACTGAACAGTGAGAGCCGTCCTTACTTCCAACATGTGTTCATATGATATGCTTTCATAACTTTTATATTCAAGCTGGATTAAGCTAAAATTACTATTAGATACAAACTCATACACAACCTTTTATCTTTTAATAACACTTAATATAAAATAATATTCAAACTCCTGTCAACTTAAAGAACATTTACAAAATGATAGATCATTTATTATAAACATAATATTACAAAATATGTGTAATAAACATATTTGTAATAAATAAATTATATTGGTATTATTTTTTTATTTATCAATTAATGACGTTTAACTCAGAGCTGTACAGGATAATTATACAAACAAATGACAGACAGTTATGTGAAACAGAAGGAGGCAGCATGGTGGCTAAGTGGTTAGCACTTCTGCCTCACAGTACTGGGGTCATGAGTGTGATTCCCAACCGTGGCCTTATTTGTGTGGAGTTTGTATGTTCTCCACGTGTTTGTGTGGGTTTCCTCCCACAATCCAAACACATTCTAGAAGATTAATTGGCTGCTATCAAAAATTGACCCTAGTCTGCCTGTGTGTGTGTGTGTTAGGGAATTTAGCCTGTAAGCTCTATTGGGGCAGGGACCGATGTGAGTGTGTTCTCTCTGTACAGCACTGCGGAATTAGTAGCGCTATATAAATAAATAAATGGCGATGATGATGATGAAGGTAAGAAAGACACTGCCCAAATGAGCTTATCATCTAAGAGGTGCGGAGTACATTTGATACATAAGGTATTTCAATCCCTTTGTGAGCTGGACATGTGCGTCTCCATTGCATTCACATTGCAATTAAATAACCTAATACCATTTGGCCCACATCCTTCTTTAAATCATAATTTCCTTACTCATTTTAAAACTTGTTTAGTCCTCATTTTTCTATTAAATTCCTAAAGAAAGTAGGTTATGATTGAAATTACAGCTTAAAGGCACCTCAGGACTAGGTGTGAAAATTGACTCAAATTGACCCCACGTGATTGTGTGCAAAGATCTGCAAAACCCCTGATATGAAGAGGATGCCTTCACATGCCTCCACTACAAATGACAAATAGGGAATATCAGTTTTTGCTTTACAGCTTCCTGACGAAAATGAGCCCCCTCCCCATGTGTCAACTTTTTATGTAATTCTGCCGAAATAAAACAAGACAGCTGAAACATTTACAAATTTGTATTATATTATTAAAATCATTGTTGTTATTATTATTATTATTATATTTTATTTATAAGGCACCACAGAGGATCCACAGCACCATACATAAGGGAGAGAACAGAGTACACATTTACAATATTAAACAATGAGTACATCAATTTATGAAGCATAGTTATACATTGAGCATACAGCTCTGAATTAACAGAGTGCACAACAAATCATACAAAAATGACAACACATGAAAACAATAAGCATACATGGGCACAGATAAGCAGAATAACAAATGGATAATTGTAATTAAAGAACAAATTGCATGACATGCAGAAACAAGTCAACAGTCAGTGGATACACAAGAAACAGAAGGTAGAGAGGACCCTGCCCATAAGAGCTTACATTCTAAAGGGAGGGGCAATTAGAGACCACCAAACTTAATATCTCTTGCAAGCAGGGCCCTCTTACCTCTGTATGTGTTTTTTAATTCACAGTCTTAATGTGTTTGTTTCCAGTTTTAAAGCACTGTAGAATATGCTGGCGCTATATAAATAATTGTATAACAAATAAAATAAATTTCTACTTTTGGAAAAGTTTTTCATCAACTAAACATTCATTGCAGAGTGCTAAAGGAAAGATGATGATGATGATGATGATCACTTGATGAAAGATGTAAAGGGAATGAGGGAAAAACAGACAAGATATCAATCACATAGTCTGAGTATCTCAGATTTCCAAGATGAGAAGATTCTATTACATTTTTAGTCCATATACATTTTCCTTTAGATAACTGGATACTGCATTAACAAAAAACAAATACTAAGTTTTCCACTGTGCACAAATTCATGCTTTGCATCTAGTTCAGTACATATAGTAAACCAGCTGAACAAAGATAGTACTATGCATGGTCACTTACAATATACAATAAGATGAGTATAAAGTTATATAAATAAGAGCCTTTAATTGAATACTCACTGTAATGAATGTATGAAAAGAAACTTGCCAAAAGTAAATATTTTATTTCTAGTAATAAAAATAATAATATTCAATTTCCTAAAACTACTTTAAACATATATGCCTGTTTTTGTGTGCTTCCATTTTCTCACTTTCTTTTATTACATAAATTGCTTTTACTCCTGCCTGGGTAGAATAAAACAACGTAAAGTTAAGTTTACAAGAACTGTCATATTAAATACATTCAATTTCATTAGACTCTAGTTAAATTCATCATTTACTGTATACTGATGTCAGCATTTTTTTATAAGTAGGTAAAGTCTCGGAGAAACTCATGAAAAAGATGAACCTTGTCAAATAATGATTCTGCTGTTCAAATGGTGTGATAGATTTCCAACACATAAAGTGTTAATCGTTATATATAATAAGGAAACCTTGTTGTTAGGCAATATGAGATTAGATGTGCATCGTGTTACAGATCCTCCTGTGTATAGTGAATGCAGCTCAGTTCTTGTACCCCTTGTGTGTTCATTTGTCCCCATTTACAAAGAACATATCATGTAATACACTTCAATAAAGAGAGTAATACAAATAAATACATTAAATAGCAAACATCAATTGCTTTATGAATAATACAAATTAAGATTATGTATTCTTTGTAATAAGATTTAAAATTTTGGGCAAATTAGTTTGGTTGTGCCCCCTTCATCACACGGTGCCCCCTCCTTCACCACACAATGCCCCCTTATCACATGGTGCCCCCTTATCACACGCTGCCCCTCTCCTCAACTATATTGCTGCCCCCCTCTCCTCATCCACATTGCTGCCTCCCTCTCCTCCTTCACACGCTGCCCCCCCTCTACTTTTTCAACCTTGCTGTAACCCCCTCTCATTTTTCAACCTTGCTGTCCGCCCTTCTCCTTTTTCAACCTTGCTGTAATCCCCCCCCTCTCCTTTTTCAACATTGCTGTAAAGTTTTTTTTTAACTCCTTTGCAGTGGCTTGACGGTGATCCGGATCCCTCCCTCCCCCTTCCTGCTACACTTGGCTCCCTCCATTCTCCTCTCCTTCCTGCTTCTCTTGCACTGAATGTTGGGTGTAACATCATCACGCCTGACATTTTCTATGAAAAGAGCAGAGAGAGCAGTGGCGACGGCGAGGAGTAAGGGCAGAAGAAGAAAAGAATTCAGAAGAAAGAAGGCAATAGAAAGGTAAGTGAAGGGGGGTGTAAAACATTGGAGACAAAAAGGGAGCAAAAGAAACATAATGGATGGCACAGTTTGAAACCGGGGAGTGAAAGCAGCATGGAGGGCACAGTGTGAAATAGGGGAGACAGAAGAAGGAGGCAAAAGCAGCTAGGCAAACCCCCTCTCCTTTTTCAACCTTGCTGCCCCCCCTCCTTTTGTAATGCCTGCGGGGGAACAGGACAGATGACACAGATGGCTTACCTTCCAAATGATGACCGCCTACCGTCCACTTCGGATTCAACCCAGCCGCTTTACGTCTCAGCACCATCTTCAGTGAAGGTCTGACTCCTGGACCCTGCAGAGGAATACACTAAAGGAGACAGGTGCATACAAGTAATAAACCGTTCGGTATGTTACTTGCCAGTGACCACCTTACCAATGGTCACCAGCTACTTACCTGAGAAGACCGATACCACTCCTACTTACCTGCTCTGGGCCTCCCGGGTCCGCTGGATCTCAGCCGCCCACGCAGGCCTCCGCCCGTGGCCTGAGCCCCGGCCGTTAATCCTGCCTTGTCTTGGGGCTCAGGGCTTTAGGTGCCCTTTGGGATGGATAGAGGGGCCTTATATGCCACTCTTTGTAACTCTAACTCTTAACTATCAAGGGACCAAGTGTCCCCTACACTACTAAGGACCTAGCGTCCTGCTAAACCAAGGTCTATCGTCTGCTATCAACTATAAGGGCCTACTGCCCTACTAACAACCGGGACATACTGTCCCTCTAACCACAAGGACCTTCTAACAACTACAGGGCTACTGCCCTGCTACCCTATCAGGAGACTCACGCCCCACTAACTCAGAGGCCTCTGCCTCCCCACACTTCTGGGCCTTGCGCGCTGTTCTAACTCAGGGCTCTTATGCCCACTCTACCTCTAAGGGCCTTGTGCCCTGTCTCTACTATTGGGCCTTGTGCCCAAATAACTATCGATTGGGCCTTGTGCCCAAATAATCTCTGTCTATTGGGCCTTGTGCCCAAATACTTACCTATTGGGCCTTGTGCCCAAATACCTAATGCTGGGGTCTTATAACCCACCTCTCTAACTATAGGGCCTAGTGCCCAAATCTACCAAATGGGCCTGCTGCCCAAAGAAACCCTACCGAAGCCCTAACTGCACCAGGGCCGTGTGCCCACTAATTGTGCCAGTGAGCCTAGTGCCCGAAGTGCCCACTGGGCTTGTGCCCGACCTAACTTCAGAAAATATACTCACCTGCTCCATGCAGGATTCTCAACTTGCCCCCGACGTCTTCGGGTCTTCCAGTCTTTTCTGTCATCTTCTCATGGCAGGGTACATACAAGGGCTCCCTGCCACTTACGCCAGTGTCTGCGTCTCTTCTTTTCTGAACGTCCCACAACGTCCTTCTCCGTCGCCTCCACCATCGCACTCTTCTTAAGACGACGGTGCCTGGTGGCTTAAATACCCGCCGGTGCGCCGACGTCACTCGGTGGCGCCGCGAGCGCTGATTGGCTCACTCGCCCTTCACTGCCAGGACCTGCGGGAGAAGAAGAGAAGTACTTACCACTGGAACGCAGGACCGGTGAGTAAGTTCCAATCCCTTCTTCCTTCATGGGCCCTTCTTTGGGGCGCATCTTCTTCGCCCTCTTCCTGGTCACGACAGCTGCAGGGTACACCTCCATACCTTTTGAACCTTGCTTTAACCCCCCTCTCTTTTTCAACCTTGCTGTCCCTCCCTCTCCTTTTTCAACCTTGCTGTCCCCCTCTCTCCCTATTCATCCTTGCTTTCTCCTCTGTTATTTACTTATCTTTCTATGACCTTCTACTGTCTTCTGCTCTTCTTCTGTTTTCTGTTCCTGGCTCGGTGTGCTGCTCCTCTCTGCGTGCTCCTCACTGACATTGTCGGGACATGATGATGTCACGACCAAAACTGTCAGTGAGAAGGGAGCAGAGTGGAGGTGGAGGAGGGCACCAGCCTGTTTTTTCTTTTTGTTATTTTTTGTGTCGGCGGACAAGCGGGGATGGAATACAGGGGTAGCGCCCCCCAGTCTTGGTGACCCCCGCCTTGCTTACCCCGGTTACAGTGTTCTACCGGCCCAGTGTGTGTGTTTGTGTGTGTGTGTGTGTGTGTGTGTGTGTGTGTTTGTATGTGTACCTAAAATGCATATGAATACATCTGTATATAGTTTTTGGCTTATCACTTAATTGAGCCACTTTATGCCTGAGAATGCAGAATGGGGGTAGGAAACACAATTAGACATGGTTGCATCCACCTCTATGTCTTTTAGTGGGCTTATCTCTTACGGGTGCTGGAGGGCTGGAGAAATAAGAACGAAGGCCGTAATTGTATTTTTAAAGGGGAAAATATAACAGATGTTTGCACTTCATTTAATTTGTATTTCTGTTTGGATTTAATAAAATTTTAAATGGAAAATAGCAACTTTTGCATTTATTAATAACACTGGAAGGCTCTATTCTCTCATGTGTACATGACATTTCATTATTATATTGTGTACAAATGGTGTAATGTGACTTTAGCATTTACAAATAACATTGTCAAGCAGCATCTCTACGCTATCTCTACACTTTCTGTACGCTATTCTTACACTTTTGTGGGGTACTCGTTATGCCTGGAATATGCCTGGTATGCTACACACATATTGAGTTAATCTATGTAAGATCAATTTAGTAAACTGCTGTGGAAATCACATTTTTTTTTTTTACTGGTTTCATGTAATCACAATATCTTAAAATATTCATTGCAGTTTTACAGTGGCCTACAAAATGATGACTTTCCTATGTCCTGACCTCCATTCTCCTCTCATCACAGACACAGGAAGTGGTTAAATTGAGGAGTTACTCTTCATTAACTGGGATCAAGATGCTCATTAAGCAGTTTAGACCGCTATTGTTCTCCTCTGGACCTTGACAGACAGTGAGGCACCAATTCAGCAGGGGAGGACTGCACATGGAAAGAATCCTGGTCCGTGCTCATCGCATCAACACATCCCAACCAATCCCAGCATCGCTGACCTGTAGATAACCCTGCAACGTGGGATTTCCTGCGTGGAAAATTTTGGCCCTTTGAGAAGGCCTGCAGGAGAGACTTCAGGTGTTCGCGGATCTACTGAGTCTGGTATTAGAGACTCGTCTCTCACAAGCTCAACTGTATCTCCATCTTGGTATGGTGAATCTCTGCTTGTGGTTCTTTCTCTCCTGGTGTGCTTACAGGAGTAGGGTGGCTTGCGTGCATGTCACTACCATGATGATAGAGAGCAAATGCCAGGCAGCTAGGATTCCCAAGACATTGGGAAACAACAACAGTTTAGTGGGCAGTGTTCATGGAGCTGACAGCTTGGCTGGAGCAGTGTCGGACTGGGACTTGAAGGGCCCACCGGGGAATGCAACACTAGGGGCTCACCAGAGGGGGTGTGGTCAGCCATCATAGAGGCGGGACCAGACACTAGAGGGGGAGTGGTCAGCCACGAAGGACTGCTAGCACCATAGTGTAGTATGTAAAGAATGCAGTGTGTGTATAAAGAGTACACAGTGTTGACTTGCCCCTTAGATTGGGCAGAACAGTCACCAAAAATCAGGATTGTCCCACTAGACCAGGATTGGCTAACCTGTGGCACCCCAGGTGTTGTGGAACTACTAACCCCAGCATACTTTGCCAATATATAGAAGCTTATTGCTGGAAGGGTATGCTGGGACTTATAGTTTCACAACACCTGGAGTACCACAGGTTAGCCAAGCCTGCACTAGACTCAGATCATTTGACAGACTGTCCTACCTGTTGTTGTCACTTTTAACACCTGTGGGTGCTGGTTTCTTTAGTTGCGGCTTGTCTGGATCCTGGAATGTTGAGGGCCGGCCCTATTTGGAAAAAATAATGGGTACATTTAGAAACGTCAACCATCCCTGTCATTAAATAAACAGCACCCACATTCAATTATAGACCCAAACCAACTCAGCATTAAATGTCCCATCACCCCCTCCCTATAGTGTTCTCTGTGCAGCCCTCCCTCGCTATAGTTTAGCATAGGCAGCCCCCCTATAGTTTAGTATAGATAGGCAGCCACACTATGCCACATAGTAGTGTCCCCAAAACAATGTTATGCCACACAGTAGTGCCCCCAAATGTTATGCCACATAGTGCCCCAAATGTTATGCCACACAGTGCCCCAAATGTTATGCCACATAGTGCCCCCAATGTTATGCCACATTGTGCCCCCAATGTTATGCCACATTGTGCCCCCAATGTTATGCCACATAGTGCCCCCAATGTTATGCCACATTATGCCCCCAATGTTATGCCACATTGTGCCCCCAATGTTATGCCACATTGTCCCCCCAATGTTATGCCACATAGTGCCCCCAATGTTATGCCACATTGTCCCCCCAATGTTATGCCACATAGTGCCCCCAATGTTCTGCCACATTGTGTCCCCAATGTTATGCCACATTGTGTCCACAATGTTATGCCACAAATGGTTAAAAAATATACTTACCAATATCTTGCTTGCTGCAGGCTCTCTGCTCCTTCTCTCTTCTTCAGCGGTGGCAGCGGCAGGCGGGAAAATCAGCTGACAGGGGGAGGGGGTGGGTCACATGATTGCAGCTGCAATCACAATTGAAAAATGACTGGCTGTCAGTCATCTTTCAATTGCGATCGCAGCTGCGATCGTAATTGAGCAGCGGGGACGCCGTGTTCTCATGGGGGCCTCCAGGTAAGCTCCGCCCACGAGTAAAAGGGGGTGTGGCCATAAGGATTAACCGGTAGCCCGCTGGGCCAGTCCAACACTGGGCTGGAGCATTATTAATATTTGAGTATATGATAGCAGCAGCTTGGCCAGACACTTTTTAACTGTTATCCCATAGGATTTTACAACTTAGCCTGGGAAATTTACAACTGCGTCTGATGGAGTAATTTCTTTTACTTATTGTCTCATGCCTGTCTACTGTCTATCTTCCACATACTTCTTTGTCATGCCTTTTGCTACATTCTGTCTCAGTCATGATAGTTTTACTCACTCTCATCTGTGCTATTTAATTATAGCTGTTTCATATATATATATATATATATATATATATATATATATATATATATGATTTTGCGTACTGTATTAGTTATGCCAAATGCATTGCGTATGTACGATTATCTTTGGCGACTTATAAGTAAGTAAATAAAAGGTAGAATACAAAAAAGAAATATAGTAAAGAAAAGAGAGACTTGGATTTGGATAAGGATTGTCTGTACTGCCTGTACATTTATGAAGTTTGCAAAATTATACCAAGTATATACCAAAGTCCTACATAAAAATGCTTTTCTCCAAAGATTAAGGAAATGAAAAGCATGTTCTTTGTTACAGTATATCCATATCATTTATAATTACTACTAATAGAATGAAAGATAGCCGTAAAGAAACATTTTCTTATTTACATTTCCCAGAGCTGCCATTTTGATGTATCTGAGAGTGAGTAGCTTAAACATGTCCTGATATGAATACTGATAAAACAGCCATCAACCTATGACATAACTGTTATTTGATGTCTGACATTAATGTGAGTAACATGCTGAGCAGCAGGGATTGATGCAGAGCATGCATACACTTTATACTTGTACAATGCTTGGCAGATGTGTTTAATCAGGATTCTGTACTTTGTCTCTAGGGTTCCATGAAAAGTCCACATACTTACCAGATATGTACAATCTAGTTCAATGGGCGTAAGTATTTAATGTACCTCTCACTTTGTGCTGTATATACTTCCGTTTCTTTTGACAGAGGGAATTCCAGCTTTTCCTTTCACTAACATATTTAAATGTTATGTGTATAGTTGTGCTTCCAGTACTATACATATATGTACACCTGTGTGTTTCACTGTATTTCTAATAGAAAGAAAGTTAAGACAATGGGGCAGATTCAGAGAGGGACACACACCTGTCTTACATAAAATCACTGCGCATGCCCAGAAGGTCGTTGAATGCATGCAATCAGTGGGCGCACACATATGCAGGAGAGCGGTGGTAATTGTACCACAGTTACGACACCCACGAGACCTACAAATAAAAAACTAATGTATTAAAAAACAATGTAAATATTAATAGACTTATCTGAAAACCTCCTGTGCAGATCACGGATGGAGCAGCATGATGACCGCAAGTGATTTTGAATGAAGAGCTGTCCGGCACTACAGGTTAGTGTCATCGCGACTTCTATTAATGATAATTTAAAGCGGCAATGTCGGGACCCCGCAGGTTAAGTGTTTAAACACTTAACCTGACATTGCCGCTTTAAATTAACATTAATAGAAGTTGCAATGACACTAAACTGTAGGGCTGGGCAGCTCTTCATTCGAAATCACTTGCGGTCATCATGCTGCTCCATCGGTGATCTGCACAGTCTGTTTTCAGGTAAGTCTATTAATATTTACATCGGTTATTAATACAATTGTTTTTTATTTGTAGGTCTCGTGGGTGTTGGATTTTTTAGCAATCGAAAAACCGTACCCAATCCCAGGAGAGAGATGGGCGTGCAAACGCAGGATAAGTACACTAAAGGTGCATTCCCACAAATGCGGCTCACACAGACCTGCAGAAACACGCATATATGCCTGCTAGGAAATGCATGCTTTGCACCTGCTATAAGACACATGTAAGAACACGCTGATGATAACTTATTGTAAACCAGGGGCATAGGCTACTGATGCAGAGGCATCTCGAGATGCGTATGGTTCTGCAGATGGGCAAAAATACATATGTTTTCCATGTTCTTTTTTTAAGAGAATGTTTCTCCCATTTTGTATCGAATGCTGCATCAGCCCCAATACCTGCAAGGTACTGAATTAAACAGGACGTATTTTGGTACATTGGAATACACAATTAAAATGTATTTGCTGAAATTGACCTATTAAAAAAATGAACAAATAAGATATGGAAAGTAGCATGGGCCAAGGTTTGGGCACCCCCTTTGTAAGGATTAACAGCTTCTAAACATTTCATACTGCCTGCAAATTGCTACTCTTGCTTTAGGAATTCCCCCCAGGGCCGTCGAGAGGGGGGGGGGGGAGCCGGTACATTTTATCCAGGCCCGGGCCGGGCCCTCGCGTGCTAATTTGTAATTTTTATTTATTTATTTCTTTTTTCTATTTGGTGTCTTTTTTTTGTTTTTTTTTATGTCTTTTTTTCCACGGGGGGGGGGGGGCCGTCGTTGGTGGGGGGAGCTGGAAAGAAAAAAAAAAAAGAAAGATTCATACTCACGTGATCGGTGCTGTGTCCCTCTTTCCTCTCTTCTCCATTCACACTGACTGCCGAGCGTGACGTCATCAAGTCACGCCCGGCAGTCAGTGAGGAGCGCCAGACAAGGCCAGAAGAAAGAAGAGAAGACAGAAAAAAGAAGAGAAGAAAAGAAAAGAAAGAAGGTAAGTAAAGAAGCAGAGAGGCAAGGGGAGGGAAAGAGAAAGGGACAGTGCTATAAAGAAGAGGGAGTAAAAAAAACAGGGGAGAGAGGCAGAGAGTAAAAAAAATAAATAAAAAAAAGGGGAGAGAAACACTAAAAAAAGGGGGAAAGAAACACTAAAAAAAGGGGGAGAGAAACACTTAAAAAAAAGGGGAGAGAAACACTAAAAAAAAGGGGGAAAGAAACACTGTCACTCACCGGACTGTGAGTGCTTCTTCCCGGACATTTAGGAACCGTGGCCGTCCGCCATCCTGAGGGTCTGCGCATGCGCAGCCCTTTCTAACCCTTCAGTGTATGTTCCTTTAACTTAATTGGCAGATCAGGCAACACTCCCTATATTAAGCACCTGTGGTCAATACCACGTTGCCTGATCTTGGAGTCTCATTCCCCATGAGCCTCTGAAGGTGTTCCTGTGTTTCCTCGTGTATTCAGCGCTGCTGATTCCTGTGGTTTCCAAACCACTTCTACCTCTGTGGTTTCCAAACCACTTCTACTACTGTGGTTCCCATACCACATCTACCCTTCTGTGTATCATCGTGACTGTTAGCTGATTCCTATCCGCTGCCTCCGTGCACTACAGTCTTCAAGCCACTTCAACTCTATCATATACCATCGTGACTGTTAGCTGATTCCTATCCGCTGCCTCCGTGCACTACAGTCTTCAATCTACATCTACTCACCTGTGCATCATCGTGACTGTTAGCTGATTCCTATCCGCTGCCTCCGTGCACTACAGTCTTCAACCTGCAACTCGTCTGTGTTCCATCATGATTGTTAGCTGATTCCTATCCGCTGCCTCCGTGCACTACAGTCTGCAACCTGCAACTCGTCTGTGTTTCATCGTGACTGTTGGCTGATTCCTATCCGCTGCCTCTGTGCGCTTCAGTCTTCAGCTCATCTCAACTCTTCCGTGTTTCCTCGAGACTGCCACTACTATTGCTATCCGCTACTCTCCGTGATCATCAGTACCAGCTCTACTCTGCTCTTCCGTGTGCCATCGTTACTGCACCTGCTGGTTGCTATTGGCTACCTCCGTGTGTCCGCAGAGTCCTGCTGCCGCTTCTCCTCATCTCTACTCGTCCTTCAACTGCTGATCCACTCTCCATGCTTTCCTGTGTTCCCGCTGGTCTCTACCCGCCTGTTAGCATTGGATTCGTGTCTCACTACTTACCTCCCCGCTAGACCATCGCTACTCTTCAGGGTCCTCCAGGAGTCCAGTTCCACACTCTACTGATTCCTGTGTATTCGTTTCCCTGCTGGTCTACCTACCTGTGCGCTGCACCTACTTGACTACCGCTTCACCCATCCAGGGACTTCGCTTCCTGCCGGCCTCCTGCCGTTCAGGTATCTCTGCACTCCTGTCTGACAGCCTGCTTCTGAACCACGGTATGCATACTTCTCATTGACTGTGCTGGTGTATTGCATATCTTGCTGGACTGTGTTGGTTCTTCTCTGGAGTTGTTATCCGCTGAGTCTACTGCCATCATTGACTGTGTTATCTTGTGCTGGATTACCTCAAGAGACTTTTTATTATTACAGTGCTGTTCAGTCATTTATATATTGTGCATATTATTGTGGATCAAGTTTAAGGTGCCCGTGTATCTCCTGTGTTGCAGTCTCTCCCCGTGCTCCTCCTCACATATATATTCAGTGGTACAACTTGCTAGAGGCAGACCACTGATCCCTGTTTCCTGTGTCACTTGTTCCAGTATCCTTTCACATAGCAGTGGTACAACTTGCTAACGCAGACCACTGACTTGGGGCTGGAGGAAGGCTTAATTATTAATCGTGGGTGCTATTGATTTAACGCCAGGGTTGACTGTAATTTTATAAATGTAGCCATTTTTTTTCTCCAAATAGGTCCTTCAACATTCCAGGATCCGGACAAGCCGCAACTAAAGAAAGCAGCAGTCACAGGTGGTGAAAGTGAGAAGAACAGGTAGGAGAGAGCAGCACAGTGTGTGAAATGTTGTGATTCTAGTAGGTACAATGGCAATTTTTGGTGAGTGTTGTGCCCAATGTAAGGTGCAGGCAAAGACTGAACTTTTTGTGTACACACTGCATTCTTTGTATACTACACTGTGGTGCTAGATGCCTTAAAAGTCTGGAGTGCTGGGACATATGTGACGCTCTGGTGAATTCAGGACCTAGTGATTTTGATGTGCTAGCCACGCCCCAACGGCGCATTGCCATGCCCGCAAATGTATGACCACACCCCCGATTTTTTTTGCACCGCTGTTAGGCTAGCCACGCCCCAATGGCGCATTGCCACGCCCCTGAATGTATCACCACACCCCCGAAATTTTTGGGGCTTACTCGACTATGAGGGGGGGCCCCATGAATTTATTGTAACCGGGCCCTGAATTCCTCTTGGCAGCCCTGATTCCCCCACTCTTACTTGTAGAATTCTTCCAGCAGATATATTACTAAGTCTACTTGCATGCACTACATCTTTAAGATATCTCTACAGATTTTCATTAATAATCAAAACTTGGGAACATGAAGATCATTCTAAAACCTTAATCTTTTTTTCCTAGTTTTGCTGTGTGTTTTGGATTGTTGTCATGCTGACATATACAACCTCTTTTCCGCTTCAATTTATTCACTGACTCTGGGACATTAGATTCTAGGATTTCTTTATATTTAGTAGAATCCACTCTTACTTACACCTGGACATTTCCTGCTGCCACACAACCCCAAATGTATTTTATATAGTTGTGAGCAAAGAATTTATGTTTTGTTTCATCAATGTACATCACTTTGTTACAAAACGTTTCTGGCTGTTCGAAGTATTGATTTGCATACTTCAGATGTTGACTTTTGTAATAAGGTCATTGGACGATTTCCTGCTGATAGGCACTTTTGTGTAAGCAAAACTGTACTGTGGACCTCTAGATCACTCCACCGATGTCAGTTGAACCATTCTCTTGCAGTGATATGTGGGTTCTGTTTTGCATACCAGATAAGTGTGCAAACAGACATATCAGATATTTGTCTGTGTCTATCACATCTTGCCTTAACTCCAACAGTTCTTCTTAACTTTCATTTCAACTTCTTAATTTCTTTGATGTTACGGACAAAGGAGATTCCAAGCTGGAAGTGTGTAGATGTCTTTTAATAGCCTTCCCTTGCTTTATTAGTCAATTAATCTTTATTTTCAAGACTTTAGTCAGCTGCTTAGAGCAGCTCATGTTTGTTTGTTGTACAGCATACAAAGATTTAGACCACCTGCCTCTGACCAGCCCCAACATTAAATCATTAGCTCCTTTGTTTACTAATTAGGCCACCCTACCTGAAACCAGTCCTGACATTATATTAGTAGCATTCACGTTTAATAAATAGACCTATATCCCCCCAATTAGCTCCAACATTAAATTAATAGCATTCAAAATTAATAGATAGACCTATCCCCCCTCAATATGCCCTGATATTAAACTCACATTTAATAAATATACCTATTTTTCGCCATAAAGCCCCTGTAATAAATAATTAATGTTTTTGGATCACACAGACAAGCAGTGAAGGATGATACAACTGTATATTTATTACAGAAGATAACAAAACTGTAAACAATAGCTAACACTAAGACAAAAATAACTTTAAATGATCACCAGCAACTTCACCAAATTCAAAAGAACCCCCACAGTATCCCAAAGTCAATATGACATTAACCATTTGTCATACTAGAGTGTGATGCTACCTGCTGGTATTAGTACTACTTAAACTGGAGGCGTGGAGTCTAACGTGCCCCTGGTCTTTACAAGGAACCCCCGCAAGGAGGTTTGGATTTAGCTGCAGGGGAAGCACAGTTTGCATTCTCCAGTACAGCTGCTAGCGAGGCAGAAGTAGAATGGTCAGGCAATCCGGGTCAGAACCAGATGGAAAAAGACAGAACCAATTTGGTAATCCAATAGAAGGATCGGGAAACAAGCCGAAGTCAGAATCCACTAATAAATTGCAGGCAGGGAACAATCAGAGAAGAGTCAGAAACTGGCCAAAGTCAATATGATACACAGGGAACACAGGGGTAGAGGTGGGACCTTACTGCAATCCATGATTCTGAAGAAACATCCTAACATACTAGAACTGCTGCTGCTGGGGGTGATACATCAACACAGAAGGGAAGCAAGATGACTAAGCATAATTTTACACAATTGTCTGTGAAGCAATCGTTTGCAAGAGGAAACAAGAATGACAGTCAGCATCCTGTATGAAGAATATTGTTCTTGCCACCAATAACAGAATGTTTAGAATCCAGTGGATTCTAATATTAATATTGTGTGATGATGATGAACATAACCTCAGTGATGAGGATGATGATAAGGGTGAAGACATGGTCATCAACATAGAGGAAGATGACCATTGTTAACCAAACGACCAATAGTAATTTTTAAAAGAAAAAAATTAACCGCTATTTATTCTGTCCTGTTCATCGACCAACAACCAAATGTTCTCTTTTGTGGAGGAGCAAACAAATAAAGCACTTCAGACACAAAAGGGGCAGCCACTGTCGCTGAAGTGTTCGGTTTGTTAAACTATGTGCATGTCCTTTTTAACATATGGATGGGTGGGTAGGTTCAAGGACAATTTTATCTTACAGTATTTTACATTTTGGCCTTGGGCTATCAGCTTGTGTAACAGTCGACAATTCAGGTGTCAACAGTATTATTATATCTCAAATTCACATAGTGGACAATATCATTAGGTAGACAATTCAAGTGTTGACAGTATTATTTTAGGGTTAGGGATATGGTTAGGGATATGGTTAAGTTCAGGGATAGGGGCAGGTCTTGGGACAATGTTACGGACAGTGTTAGGGATAGGGACAGGTCTAGGGACATTGATAGGGACAAGTCTATGGACAGGGTTAGGGAAAGGGTTATGGAAAGGGACAGATCTAGAAACATGGATAGGGTCAGGGTTAGGGACAGGGATAGGGACAGAGTTAGGCATAATACTGTCTACATTTGAATTGTCTATTCTGCTGCCCACCAATCATATTATGTCAATCCTGTAGCTGTTGAACATATGTATGTATCACACCTAGGTTTTGTCTCATCATCTGTAAAATAATGGAAGCAAATTATATCAAGAATGGGCGCTAATGCTAAATCCCAAACGCTGCCTAAGGTCTACAAAAAGAAGTCACCAACTTTTTAACAAAGTCACATATAATACATAGATAGTATACCTTTTGGCGCTGATTGGGTCACAAATAAAAGAATGCCAGTGTCATATGGTGAATCACTGTAACAAAAAACATGGAGGAAACATAGAGCAGTATGGTACAAACAGGTGAAGCATATAAAAAACCTTGGGTCTGTATCCCTGTATGGAGTGTCTGGATAGGACAATTGTTAACACCACGTGAGGAAATCCCCAAAGGTATTAGGCTTACAAACACGAGTCTTGTACCACAGCACTTCTGATAACATCCAAAGGAGAGATGGTCATATCCTCCATACTTTTCTCCAGCGATGCAATCACAATGAAAAAAGGAATATCATAGCATAATACTGTTTTATTGTATGAATGAATATAAAAGGGTAGCTAAATGTGCGTACCAAAAATAAAATCAATAAAGCATTTACAGCATCAACGTGGGTATTACCCGAGTTCAATAAGTTCTCAAAGAAAGCGCAGGGGTGACTCCGCCGTCTCGCTGTCAAGTGCCTCCCTTCAACCAACGCGTTTCAAGTCACAGGGACTCTTTATCAAGGTGCACCTTCCAGTATATTTGCTGCTGACACTCTCTAATGTGTCACACATGCTGCCTATTGGGTACCTACTTGGTGTATATATTCAATTGAAAATGTAATTAATGTAAACATCTTCAGTGAGAATTATGATGAGGGTAATGATTGGTTACCATGGAGGAAGATGACCATTGTTATCCAAATGCCCATAATTAATTTGTTAATATCCCTATTTAATCTCCAGTTCAACAATCAACAGCCAAAATGTTGGCTTTTGTGGGGGCCCAAACAAATTATATAAATAAATAATAATAAATAATACTGGAGCAAAAACAGCTAAAAAAAATGACATTCTTTTACCTATTTTTCACAATTTTTAAGTAAATCCAGATCCAAAACCAAAACCTTTTGCAGTTTTTGCAAAACCGGTTGCAAAGCCAAAACAGAAGGGTCAGCGCACCCCTCTAACTAAAACTCCTTCACCTATCTTTCTCTGATGCATGGAATACAAGGATGTCCTTCCCAGCCTTCAGTCATCACCACAGGGGTACCCAATTCCTGTTATGTGGACTTTTGTGAAAAGCAGTGAGATCCTCACTTTGTGTAAGCCATATCCAAGGATTTAGGTAATGGCATGGTCATAACAGGAGGATGAACGACAGACTTTATTTCAGCCTATGCCGAGCATTATTGAAAGACAATAAGAGAAGGTGAAGGACTGTATGGTGTCAGTCTCTGTGTCAGCTTTTAGAAGTGTAGGTGTTAATCTTTGACGGTGAGCAGGTGTCAATTTTTGTCAGAGTAAATGTGTTCTCGGATTTTGCTTGCAACCTCTTTTCCTGTTCTCTGTCAAGTTTTTTTGAAATGCTTGCATTCCTTATTACATCATACCTGACCCTATAGTGAAGTTACACATGCTCAATGTGCTGTGTTGTGAGTGAGTGAGCAGAAACCTCTAGAAGCCACTATGTTGAAAAGAAGTTAAACACTGGCAACTGTACTGAGTTGCTCTGCAAGCTTACTTAATAGCACAATCATACAAACTTGAAAATGTATATATACTCATCCATTAATATTTACATTCTATATAGATAAGGCAAATTTAAATAATTATGGAGATTAGAAATTTCTGTGAAGATAAAAGTACTGAGTCTGCTATTTTAGGCTTTGTATATGGTGAGGTAACACCAGCAATTTGCTTCTAATATCTATAATCTAATACGGGGAGTACATAATCACATAATTGTAAATGTTGGGAATGGGAGAAATATACATTGGGAGATATTTTGTGCTGCAGAGGCAGCATTATGCTCAGGATCGCCCCTGGATTTAGCAAATTCAATATGGATTAAATTTATGGTGCTGCTTCAAGTTAATGTAATGTAAATCTATTAATTTTGGTTTGTATTAATCTCTATCTCTGCAATCTCAACAAAACTGATCTGGGCAAACTGGTCAAAAATAGATGAATAAACTTGATTCTACAATAAACATAAATTGTATATTTTATCAATGTCCATTTCTGTATGCAAAGTATATATTATATATGCAACCACAATCTCCTTATCAGCAATAACGTAAACTGCATTAGCCATTTCTATTTGAAAAGGTCACTTTAATTTTCTCTTCCTGTGTTGTGCTTAAATGGAGACACAATGCTTATACAAATAGATTGTTATCAGTAACACATTTCTGAAAGTTTTATCTTAAGATTTTAAAATAATTATATTTACCACTTGCTGGTAGAAATAAATTTAATAAGTCAACGTAGAACATTTGACTTAATTGTTGAAAGGGACATTTACTTCAGTCTCTATACTGATTATTTTTTTATGCTTACCTAACTTCATTTTCCCTATATTTCCTCCAAGTGTTACCCTGTGTTGTACACATTTATGTACTTTACCTTGGTAAATATCTTGGGATGATTACTGCAATGCCATAACTAGGGCTGTGCGAGAGGGGTGACCACCCAGGGTGTAAAGCTGAAAGGGGTGCAGTTTATGAATGTTTTAGGTTCATTTGGTTAAATTTGAGGGCTGGGGGTAAGGAGGAGAGGTGGTGGCAGTTTTCCTTATTGCCCCAGGAGTTAAAATTTAAAGTTATGACTCTGGATTACTGCTTGACCAAAAGGAGATAGGGCACCTAATGAAAATTGGTTTTGAAAACATATCGTTCATCTGAATTAAGATGTATTATATTACATAACTTGTTATCGCTTTATTTTGTATAAAAAAAGCACAAACAGGTCTGTTTACCAAGTCACCCTGTGGCAGGTATATAATGTCTGCTGAAAACCCCATGTTATTGTTTTATACTTTCATGTATGTATTACTTTAAATGCTTTTAATAAACATGGCAGAGTTGAGACAATGCCAACATATCTTGCCAGGGTGTCGTCTTAGTGCTTACTACGCAGACACAAAGAAATGTATTCTTTTTATCTCTATTGTACCAATCAAAAGCCTGAATTCATTTATACAACCAAGAGATTTCGGAATGTTTATATAATCAAGGTCTTTCTAGAATCATATACACATTTCTAGTTAGGGCTTTGGCTTTGGGCTTATTGCACATGCTCAAGCTTTTATCAGTGTTAAAGCAATGGAAAGTCTAAGATCATGTTCATAAATTATATGCAAACAAGTTAACCCGTGCATGATACTCATGCATTCTAGTCAAATCAAGCTACTTAAGGTGTTAAAAAGGTTCTTGTCATGCATTTGGGCCTAGCCCAGGCCTCCTCAGGGGAAGAACGTTACTTCCCGACGCAAGCGCCCTTTTTTAACGTGGTTTTGTCCACATGTCACCACCTCATCATTTTTCTCCATCACCTCATCTTTCACCTTCATCGCCACATCCTTCATCAAGCTACTTAAGGTGTTAAAAACTCCCCACTGTAACCCCCGGCAACAACCAACCACTCCCAACTGTCACTTCTCCTTCAAGAAATATATAGGTCAGTGTATAACTCTGCCCAGCAAGTGGCGCTGCAGCTTGTTTTTTTTTTTCACACACGCCACTAGGCATTTATATAGTAGATGATGTTAGGGTCCTCATCAATAAAAGCGAGTTATCTGCGACATAACCTTTCCTCAGCTTGGAATGCTGCAGAATTGCCAACAACTGTTTGTTACTAGTAGACTTCCTAGCTTACGAGTTTACGTGCTAGGCTGACACGGAGAAAGGCGGGGTCCTAGGAAATAATGAATAATCGATATCTGTGATTAAACATATCTACTTTCATATATATATTTTCTTATATTTACTCTTTGCATTATAATAACTTGTATTATAATAACTTTGTGTTTTATTTACTTTTGTATATTAATTCTTTACGTCAAAGAAACTATATACCACCTGTTAGTCAATCTGAGTGTCACGTCTTATTTAAGCCACTGCACCCCAAACCCACAGTTCCAACAGGGAATACACAGACTGGTTAAATGTAGCCCTCTAAGAATTTTCCCCTAGATCAAGTCTTTCAAAAAATCCTCATTGAATTTGTTTCCCCAAAAATATTGAAACAGCCTATCCTACCCCCACAATAATCTTCAAACCCAATGTTTAATATTTTACTACCAGTTGATTACTCCCACATTTTAATATTTTACCTACCACCAAAGCTATCTCTAACTGTGTACTATCCTTTAAGTCCAAAACTTTCTCTGACTGTCTACTAACCTTTAAGCCATACGGTCAGGCAATTTCAAACTCCTGCCATTTCCAATTGCTCATCATCTAAAGAATACACATACCACCATTCCTCATCTGCCACTACACTGCCAATCATTAAATTGGCTTTCCATAGCCTTGAAAGTCAAAGTTAGAGCACTGACACTAGTCTCTAAATCCTACAAAATGCTTGTATTACATATATTTCTAAATACATCCATAAAAACTGTACTAGTCACAACCTCTACAATCCAGTAGCCTGTTATGGCCCTCTTCTCTCATAATCTTGTCACATTTACGGCTACGTGACTGATCCATATCCATGGAATTCTTTGTCATTCTCAAAAACTTCAAAACTTTTAAATGATCTAAGAACTTTATAGAATCTAGAGATGTTCACTAACCCCCGTGTTCTGGTTTTGGTTTTGATTTTATATCTGGATTAACTTCATTTTTTGGTTTTGGTTTTGATTTTGCCCTTTAGTTTTGAATCCCTGTTTTTTTTCTAAAATCCCTATTTATTTAGCTAAAATCACATAATTTTGCTTCGCCCCCTACATTATTATTAACCTCAAAAATACTAAATTCAAGTCATTTGCAGTCAATTCTGACCACCTCACAGGTCACATATTGTTTTCATACACTTTCAAACAAAGACTGCAGCGACCTGGCTGAATGCTAAGCGACAGAGCAATGACACAAACACACGGCAGTTCATAGCTCATCTATTAAACATTACCACACAGCAGTGGCAGAAAAGAAAAGTGGTGCAAGATGGAATTGTCCTTGGATCATGAAACCAGTTGCGTAAGCTGTATTTACTGTATTACAGCTTACGCAAGTAGCGTTGCACATGCGCAATGAGCTACATTACTTGCGTAAGCTCTAGGTACAGTATTAGGTGATTCCCCCACTAGCGGGGGAAAATGCCATAATACTGTAATTTGAACTTACGCAAACAACGTAAGCTCAGTGCGATACGGACCTCCTACTAGGTAGGAGGTGTTTGCGGCGTCTCAAGACTTTTTTCATTTTTCTTCAAGCAAGCACACAGATTCGGGATCTTACATATATGGGCCCCTTCTGGGCGAAGTGTTCCTGCTTTTCAACAATCGTTTTTGGAAGTATAAAATGGCTGGGACTGGGGCAAGCCGTCAAGATGGAGGTATAAATATTAAGGGACTGGGGCAAGCCAGGACGTTGATAAGAAGAAAGAAGTCATCATTGGTGAGTATTTGTCGCAATTTAAACACGCTGGCAAACTCGCACTTTGATACATTTACCCCCAGATGTCAAAATGTTGTGCTGAGTCAGTCATTGGCACACAGCGATAGCTGAAAGGAAAAGAGGTGCAAGATAGAATTGTCCTTGGGCCCTCCCACCCAGCCTCATGTTGGATCTTAAAAAGGACATGCACACTTTAGCAAACCAAGCATTTCAGCGACAAGGAGTGCCACTTTTGAGTCCTATGTGCCTGGTTTGTTTGAGCTCCCACAAAACAAGCTAGCAATGACCTTAAGGCACCTAAGGTAACAGTGCTGCTAATGAACTCTACTGTGGCAAGATGTTGTTGTCATCGGCCTCAGCCTCATCCTCACGCTCATCAGTTTATATATCATCCTCACACATTATTAATTCATCAACCCTGGAATCCACCATTACAGAAATCTCAGTGTTTGATATAATTGGCGGGAAAGGCCTTTCTCGTGGAAAATGAAGTTCATTTTTATGAACATCACCTTTTCCACATATTGTGGAAGTAGCCTCCTATGTCGATCGCAGACAAGGTTCCCGGATGTGCTGATAACTCTTTCCGAGTATACACTAGAGGGTGGGCAGCTTAGGCAGTGCAAAGCGAGTTGGTACATGGGTCTCCAAATTCCCTTTTTTACCTCCCAGTATGTAAAGGGACTGTCTGATGTGTCTATTTCTAAGGTATCGTCAAAAGAATCCTCCACCATTTATAATAATCCTCCAATCCTCTTTTGGATGTTTATAGTAGGATCAGGTGAAGTTACGACAGAGGTCAATTCTTTTGGACCAGACTTGATCTCAAAATGTTTTGCTGAGTCATCTGCATCATCCCTGGATCTCTTGGGAAAGCTAAGTTTTTCCTAGCAGCAGTTGAGTGAGAAACTGAAGGAGGAGACACCATTCTGTAATGAAACACTTGAGCTGTTATCTTGCTCACCAGGAGCTACTTGCATCTTTTCAGATCTGGATCAGTTGCAAACAAAGAGAAGACATAGCTCTTAAACCTAGGATCAAGCACAGTCGCCGAAATGTAGTGATCCGATTTCAAGATTTTGATAAGTATTGGAACCTGGCGAAGCAAAATAAGTACTTGATCTACAAGTCTGACATACTTAGCGTAATTGCTTTGTTTAATCTCCTCCTTCAGTTTCTCAAGCTGCTTTTTCAAAAGTTTAACTAAGGGAATCACTTGACTCAAACTAGCAGTGTTTGAGCTCACTTCACAGGTGACTACTTGGAATGGTTTCAGTACCTTGCACAACACGGAAAGAATTCAACACTGCGCTTGAGTAAAACACATCCCCCTCCTTTCCCAACGTCATGGCTTGTGGAATAAGCGTGGATAGCTTTTCACTGTTCCTCCATCGACAGAAGCATATACAGGGTGGAATTCCACTTTGTCACCACCTCCTGCTTCAGTTGGTGGCAGGGAAAATTAAATTGTTCTTGTAGCTGCTGCAATCTCATTCATGCTGTTGCCGAATGCCGGAAATGTCCAGATATTTTACGGGCCACAGACAGCATCTCCTGCACTTCCCTGTCATTTTTTAAAAAGCTCTGCAACACCCTGTTTATTGTGTGAGCAAAACAGGGAATGTGATGGAATTCACTCAGCTGTAATGCTCTCACAATATTGGTGACGTTATCAGAAATGACATAACCTGAGGAGAGTCTAAGCGGGATAAGCCATGTTTCAGTGACATCTTAGTTTTTGTAACAGATTGTCAGCTGTATGCCTCTTAGTGAAACTGGTGATACACAGAATAGACTGCCTCTGAAAAATGTGATGTACTTGGGTACATGCTGCTGCTGTTCTTGCTGTTGAAGGCGAATCACCAACCTAGTGGGCTGTCACAGTCATATAATCTTTAGTTTGCCCAGTTCCGCTTGTCCACATATCTGTGGTTAAGTGTACAGTGGGTAGAATGGCATTTTGTAGCCCAATAATTACATTTTTACGAACCTTCTGTTAGAGGTGAGGAATAGCTTTTCTAGTAAAATGGTGTGATGGAATTTGGTAACGGGGATACAAGACCTCAAGTGTCTAAAACCAGCTGCATTAATAGTGGATATTGGATGCAGATCTAATACTAGCATAGTCGCCATGGCATCTGTGATCCACTTTTCGACTGGGTAACAGCTTTCATACTTGCTTCCTCTTGCAAAGGATAGTTTAACAGTCAATTGTTGCAAACTACTAGCAGCCTTCTTCTTGGTCTTCTTGGTCTGCTTCTGGGATAAAGATTCACCCCTAGCAGCACCAGCAGCAGTGAATTCTTATGAGGAATCCAGGAATCCAGGATAGTGGAGGAGTCATCTAGCCTTAGCTACTTGGATGCAGGACTAACTCTGATCGCTACTGAGGATATTGATGAGGACGGTGTTGTGGGTGTAGATTGCAGGTGTCGGGATCTAGCTGGGAGAAGGGACCTAGCTGATGCTGGACTGCTTGTTGTTATTTTTTTTCCGATTTTCCCAGCAGCTTGCTATGAACTTGCTTCAAATGGTGCAACATGGATGAGGTTCCTAGAGGGTTAAGGTCCTTACCTCTACTGACTGTGGCTCTACAAACGCTACAAATGGCTAGACAACTGTTGTCAGGATTTAGGTAAAAATAATTCCACACATAAGAGGTGGAATTTTTGGTCTTATGCCCAGGCATGACAATGGCCTTCTTCTTATCATGTGCAAGAACTGCTTCCACTGGTGCAGGACTTACACAAACAACATCATCCTCATCAACATCCACATTAACGCCCTCATCAGCTACACAAATATCCCCCTCATCCTGTTGCAATTCCAAAGTGGCATCCTCAATTTGTGTATCACCGGCTACACTTGGGCTGTTCATGAACACATCTGTAGAAATGCTGAAGGGGCCTTCTTTATGGGTACACTATCAGAAAGGTCAGGATTACACATAGCACTCGTGGATAGACTCTCCTCATTTCTGAATCTGAACATACATTTTCCTCTAATGCCTTACTGTTTTCTTCCAGCTCGACATTTACACGTAAAAGTATTTGGAAACCACTTTTGGCGTCAAGGTCTTGCTTGGTCAGGACTGATTTTACAAGAAGATGCCTCAGTGACAGTTACAGGACTAGCACTCATAGAGAAAGAGAAAGACCTCATTCTTTCCTTTCTTTTTTTCTGCAGATAACTTTGCCTGGATTACAGGTCTTTTTATCTTGACCAAGGTAAAAGGTGTTTTTTTTCAATTTTGTTTGCCTGACTTAAAAACGCTATGCACTTTAACATAGGCTTTAGCAGATGACGTAGAGGCATTCCTATCATCATGACTGGTGCCAGCAGCTGTGAAGAGAGGAGGTGTTTGTTTCAGCTCTGACTTCCAGAAGCCTGCAGGGTAGAGTTTTTTGCCTAACCCAGCCTTGATGGAGCCTCCTGGGGCAGCATTCCAGGAGAGTGCCCTGCCTACCAGGCCTGGCCCGGGCCTAGGCCCAGATTCATCCAGGATCCATGAAAGTCAGCTTCCCAGTATAAGTGGTGCTACTGCTGGTGAAAATGCAGGAAAGGCCCCAGCTTCAACATCTCCGGGTGACAAAACAGACCGTGATCAGGCTAAAGCTGAAGTTAAAGCTCCTGGCTCGGTGCAGCCTGTGGAAAAAAAGAAACCTGCAGCAAAGGTAACCCCCTGTTTTCAACTTACCACATTAGAGGGAGAAAGTGGTTCAGGGGGTGGGCTGGATCCTGGGGTGGAAGCGCCTGTTTCATCCAGTCAGGGTGGTCAGGAGGCTGAAGCCTTGGGGGATGCCCAGTCAGTGCCTGACTACAGAGAGTATCTATCCTGGGGAGACAGAGTGGAAATAGAGGATCTGCAGGAAGAAGTGCAAAGGGCAGAGACCTCAGTTGCTAGATTGCAACAGAGAATTGCTAAAAAGAAGCTAAAGAAAAATAAGTTGTTTACCCGTGATAAAGTGGAAATGCAGAGGGCTATTGATGAATTGGCGGATAACCTAAAGTATAAAGAATCTCACCTGGAGGAGTTGCATAAGAGATTGACATATTACCAGCAACATGCTAGCAATCCGAGGGAGAGTAGTCAGCTATTAACATCTGCTGATGCTTTTACTACTGATCCGTCCCAAGTTATGATACAGCTGACTGTGAGTCCTGCATGTGAAGCTGTAAAATGTGTGGATCCTGTCTCTGTAAATACATCCTCACAATCTGCATCAGTCCCTCTGCCTGCTAATATCCCTGTGGCGGAGATGGAAAATATGGAAGGAGAAAATGCCCTTTATTCATCCATAAGGGCATTTGAAGAAATTGTGACATCGCAGAGTGTGGTCGTGAGTGCAGTAGGGTATGTAGTGGGCCTTACAGTGTCTAAAGTAAAAGAGTCACCTGAAGTCCAAAATGGTGGTTTGTCAGCAGCAGCTGAGAGCACTGAAAGGTCTGTAGTTGGCCCTGTTGTACCTCAGTCAGGGGTCACTCCTCTCCCTGGTGGTCCAGTGGTAAAATTCAAAACCCAAGATGGCGGCTTTGGTTCGAGTGCTGCGACCGGAAGTATGGTGCAGTCTGTAATGGACTCTGTTGCATCTGTGTCAGCAGCTAACTGTGTTGTACAGCAGGAGGAGGCTCAGATTGATCTTGCAATGAGTGAGTCTCTTGGAGAACAAATGTCTGCAGCAGCCAGTGTTACCAGGTGTAAATAAACTGAGTTCAGAGACTGAGGCACCAAGTGCTTTGGACACTGAGATAAGGGGCGAGAAACTTGAATTTGCTAGTTCTCCTAGTGCTGGTACTGTGTCTGTGCAATCAGTCTTTGGGCCTGTTAGTATTGGAGAATTACCCAGTGGGGTTCAGTGTGTAAAAGATATTTCAATTAGTGTGGCTGAATCTGTTTTGGCTCCTGCTATGTCTGTGGCTGCTGCTATGCCTAGGGGTGGGGGTGGGGAGATCCCTGATCCTCCAGTTACTTCTTTAGAGCCTCAACCTGGGACTTCAGGTGCTGTGGGAAAGCCAGCCCTTGTGTCATATGCATGGGGTATTAACAGGGAAGCGGGTGGTGACTCCACAGACTGTGTTAGGAGGAGTGCCACCAAAACGGCAAAATGTTGTTCAATTAAAATGTATAAGTAAAGAGACCCCCCCTCCCTCTAGGCCTGATTTTCTTTACCAATTTTTTACACTGGTCTTTGTAGCTAGTGATCTGTTTGCTTGCATACACCCTGTAGGCTCCCCTGAGTATGACATTAGCTTTTCCACCTATGGGGGTCTTCAGGCATTCTGGAATATATGGGGTTCTGTTAAAGGGCAGAGTCCCTGGCTAAGATATAGAGCTTACGCAGTTACTAGACAAGAGCAGTTTAGGATTACAATATTAGTCCGTAACGAGTGTTTGTCAATGGTAGATCTGTCATTTTGGGTTAAACGTTACGCAGACCTACTTTCACCCTTAAGTAAGGTGCCGGATCCAGAACACAATCTCTGGGATGGGGCCTGGTCCACGACTGTACGGCTGCGGCAAAGTGAGGGGCGTACTCTGCATCTTCCATCTGCAGCCTACATAGGTCGGGATAGGATTCAGTGTTTCTACCCCAGACAGCCTCGTTTATGCCACTGGTGTGGGTCTTTTCGTCTCATTAGCAATAATTGTACGGAATTGAAGTGTTCTCTGTGTCAGGGGCTAGGGCACACTGCAAGGGATTGTACTGCAATTAAGTGCAACCTTTGTGGTGAGGATGGCCACCCATATAGTAGATGCCCACTGGTGGAGCATAATAAAGTTTCTTCAATTGTGGTTCCCACTATGACCCCCTCAGTGGTGGGCCCTGTGGTTGAAGAGGGTATAGTCTTGCAACAAAGCATGGAGGGTACTCTGGAGTGTGTGAGGGAGGAAGCTGTGCGAGGCAGATCTCAGAATAAGGCACATGCTACTCCTGATCACGTCTCAGAGTCAGAAATGGAGATGGAGAATGAGGAATGGACCCTAGTGGGCAAAAATAAAAGGAGAAAGAAGTTTTCCAGCAAATCAGGGGACATTGTGGTTGTAAATCGGTTTCTGGTTATTTCCAGTGAAGAGGAGGAAGAGGGAGAGGTGGCTAGGGACATAGAAGGTGATTTGAAACTTAGGCCTAAGCGTCAGAGGAAGAAGGTGAAGAATTTACCTAGGAACCCCCCTCAGTTACAGGTGGAGGAACTCCCTGTGGGTGTAGGGGTTGGGTTAGTGGTAGGAGGAGGCAAGGGGAAGGGTAGGGGGAAGAGGCAGCCAGATTACTCAGTGGTCCCTTGGACATCTAGGATGGATCCTGTTCTTGGAGTTGCTCCAGTTCCCTTGACCCTTAACACTATAATGCCAGGGGAAGTACCCACCCATGTAGAGACTCCAGAGGTTAATACTCATTCAGGCATTTCCTTGGGTACAATTGTTGTTCCTAAGCCCCTTAAGGCCTCTGCTAAAGAGGTTGTCATTACTAAATCCATCCCCCCTGATAAGGAACAGTGTGATGGTGGGCCAGGTATGGTTGACATCTTCAAAAAGAGTGTTGGAGGGAGGACTCAGGTTTCAAAGCCTCCTTCAAAGGAGTCAAGGAAAGAGCTGGTCTCCTCTGTGGGACACAGCCAAAATAAGTAAAGTGGAACTAAATGGTCCTACTTCTATAACCTAGAATGATGGCTCCCCAACCTATTAGATTTGCCACTATTAATGTGGCATCGATAATATCCGAACGAGCTCGCTACATAGCCTATGGTTTTTTCGACATGCTTGAGGTCGATTTTTTATTTTTGCAAGAGACTAGGGTAGGTCGACTGTCGGACCTCGACAAAGCCAAGCGTGAGTGGAGGCGTGGTCCCTCCTATTGGTCTCTTGCGGCCGAGCCGTATGTTGGGGTGGCGGCACTTTTTACCAGCATGGTAACCATTCAACAGGTTATAAAACTTGAAGTAGGTAGATGTATGATTCTGGATGTCACTCTGAAGGGGTGCAACCTCAGGTTAATTAACATCTATGCCAGTCCGTAATCTAAGTGGGACAGGAAGTGCCTTTTCAGAGAAATAAAGCCTTACCTTTTTACAACCCGGCAGGTAGTTTTTGGAGGTGATTTCAACACCATTATTAGACCCAAAGACAGGGGAGGATCCAATTCTACGCTCGACTACGATTCCCTTTTTCTAATTAGAATGGTTAGACAGGCAGGTCTGGTGGATGTGCACGATCTCCATTCCCCAGACCTCACGGATTTCACCTTTTTTAGAGGTAGGGGTAGGTCTAGGATAGACAGGTTTTTTGTTAAGGAGGGCTATGCGACTTCGGCACCTGTGTTGAGGCCTGTGGAGTTCTCCAATCACGTTTGTCTGTGTGTCAGCTTGAACGCCTCAGAAACCCCTCAGAAAGGCAGGGGCCTGTGGCACCTGAGCCCTGAGCTCCTATAGGAGGATGAGATTAGACAGTCCTTTAGGGACTTCTTTGAAACACAGGAATCACTTTTGGAAGCAGGTTGGAGTAGGTCAGAGTGGTGGGAGGTTTGCAAGAAGTGAACTCGGAGCTTCTTCCGCCGACTCGTAAGTCACAGAAACTTTGTAAAAATAAATACCTACTCAGCTTTGAGGCGGAAACTTGCTTTCCTGATCTCTGAAGAGGGAGACGGTGGGGAGATCTCCCGGGTGAAGGCTCGGTTGAAGGAGTGTCAGTATGATCGGTATGCTTCCTTAGTTCTGAAGAGGGATTATGGTCAATACCAGTCGCCAGACCCCTACCAGAGCTGTAGGAACTCGATCAATGCTAAGGAGGTGAGAGGGCTGTGTGATGAGCGGGGGCATTCTTGGCATCATTGGTTCTTTCTGCTCTGGCCTCCTCTCTGAGAAATCACTTGACAGAGGGAAGATGGAGCAATTTCTAAAGGAAACTCCTGGTGTGAATAACTTGCATGCTGCGCTTGACACCCTGGATGGTTATATAACGGTAGACGAGGTCAAGGCTGCCATAGATAGTCTGTCTATGAAGAAGTCCCCAGGACCGGGTGGCCTGACATCCGAGTTTTATAAGACCTTTGCCGACATCTTGGCCCCTCACCTTATGGAAGTGTTTAATGAGTGCCTGTGTGAGGGTTTACTAACTCCTTCCATGAGGACATCTGCCCTTATAGTATTGTCCAAGGGATTGGACCAATCCAAGATTGAGAACTGGCCCCCCATCGCCCTTCTTAATGTGGATCGCAAGATTCTGGCAAAAGTGCTGTTTAACAGGTTGATTCAGATTACAGACCTGGTACTTTCTCCTTCTCAGCATTGCACCGTGAAGGGTCGTAGCACCTTTAGTGCTGTCCTTGATGTCCGGGAGGCCGTTGAGCGGTGTCGTGCTGAGAAGTGGGGAAAGTATTTGCTGACACTGGACCAGTCAAAAGCTTTTGATCGGGTCAATCATGAGTACCTCTGGTGTCTACTTGGCAGGTATGGGTCCCCCGAGGTGGGTGATCAATTGGATTGGAGTGATCTACAGGCAAGCCGAAAGCTTCCCACTTGTGAATGGTTGGGTAGGTCCTACTTTCTCGGTGACTTCGGGAATCAGACAGGGATGTCCCCTGAGCCCCCTCTTGTATGTGTTTGCAATCGATCCCTTCATCAGGAGGGTGGAAGGCAACACAGTGAGAGGGGTGCAACTGAGCCCGGGGAAGCCGTTGAAAGTGGTGGCTTACACAGATGATGTCATGATCGTGATTTCTGATGTGAATGAAGCGAAAGACGTGACGGTTGATATCTGTACATATTCTGAGGCCTCAGGGTCCAGAATCAATCAGGATAAGTGTGAAGATTTCTGGATGGGGGAGGCTGGGTATGGTAAACCCAGTGCTCTTCTTTATGCTCACCTTTCTTAAAATAGATCTGCACAGTCTCATCTTGGAGACTTCCCCTTGATGGGTAGAGGGCTTTTGTGCCTGGGTGCATCCATTCCTCAATTCCACATGGTTACCTCCCGGCCTCCCGGCCTACGTGAAACTGGGTTTAACGGTGACAAGGAAATGGCAACTGGAGGTGGGAGAGGTCAACAACTCCTCTAGAAGGGAGTTGGAGAGGAGAGTCTTGCGGTCTCACTTCTGGGAGCCTCTGTCACTGAGGGAATGCCCGGGCAGTGTCTGCTCAGATGGCATAGCTCTGATCACTGATCGGAGGATACCACTGAAGCTCAGAGACATTGCCTGGCTCTCCTTCCACGGGAGACTCTGTGTTAGAGGAAACCTCAAGGTAAGGAATGCCGATGATCGTGGCTGCCCACGGGAGGAGTGTCCAGGGGAGGAGGAGACAATGCATCATTTCTTGTTGAGGTGTCCTTTTAACATAGAGGTTTATGATGGGGTCTCGTGTGTCTTGGGCACGCCTAGTATTTCGGGGCTTAGTTACCCTGAGTGGATTTACGGGGTGCTCAAGAGGTTTAGGGCTTTTGATTTGGTCACTCTGTTTTTAGTTACATTAGTGATTAGGTATTACACGTGGAATGCACAGTGTTTAGTGACAATCCGCAAGAAAGTCCTCCCTTGCAAAGAGTTCGTGGGAGATATTCTTCACGAGGTTTGGAAGATAAGGGATATGGAGAGGCAACGGATGGATGCTGCAAGCTGGGCCAGGCTTTGGCATGGCTTGAAACCCCCTTAGTGGGTGGTGAAAATCTGGGGCCTCTCCACCTGTTGGCTTTCTATTTCTTCACCTCCCAGTAAATTTTGATTGGTTCCTTTTTTTTTAGTAAGTGCTTGCATATATCTTGTCATCCTATTTAGTTCCACTATGCTTGTTTTTAGTTTTGGTAAAGTTAAAGTTTGTTTTAACATTAAAGTTGAGATTTATTTATTATGACCATGGACTCTTTTATTGGGATATGGGAGGGGTTTCGTTATTGTAAGATTGTTGAGATATGTATTTTGTTGCAAGTTTTTCTAAATAAAAAAATCAGCAGCTGCTTGGTGCTCTTGGTCTTCTGTTTACTGCTGTGAATCAATTTTGATAACATAGTACAATGTGACTGCAAATTAAGAACTGTCAGCCCTATTCTTTGTATTTCAGCAATAACAATTAGCAATAGAGCAACGGACCTCTCCTCTTTGTGTGTTTTCTATATAACACCGTACAATTTGACTGCTGATTTAGACCAAGACTGCCAGCCCTATTATTTGTATTTCAGCAATGACAATCAGCAATGGAGCAACAGAGCTCTCCTTTTTGTGTGTTACCTATATAACACATTACAATGTGACAGCAGATTTAGAAGACCAAGCCTGGCAGCCCTATTATTTCTATTTCAGCAATGACAATAACAATGGAGCGATGGAGCTCTCCTGAATGTCACTGGAGAGTTTTAATAACACTGCTACCCCTCCTCTTTCTTTTCTTTCTATGACGCTGCCCAACTGCTCTAGAGACTACCAAGAACTGTGCTACCCCTTCTGTGTCACTCTGTGAAATGGCGCTGGATCGCGGTGGAGAGCGGTACTTATAGAATCCAAAATTCGCAAGATCCGACAACGTAACAATGACGTGTTGCCTCGTTTCCAAAGTCCCGAGAAGGCTCGGCTCTGTACTCGGATCTGCTAAGTTTGGATTTATCGGTTCTCGGGGAACCAAAGCTGAGTATCTCTAATAGAAAACTAGCCGTTTTCTTCAAGAGGGCTTTGTATCTACTTAGAGTCCTGCTTAACATTAACTATTCTTACCTATCCCTGCAGCAGCTTCCACTGTTACCTCCCCCTGATGTAATACTATATGTCTGTAATATGATCCCTATTGGATATACTGCCTTACATGTGTGTGTTACAAACAAACAGCAAAGACATTTCAAGAGAACTTAATCAAAATGGTATCTGATGCAATTATTATCTATTATGTTAACTATTTATTTTTCATTTGCACAATGCATCCATTCCTCTGGAGACAAGTTTTATACATGCTACTATATAAAATATACATAATTTATGTGCAGTTTTTGCTTTTATATAATTTATTTATTTGGTCATCTAAACACATTATGCCTTAGTCATATTTATTGTCACTTATTTATAAATTAATTATATTGTATTTTTTTGCTATAAAATGAATTCATTTAAATGTATTACTACGCAAGAGTTTCAGGAATGTTGATAGCATGATGCCATCTGTAAACCAGTAATTGAAATATTCAATCAGTCACTATTAACAGGACTTGTCCCAAATGACTGTAAAAAAGCAAGTGTAGTCACTCTTTTCACTTTCTTAACCTCCTTAAATATTTTACCACCTTTTACATAGATTGCATCAAGTTTACATTTATTATTTCTCTATACTCAAACAATATACAGTCAAGTCCATAAATATTGGGACATCGACACAATTCCCTCAAATTAAAGCTGAAAGTCTGCAGTTAAAGCACATCTTGTTAGTTTCATTTCAAATTCATTGTGGTGGTGTATAGAGCCCAAAATATAAGAACTGTGTTGATGTTTATATTTATGGACTTGATTGTACTCACTTACACCTTGTACCATAGTAATCTGGCTTGACCAATATGCAATCTGTGGCATTAACCTTAAATATCAAACTCCAAAAGACGGTAAGTGTGCAAGCCGGGCTCCTTTGTCTATTTATTAATACCCAATCTTGTTTGATTGCCTTGATTGTACCCAATTGTAAAGTGCTGTGTGGTATGCTGGTGCTATTAATATAAACATTTATTATAATAATAGTAGTAGAATAGCCTTACAGCAGATGTGGTAGAGACTAAGGTCCTATTGTATAGTTGGGTGAAATTTACAGTGAAATTGTAAGTGTAAATTGCATCCCGTAATTTACACAGGATGTGATCCGTGAGACTTAGAATACTATGCAAATTGCACAAACACACCCCTTTATATGCCTTATGGGGCTGTGTGGATGATACACTTCATTCACAGCTGCCCTGTAAAGCAGATAAATGAATAATTTAATATAAAAACAAAACAAAAATTGCGCTCCCCCACAGCACTAGGGTTGGTTAAGCTGTTTGGGAGTGAGTGCACACCTGTATTTTTAAATATTATTTTTTTATACTTCTTTTTTTAATAGAGTAAGGTCTGTTGCACCAGGTGAAAGCACCCGCAAAATATAAATCTCCTAGAGACCTACCTGCAGCTGCTTTCAATTCAGCATAGCATATAAAGAGCGTGAGCACGTGTTTTATTGCTAGGCTCACCCACTACCTCCCCCGTTTCTCCTCTCTAAGTGGCAAAGATGTGCAAGAGTGAGACATGTCTCAGTCGGAGTGCAAACTGAGACAGATCATTGGCCAAAGTGCTTTTTGCGCTGATCAGTTGGACTTGAGTCCGACTCTATATGAGGCTCTAATACTGTACAGGAATTTAAACATGCTTCAGATGGACATAAGGAATTCCTAAAGCTGTAATAAACTAAGGATCAAATAGAACCTTACCATTTAAGGAATAGAATGGGCAGATTAGATGGGCCATGTGGTTCTTTTCTGCCATCAAATTCTGTATTTCTATGCAAAGTATAACATGTTAATTCATGGTGGCAGATTTGACTTAATTACATCTCAAAACTGTTTTCACAGGTCATTGTGGAAATACCATAATGTTATTAAATCTGTAATTTGAGATCACAATAAGCTCTGTTTTTATCTGTAACTTAATTATCAAAGAGTTTAAGTCCTCACAAGCACTGACCTGCTCACCTTTGGTAATAGCCTACATATTAATGTCATTATTTTACTTTGATTTCTCCCCACATGTACAGCATATCTCTAGTTCAAATTTTAGGTTGTCTGTCCCATATGAGTAGTTAAAGGATTTGAGATCACTTTTTGAAATAAGAATAAATCAATATAACAAAGTAAACCCACCACCTAATTTTACTATTTTATTATAAAACATATACCATTCTGGGATGGATCAGTTTTCTTTTTTAAAACTACAATAATAATAAAGTATTTGGAAAAGTAGGCGCTCATTCCTAACTCAAACTTTGATAGAAGATATGACGTTAACAAGTAGTATACTTGTGATACAAAGCAATTTAAAATCTGAACTCTACTAGAGCACTGGTCTAGTCTACTCTACAACACTTGTGTGATATTTTAGAATAAAGTTTTAAACAAAGACATTTCAAGAGAACTTGATCAAAATGGTATCTGATGCAATCAGTGTTAACAATTTATTTTTCATTTGCACAATGTATCCATTCCTCTGGAGATAAGTTGTAGCCGGTAATTATCATCTGCATTTGAGCTATTTCAGCTGTGTGATTTTGCAGAAATGCAAATAATGATCTGCAGTTGATTCATGTGGAACAATACTGCCATCTACTGTTTCTCGTACCACAAGACTATGGCTCTGTAATTTCTCATACAGAAGGAGCACATTTAAATGAGACAAACGGTGCACTCAGGTGTTCCAAGTTCACATAACACAATATTGAATGAATGGACAATAATAGAATGCTTCACATTTCCTCCGCACCGATATGTGTCGCTTTCTGTCATGTGTCACAAATAAATGGTCTCCATCGGTATACATTTGAAGGCATCAATAACATTTTCTCTTTGGTGTTATTCGTCTGTAATAATTATTGAATGTTGTATGTAATTATCTGGAAAATGTATACTTTTATTATTGTAGAAAAAAACATTGTAACTATTGATACAAAAATAAAAATAATCATGAATTAATATATGATAGTATAATGAAATAAAAAATTATCACGTGTGCAGGCAACCATATATAGTGGAGCAGCTCAGTGCAATATTGTGCATCTAATTGAATCCAAATGTGTTTTATGCCCATTGCACTGCTAGTTTCATGTATCAATGAGCATAAAATTGATCATATTGATCAGATGGTTTTGCACATTTATTGCATCTTTTGGGGTGTAAACACTACAAGCCAATACATAGTGGCTTTCACACACTCTGACCAATTAGAGTCATTCTGTATTGATAAGTAGCCGTCAGGCCGATCAGAGTCATTCGCCTCATGGCTCCGCAAGTCTTCGCCTATAGGGTATTTAATTATTTTAGAAGCAGGAAGAAAGAAGAGGATCCCCCCTGAATTTAGCTGGAAATTAAATTAGTAAAAGAGAGTGTTGTGAGGGAGAGTTTAGTTTAATAAAATATGTTTTCATGGTGTCAGTGTTTTTATTTAACAGTATTTTTTTCTTAGTGCACTACAGGTCCAGACGGGCCCCAGATGCCAGGGCATGCTAGTGTTTTAAATGTCATTAGTGCCAGCATGCTCTTGTAGCCATGGGTAGTGGCCATCTGGCAGTACTGGCAAATGCCAGATGGGCCGTTGGCTAAATGGGCCGGTGTCTGGCTCCTCCACAGGAGCCAGCTACCTGAATACATGTGACGCCCTCCAACCCCAATCCCCCCCCCCCCTACCTGAGGCAGTAGCCAAAGTGCTGGGTGGCAGGGTCTTTATTGGTTTGGGGGAGCAGAGTACTAAAAAAAAAAAAACTTACCTCATCGCAGTGCTCCTCCTTGCTCCTCCCTGCTCCATTCGCACTGAAAGTCATTCAGTGTGGAGCACGCAGAGAAGATCAAGCAAGCAAGCAAGAAAACAGAAGAGAGAAACAGAAGATAAGAAGAAGAGAAGAAAAGAGATTAAAGAAGTCAATAGAAAGGTAAGTAAAAGAATGAAGGCAAGTTGGGGAAAGCAGCATGGCACAGTGTGATGAATGAAAGTGGGGGGCAGCATGGTACAGTGGTATGAATGAAGAGAGGGCAGAATGGAACAGAGTGATGCATGAAAGGGGGGGAAGCAGCATGGCACAGTGTGATGAATGAAAGGGGGGGAAGCAGCAAGGCACAGTGTGATAAAGGGGGAAGCAGCATGGTACAATGTTATAAAGGGGGGGAAGCAGCATGGCACAGTGTGATGAATTAAAGGGGGGGAAGCAGCATGGGACAATGTGATGAAGGGGAGACAGGTGAAGGGCGGAAAAGCAGCATGGAGGGTGCAGTGTGTTCATAAGGGGGGGCAGTGTGGTGATGATGAAGGGGCACAGTAATGTGTGTGTGATGGCACAGAGGGTTTGTGGAAATGTAAATGTATATTTGTGATGGCACAATATTATTTTGTTATAATTTAGATATTTGTTGTAATTGTTTATAATGTTCCTAGGAGATTAGAGCAGACGAGTTCTGCTTGTGGAGATCATCTCTCAAGATAGCCTGCCTGCCTGTGTGAGATGACAGCTGCAGCTCCCTCCTCGCCTGGTGCACCTATCAGTAGAATCAGGTAAGTGGATATGGTTTATCGTGTACAATGTACTTTTGATAAGTTTTTTTCCTTTTCTTGAACATGGGGTACTACCTCATGGCATAATATGATTTGGGGGCACTTCTGTGTGGCATAGTATGGTTTGGGGAACTACTCTGTGGTATATTGTGATTTTAGGGGACTATTCTGTGATATATTGTGATTTTGGGGCACTACTCTGTGGTATATTGTGATTTTGGGGAACTACTTTGTGGTATAATGTGATTTTGGGGCACTACTCTGTGCTATATAGTGATTTTAGGGCATTACTCTGTGGTTTAGTTTGATTTGGGTGCTCTATAGTGGCTTAATATCATTGGGGTCACGCACTCAGGTGTGAGGGATGTGTGGTCATGCCCTTTTTGGCGTCGCCGCTGTGCACTGTTACACAGTTTATTTCCTACTCATCTATGGAGGGGGCCCCAAAACTTCACTGTACCCGGACGCCAAATTTCTCTTGCGGTTCTGTACATACCATTACCTGATACTGGTGCGCCCTATGCTGCAAATAGAGAGTTAAGATGCGCGTAACACATTTGTATCTCACGGGACACCGCATAATTATGAGCTTTGCAAAAAGCACTGTAATTATTATTATTATCTGGAACAGAGGTAGGCCTGTGTGCATTAAATTCCAGGGCTGATTTTTATTTCCAGTATGGCCCTGGCCATACGTATGCTGGCACTTGTTGTTCTAGAAGCACCAGCACGTCCAAGCAGCTTAAGACTTCTAGGTCTCGCTGGGACTATTAGCCCACCAGGAAAAAATGCATAAATAATGTTTTAACTATTTATTACCGCAACACCCACTGGGCACGGGTGTTAGAATGAGCTCTAGCACATCAGCATGGGGTTAATTTTTAGGGGGCAGGGCTGTATTTCTTTTGCTGCCCGAATCATCTAGGGAATTCAGCCCCATGCTGAACAAGCTAGGGCTGGTTGACATTATTCTAGGGGGACCTGAGCTGTAGGTTTCCCCGTTATACTATCACTAGCCCAGCATGTCATAGCTTAGATCTGGTAATGGCTTTTGCAGGGAACCCTGCAATTGTTGCTACCAGCCTAGGCTTTTGGAAGGGATAGGAAGGTTGTTTTGTTTTTGTATAATTTCATTACTTACTGCTTTTTAAAAAAAAATGCCATCCATCATCATCAAGTTGATGATGATGCATGGTATCTCCAATATACAGCCACATGAAGGTACGCTACATACGGTTACATTTACTCAAAATAAACACATATATGTGGCTTGTTATGCAACACATTTGATACCTGTGGCATAAATGCACGCTACTCTAAATGATCTCTTTTGTAAATAAGCAGAACTTGTTATTTACAGCAAAACAATTTGACTACAATTTGACTATACAAAGTGTCTGCTGCATGCTTATCGCAGCAAGTTTTTATTTTACTTTATTACAAAATATAGCATTTAGGAACCATCATCTAGAAATCCTGCATTTGCCACTGAAGGTGGAAGAGTCAGTGAAAAGGAAGAAAATATGTAACAAAAAGAGAAAGAAGGAGGGGGTGGGGGACTTGGAGAGAAAACATAAAACTGGGATTAGCCAGTGTCTAAATAGCTGAGAAAATAGAAAAGAAAACTGACGGAAAAAAGTGCTGGGCCTTGCAAGAGAGGAGTGGGTTAAGAGAAGGATGGTGAGAATAATTATCTATGAGGGAGCTGAAAGAAAAAAAGAAACAAGAGAACTGGGGAATCGATAGCTTAGGGAAGAGTAGAGAAAGCTGGAAGGAAACAGAGAGCCATGATTGGGGGAAGAGAGCTTGTGGGAGGTAAACAGAACTGACATATTCAAAACAGAGAAGGGTGGATAGTGTTTATTAGTAGAGATGAGCGCACTCGGATTTCCTGAATCCGAGCCCACCCGAACGTTGCCGATCCGAATTGGATCCTAGACAGATCCGGGTATTGGCGCAGAATGAAAACTTGAAACCGAGGCTCGGAGTCATAATCCCGCTGTCGGATCTCGCGATACTCGGAACCTATAAATTCCCCGCTAGTCGCCGCCATCATCACTCGGGCATTGATCAGGGTAGAGGGAGGGTGTGTTAGGTGGTCCTCTGTCCTGGTAGATCTCGTGCTGTGCTGTTTAGTTCTGTGCTGTGCTGTTTAGTTTTGTGCTGTGCTGTGCTGTGCTGTGCTGTGTTCTGCAGTATCAGTCCAGTGGTGCTGTGTGCTGTGCTCTGTCAATTTTGAGTTCAGTGGTGCTGCTGGGTCCTGTGCTGTGTCCTTTTCAGTCCAGTGGTCCTGTGTCCTGTGCTCTGTGCTTCTAAGGGCATAGTTATTTCCCCCAATATTCCCAAGTGTTTAAAAAAATTAAAAAAAAGTTATAAAAAAAAATACAAAAAACTAATTTTAAAAAAATTTAATTACAACAAAATTTGAAAAAACAATCCTGCAGTATAAGCCCATTGGTACTGCAATATTACCAAGTTCACACATTCAGCAGTAAAAGTCCAGTGGTACTGATATATTACAAAGTTCACTGATTCAGTAGTATAAGTCCAGTGGTACTGCTATATTACAAAGTTCACTGATTCAGCAGTATAAGTCCAGTGCTACTCTCCTGTGCCGCATATAATTTTTAAAGGCTTTGCCGAGTGTGTGTGGCTTAGGGGTACGCTCTCTTGTGCTACATATAATGGAAAACCATAATTTGGAGGATAAAGTAGGGAAAGATCAAGACCCACTTCCTCCTAATGCTGAAGCTGCTGCCACTAGTCATGACATAGACGATGAAATGCCATCAACGTCGTCTGGCAAGCCCGATGCCCAATCTCCTAGTACAGGGCATGTAAAATCCAAAAAGCCCAAGTTCTCAAAAAATAGCAAAAAGAGAAACTTAAAATCATCTGAGGAGAAATGTAAAGTTGGCAATATACCATTTACGACACGTAGTGGCAAGGAACGGCTTAGGCCCTGGCCCGTGTTCATGACTAGTGGTCCAGCTTCACCCAAGGATCTAAGCCCTCCTCCTCCCCCCCTACAAAAAATTTAAGAGAGTTATGCTGTCAGCAACAACAACAAAACAGCAAAGAACTCTGCCTTCTAAACAGATGACATCACAAATCCCCAAGGCGAGTCCAAGGGTGTTGTTGGTTGTGAACCCTGACCTTCCCATCACTGTACGGGAAGAGGTGACTCCATCCAGCATTTGCAGCACGCCCTCTGCATATGCTGGAAGGATCACCCACAGTCCAGTTACAAATTTGGCTAATGAAGGTGTGAATGTTGTACACCGGGAGGAGGATATTGATGTAGCTGGCGCTGAGGTGGATGTTGATGATTATGATGCAGACAGATACCAAATTGCCTTTCTCAATTTCTATTTATATTCTAGATTATATAACGGCTGAATAGTTTTCTATTTTACTCCTAGTGGAGAGGGGATCTGATGCAGACAGATACCAAACTGCCTTTGTCCATTTCTTTGTATATTTGAATTTCTAGTTCTACACTCTATGCAGGCTGCTTTATTTATATTCAACTACAAGTGTAGGGGGCGGGGGGGGGGGGGGTGGGCATAGATAGCCACCAAAGTAACGTGGTCCATTTAATTTCACTTTCTAGCTCCACAGTCTGTGCAGCCTGCTTTTTTTATCTTCAAAGTATTTATATTTACAAGCCTTGCAATCTAAATTAACTAGAGGTAGTGACATGGTAGAACTCCAAAAGGCAGTTTGGAAGCCCCTGTACAAACTGGCTCTATTTTTTACCTGAGTTGTCCCCCCTCCAGTGTGAAAGAGTTTTTAGTGCAGCGGGGAACCTGGTCAGTGAGCGGCGAAGGAGGTTGCTTCCTCATAACGTTGAAAAAATGATGTTTATAAAAATGAATAATCAATTCCTCAATGAAGTACAGCACTGCCCTCCAGATAGTACAGAGGGACCTGTGGTTGTGGAGTCCAGCGGGGACGAATTGATAATGTGTGAGGAGGAGGAAGTACACACTGTAGGGGGAGAGGAATCAGAGGTTGATGATGAGGACGACATCTTTCCTCAGTAGAGCCTGTTTAGTTTGTAGTTGTACAGGGAGAGATGAATTGTTATTTTGGTGTGGGGGCCCAAACAAACCAATCATTTCAGCCACAGTTGTTTGGTAGGCCCTGTCGCTGAAATGATTGGTTTGTTAAAGTGTGCATGTCCTATTTCAACAACATAAGGGTGGGTGGGAGGGCCCAAGGACAATTCCATCTTGCAACTATTTTGGCATTTGGCATTATGTGACCATTCAACAGTCGTTTGCCATGTTCAAAAAGTAAAAGAAAATTAGAAAAACGTCCACAAATTCAAAAAATTTAATCAAAACTTAAATGCCCTGTGATTATTTTAAACAAGAGGGTTTGACGTGCTAGAATTAGTGTAGTGTTAATATGTTATAAACACTACACTTGGAACTTGGAGGAGGTATTGTGGCCCCGGTATCCAATTTTCAGATACTTGTTTGGTGGAATTCTGACCAGTTGAGGGTGTAACTATTTATTATATTGTGGCCCCGGTATCCAATTTAGTACCGGGGCCACCCCACTACGCAGTCCAGATACTTGTTTGGTGGAATTCTGACCAGTTGAGGGTGTAACTGTTTATTATATTGTGGCCCCGGTATCCAATTTAGTACCGGGGCCACCCCACTACGCAGTCCAGATACTTGTTTGGTGGATTTCTGACCAGTTGAGGGTGTAACTATTTATTATATTGTGCCCCCGGTATCAAAGTTAGTACCGGGGCCACCCCACTATGCAGTCCAGATACTTGTTTGGTGGAATTCTGACCAGTTGAGGGTGTAACTATTTATTATATTGTGGCCCCGGTATCCAATTTAGTACCGGGGCCACCCCACTACGCAGTCCAGATACTTGTTTGGTGGATTTCTGACCAGTTGATGGTGTAACTATTTATTATATTGTGGCTCCGGTATCAAAGTTAGTACCGGGGTCACCCCACTACGCAGTCCAGATACTTGTTTGGTGGAATTCTGACCAGTTGAGGGTGTAACTATTTATTATATTGTGGCCCCGGTATCAAATTTAGTACCGGGGCCACCCCACTTCACAGTCCAGAATTTTTTTTTGGGAAATTCAGAGCCGTGGGTTTTTTTTTATTAATTATATTGTGGTGACCAGACCACTCCTCTACGCAGTCCAGGTACATTATTCGGTGCGATTCATACCAGTTGATGGTTTTCTTATTATATATATTGTGGTGACCCACTCCTCTACGCAGTCCAGATACATTTATTGGTGCGAATCATACAAGTTCAGGGTATTTAATTTATATTGTGGTGACCACTCCTCTATGCAGTCCAGGTACATTATTCGGTGCGATTCATACCAGTTGATGGTTTTCTTATTATATATATTGTGGTGACCCACTCCTCTACGCAGTCCAGATACATTTATTGGTGCGAATCATACAAGTTCAGGGTATTTAATTTATATTGTGGTGACCACTCCTCTATGCAGTCCAGGTACATTATTCGGTGCGATTCATACCAGTTGATGGTTTTCTTATTATATATATTGTGGTGACCACTCCTCTACGCAGTCCAGATACATTTATTGGTGCGAATCATACAAGTTCAGGGTTTTTAATTTATATTGTGGTGACCCACTCCTCTACGCAGTCCAGGTATATTATTCGGTGCGATTCATATCAGTTGATGGTTTTCTTATTATATATATTGTGGTGACCCACTCCTCTACGCAGTCCAGATACATTTATTGGTGCGATTCATACAAGTTCAGGGTTTTTAATTTATATTGTGGTGACCCACTCCTCTACGCAGTCCAGGTACATTATTCGGTGCGATTCATACCAGTTGATGGTTTTCTTATTATATATATTGTGGTGACCCACTCCTCTACGCAGTCCAGATACATTTATTGGTGCGAATCATACAAGTTCAGGGTTTTTAATTTATATTGTGGTGACCACTCCTCTATGCAGTCCAGGTACATTATTCGGTGCGATTCATACCAGTTGATGGTTTTCTTATTATATATATTGTGGTGACCACTCCTCTACGCAGTCCAGATACATTTATTGGTGCGAATCATACAAGTTCAGGGTTTTTAATTTATATTGTGGTGACCCACTCCTCTACGCAGTCCAGGTATATTATTCGGTGCGATTCATATCAGTTGATGGTTTTCTTATTATATATATTGTGGTGACCCACTCCTCTACGCAGTCCAGATACATTTATTGGTGCGAATCATACAAGTTCAGGGTTTTTAATTTATATTGTGGTGACCCACTCCTCTACGCAGTCCAGGTACATTATTCGGTGCGATTCATACCAGTTGATGGTTTTCTTATTATATATATTGTGGTGACCCACTCCTCTATGCAGTCCAGATACATTTATTGGTGCGAATCATACAAGTTCAGGGTTTTTAATTTATATTGTGGTGACCACTCCTCTATGCAGTCCAGGTACATTATTCGGTGCGATTCATACCAGTTGATGGTTTTCTTATTATATATATTGTGGTGACCACTCCTCTACGCAGTCCAGATACATTTATTGGTGCGAATCATACAAGTTCAGGGTTTTTAATTTATATTGTGGTGACCCACTCCTCTACGCAGTCCAGGTATATTATTCGGTGCGATTCATATCAGTTGATGGTTTTCTTATTATATATATTGTGGTGACCCACTCCTCTACGCAGTCCAGATACATTTATTGGTGTGAATCATACAAGTTCAGGGTTTTTAATTTATATTGTGGTGACCCACTCCTCTACGCAGTCCAGGTACATTATTCGGTGCGATTCATACCAGTTGATGGTTTTCTTATTATATATATTGTGGTGACCCACTCCTCTACGCAGTCCAGATACATTTATTGGTGCGAATCATACAAGTTCAGGGTTTTTAATTTATATTGTGGTGACCATTCCTCTATGCAGTCCAGGTACATTATTCGGTGTGATTCATACCAGTTGATGGTTTTTTTATTATATATATTGTGGTGACCCACTCCTCTACGCAGTCCAGATACATTTATTGGTGCGAATCATACAAGTTCAGGGTTTTTAATTTATATTGTGGGGACCACTCCACTACGCAGTCCAGAAAGATACCTCGTTGCAATGTTTTGGACTAATAACTATATTGTGAGGTGTTCAGAATACACTGTAAATTAGTGGAAATGCTTGTTATTGAATGTTATAGAGGTTAATAATAGCGTAGGAGTGAAAATAAGCCCAAAAACTTGATTTTTGAACTTTTTATGCTTTTTTAAAAAAAAATCCGAATCCAAAACCTTAAATCCGAACCAAAACCTTTCGGCAGGTGTTTTGCGAAACAAATCCGAACCCAAAACATTGCGAAAATCCGAATCCAAAACACAAAACACGAGACACCAAAAGTCGCCGGTGCACATCTCTATTTATTAGTGAATGTGACATATCAAGCATACCGGTGGAGGGCACACATGATGCAGAGACACCTTGGAATAGGAGGAACAGACATTGGATTCACCATAAAAAAAAAATTGCCAGCAAACAAGGCATAAGAAGTCTTTTATCAACTGGGTCTACTTGAGAGACAATAGTCCCTGCACCAACAACGGACGCATCAACCTCAATAATAAAACTGAAAGCTTTCTTTAGAGCAGTGCAGGCTTCCAATACTTGAGGAGGCCAAACAGATGTGTAAGACACCTTTTTGGTCAAAGCAGTGATGTGGATAGAGGATTCAGGACAGCAAAAGAAATACAGCCCTCTTCCCCCAGGATGGAGACAGAATAAGTATTCTGTGAATAGCTTTCACGTCAGTGGACTGAACGCAATCCAGAATGGCATGGTGCTTGTCTGGATCCAGGAAGAAACCTTCGGAAGACATTATGTTACTTACAGATCTTAGAGACTTTGAACATGCATTTTTTAAATTTTGCAAATTATTGATATTCCCTGAGTTTCTGGAGTACCTTCCAAATATGTTCCTAATGGTGTTTTAAGAAGAGGAGTATACAAGGATATCATCAAGATATACTGCAACAAATTTCCCAAGAAACTCACAAAAAATATCAATAGTCAAATTTTGAAATACTGCAGTGTCGTTGATAACCCAAATTCATAGTGGTCATACTGTGATTAAGGACGGTTTAACACTTGTCTCCTTTTTGGAAATAAATGAGATTATAGGACCAACAAAGATCTACCTTAGAAAAATAATAGCTAATTTTAGCTGGCCAAACAATTAAGGTAAGGGGTAGTGGATATTTGTTCTTAACTTTGATTTTATTTAATCCCATGTAATTAATACAGGGACATAAAAACCTGCAAAAGATGATTTTGATTACATTATATTATTTTTATTATTATTAACCTTTATTTATATGAGGTCTGCATGCTGTACAGAGGACAAACAATAAGACAACACATGGTATAACAGTACAATACAGTAAACATATATATAAGGCTACAACTCTCAACACAGCTACTGGGATGCAACAGGTAAATTCAGTGCAGACTGAAACCTGTGCTCATTAGCATGGGCACAACTAACAGCTTTAGAGCTAGACAAAGGAGTAGTGGAGTCAATAGGCAGAGAACCCAAGGAGGAGGTACGCCGAGTATCTGGTTTGCAAAAGTTATAGGTAATGAGAACAGGAGGGAAGAGGGACCTGCTCACTGGAGCTTACAATCTAAAGAGAAAGGGGCAGACAAACAGTTGACACATGGGGTGAGACAATGTAAGTGGATCTGAGGGCATGAAAGCAAGAGTGGAAGTGATGGAGGATGAAAGAGGGTGAGGTATACTACATGATGAAATGGTTAAGTGGAGGACGGGTAGATCCAGTGAGAAAGTAGTTGCCGAGGTAGGAGGTGAACCATGAAAGCACTGTGTCAGAAAGGCCAATGGTGTGAAGTGTGTAGAGCAGGAGAGGGTGATCCATGGTGTCAAAGGCCGCAGAGAGGTCCAGGAGAATAAGTAAGGAGAAGTGACCCCTGGATTTGGCTGAGATAAGGTCATTGTTGACTTTGGTCAAGGCAGTTTCTGTGGAGGGGCTAGAAGTCAGATTGGAGAGGATTAATGAGGGAGTTGTCAGAGAGGTAGCTGTTGAGGTGGTTGTAGACAAGCCGCTCAAGTATTTTGGAGGCAAAAGGGAGAAGAGAAATAGGGCAGTAGTTAGAAAGTGAGGAGGGGTCAAGATTTGGTGTTTTAAGAACGGGTGAGACAAGAGCATGTGTAAAGGATGAGGAAAAGATTCCAGTGGGGAGAGACAGATTGAAGAGGTGAGCAAGGTGAGCAGGCAGAGGGAGAGAGGGAGCGAAGGAGGTGAGAGGGGATGGGTTCCAGGGAACAGGTTGAGGATAAAAAGGATATTATAAGAGAATGGACTTCATCACCCATATTGAGACGGAAGGAGCACAAGAGGTGATGGCTGGAGGGAGAGGAGGGTGGAGTGGTAGGGCAGCAGGAGATTGATGGGAGGAGGAGGTTTTGTGTCTGATAGCTTCAATTTTGGAAGTGAAAAAGAAGGCAAAGTCAGTGGCAGTAAGATGGGGCAAAGGAGTGTATTGAAAGTGGCAAAAAGGCAATGGGCATTGGAGGACTGGGAAGAGATGAGCCTTGAAGAAGTAGGGGTACACTTGAAATGGATAAAGAGTGCCAAGGATTTAGATTTCCTCCAGAGGCGTTTGGCGGTAGGTGTGCATTTTTGAAGAAACAGGGTAAATTTGAAGTGCCATAGTTGGGGTTTCAAGCAGCAACGGTGGACAGAAGAGGTGGACAGTGGGGTTGTAGAGGGAGGGTGTCTGGTTGGGGCCAGCCAAGATGGATATAGGGGAGCGAAGAGTTTCAAGTGAAGAGGCAAGTCAAGAGCATCAAGGTTGTTGTATCTAGAAAGGGTATATTTCGGCATGGGGAATGTGCAGAAGATGAGGAAAGAGTGATGGAGGGATTATGGTGGACAGTGAGTGGGAAGGGAGAGTTGCAGAAGTCAGAAAAAGCTTATTGATGGGAGAAGACAGGTTCAAGGCAGTAACCAAGATAGTGGGTGGGGGATTCATTAGATAGTGGGTGAGAGGTGTTGTTGTTGATGGGGATGTTAAAGTGAGGTCTGAGGAGAGATAGTGGGGAAGCCAGGCAGGAAAATTATCAAGAAATTAAGGAGGACCAAGGGGCGGTAGATAACTGAGACACAGAGATCGATGAGGTAGAACAGATGAATAGAGTGGACTTCAAAGGAGGAAAATGAAAGGGAGGGCTCTAGGGAGAAGACACAAATGCTACAATTGGAGGATAAGGAGATGCCAATTCCAGCTCTTGGACGGTCATCAGGTCTGACACAGTTGGTGAAAGAGAGGCACCCATAGGGCAGAACAGCAGGGGAAGAAGTATCAGTGAAAGAAAGACAGATTTCTGTTATGGCAAGAAGGTTAAGAGAGTTGGAGATGCAGAGGTCATGGATAGACGCCAGTTTGTTGTGAATTAACCTGGAATTCCAGAGAGCACAGGAGAAAGGAAGAGAAGGAAGTGGGAAGATATGGATGACATTGGCGGGGTTGCTGGTTTGTGGCCATAGCCTGAATCTGGGATGGAGATGAGGGCAGGGGGTGAGGATGGGTATGGATGGGAGACATGATTAAAGACTAATGGAGTAAGGAGAAGAAGTATAGAAGGGGAGAAAATGGACTAGCAAATGAGTATGTGAAGTGTGCAGGAGAACTAGGAAGAGGATCAGAGGGAAAGAAAAAAGACAGCTATGTGTATGTAACAGACTGACTGACTGATGTGTGTGTAACTGACTTATTGATGTATGTGTAATTGACGTGTGTGCAATTGACTAACGTGTGTGTAGCTGACTGACTGATGTGTGTGAGACCGTTTGACTGATGTGCGTGTAACTGGCATAAAACATAAAAAACTAACACTATCAAGGTTCTCTTTGATTTACACTTCCATGGCTTTTGATTTGGGAGTAGATAAAGCGTAGACTCTGCCTTTAGGCAACCTACAGGAACCAATTCAATTGCACAATCATAGCTTCGTGATAGTAGGATGGAAGATTATAAGCGATAAACTAAAGCATCTGCAGGGATAAGGAGTGGCAAGAGGTTGCACAAGTTGACCTACAACAAACTATTTCTATCAAAGACTAATCAATAGCTTCATTGTAACGATATAGCCACGGATGACCCAGGGTAAGATGAACAGTGGGACAATCGATCAGAAACAAGGACTATTCTGAATGTAAACTTCTAATAGATAAGTAAACCAAAGGAGTCTTGTTTTGGATTCTGACCCCAATGAGTAGATTTCTGTTCAGCCCACATATAGTAATAACAGGGTCCATATCAACAAAAGAAAATTTTTATGGTTCAATATCCAACAAATTTCCTGCAGTTCTACTATCTAAGAATGCAGAGATATTATACGTATTGACACCAAAAGATATACAAGCTGGTTGTAAAAGAGAGTTCTTGTAAAAGATTAAATGCAAGCCTAGATGGACCTCTCCCAAATCACCTAGGGATTTATCTTGAGTGCCAGATAGTGGAAGGGGTATGGAGACTGAGGGTACAGAGACACACTGTTGAACTGAACAACTGAGATACACGAGATACAAAGAGATAGATCAATAATCAGGGCTGGCAGCAAGAATGGAGATCCAAAAGACGAGCTGAAGATCAGGGCGAGCAGCAAACAGGGAGGTCAGGTAACAAGCCAATGGTCTAGACAAGCATCACACAGGGAATTTTGGAGACTAGGCAAGGTGAGGCAACAGAAGAACAAACATAGAACTGTAGACAAAAACAGGCAGCGCTGCTTTAAATTTAAGCGATGAAGACGCTGATCTTGCCGGAGTTGAAGAATCCGGACATTGATACATTTACCCCCAGGTGTTTTGCAAAACACCATCAAGCTTTTTTTGACATGCCATTTCTGAGACTTTCTTCTTATATGACCTTTACTGACAAAAGTAGTATTGCTGCCAGTTTTAGTACTAAGATGCTTCTATTCAATAGATTGACCCATGACAATATCAGTTAAGTTGTGTTTTGCAATGTCACTGCAATATCACTGCAGAATAAATCAAATGACGATATTCTCTGCTTGTATTACCAGTTATTTTCCCACCTTATAATAAGGTGATCAGAGAATCAGGGGTTATAAAGGGGAAGATATTGGGACAGATTCCTACTAAAAAAAAGTAATGAAGGTGGAAACAATTTGAAAATTAATTAAATTTAATTAAATTAAATTAAATTAAATGGCGTTGATGTTTTCTCCCTAGAAATAGTTCCTTGAGGGGTGCTTGTGACCAAATAAACTGTCACTCAAACCATTAGGTTGCTCATGAACAATTTAGTAAATTTAACAAACAAAATCAAAATTAAATTTAATAATTAATATAGTTCTCCAAAAGTTTCATTTTGTTTATAATTCTATTTTTTTTTAAAACAAAACATGGGCAGGTAGGTTGTGAACTTGGATGGGTGGGATGTAAACTTGGGCAGGTGGTATTTCTTCCTTGGCTGGAACCCCCCAAAAAAATTTACAATCACAATCTTATTATATTTTTTAAAGCATATTTTAGCTCTATGGGTGTACTTTGTTCACATGTTTTCAAAGATCAGTGGAGTTCAGAAGTGGTACATAAAGTATACACTGTAATCTTCATGAGCAGTACAGTGTGAAGTGGGACATACCTCCTAACTGTCCTTGTAGTCAGACCAAATCCTTACTAAGTGAGACAGCCACCCAAATTCTGGACTGTTCACTAGATTCAAGACAATTGGCACACTGTCCTGCTCTCTTCTACCTGTCTTGTCACTTTCACCACCTGTGGCTACTTGTCTGGATCCTGGAATGTCAGGGGGCCCTATCTGGGTAAAAAAAATGGGTACATGAAATTCAGAAAACTCCAACCACCCCCGGCATTATATCAACAGCACACACATTTAATTATTAGGCCTCCCTCCAGCCCCAATACTAAAATAATAGTACTCACATATAAAAAATAAATCTATCTCCCTCCCACCAAACAGCCTTAGCAATAAATTAGTAGCAATTATGCTTAATAAATATAACCATTTCCCACAACCATCCCCGGCATTAAATATTTCACATTCATATTTAATAAATAGCCCTCCTTCCCAAACTCAGCTCCACATTCGATTAATAGCCCCAAACCACCCCAGCATTCTATTAAAGGTCTTGTCACCTCACCTTAAATTAATAGCGCCTACTATTAAATAGCCCCACCATCAACCAACAAATAAATTAATAGAACCCATCATTAAATAATTAGCTCTGATCCATAGTCCACCATTAAATTAATAGTCTACTTCCCACACAAATTACAGTAGAGACCCCCACCACAATAATGAATTAATAGCATTTACATTTAATAAATGTACCTAATTCCTGTAACCATCACTGCCATTAAAGAATTCATTATTAATAAATAGACCTCATTCTTCCCAAACGTCCCCACATTCAATTAATAATCCCCATACCACCCAAGGATTAAGTTAAAGGTCCCATTGCACCATCTTAAATTAAAAACCGTACTATTAAATTAAAATTCCCACCATCACCCCACAAATAAAACAGCACGCACTAATTAATTAGCCCACACCTACACTCCACCATTAGATGAATAACCTACCTCACATTCACATTATAATAAGACCTCCCACTCACTTCCCTCACACTTTATAGTAGTATAGCAGCTCCCCATCCTTCCTTCACATAGTATAGTGTTATAGTAGCCCCCTTCCTTCCCTCAAATAGTATAGTGGTATAGCAGCTCCCCCATCCTTCTCTCACATAGTATAATAGTATAGCAGCCCTCCCCACCTTCCCTCACATAATAGAGTAGTATAGCAGCCCCCTCCCATTTCGTCACACAGTATTGTAGTAGTAGTAGTATAGTAGTAGCATAGTAAAGTAGATTAGCAGCCAGCCTCCCATAGTATAGTAAAGTAGTTTAGCAATCCCTCCATCATAGTATAGTAAAGTAGTTTAGCAGCCCTCCTCATAGTATAGTAAAGTAGTTTAGCAGCACCCCGTAGTATAGTAAAGTAGTTTAGCAGCCCCCTCACAGTACAGTAAAGTAGCTTAGCAGCCCTCTCCCTCATAGTATTGCAACCCCCCTCATACTATAGTAAAATAGATTAACAGCATCCCCTCATAGCATAGTAAAATAGATTAGCAGCCCGCCATAGTATAGTAAAATAGTTTAGCAGCCCCCCTAGTATAGTCAAATGGATTAACAGCTCCCAAATAGTATTGTAAAATAGTTTAGCAGCCCCCCATAGTATAGCAAAATAGTTTAACAGGCCCCCCATAGTATAGTAAAATAGATTAGCATTCCTCATAGTATAGTAAAATAGGTTAGCAGCCCCCTTCGCCTCACACTTACCTTGTTTAAGCCACACTGCACTGGATTCTCCTCACTACTCTGCAACGCGCGCACACATGGGACGGCATCTGTCATTGGTGCTCGTCCCATGTGACATTTTGGTTCTACGGGGCCTGGAGGAGGCCAAATATGGCAGGAGAGATGGATCCGCAGGCACCACTACCCTGCCCTCCCTCATAGTATAGTAAAGTAGTTTAGCAGCCCCCCCATAGTATAGTAAAGTAGTTTAGCAGCCCCCACTCATAATATAATAAAGTAGTTTAGCAGCCCCCCCACAGTATAGTAAAGTAGTTTAGCAGCCCCCCTCATAGTATAGTAAAGTAGATTTGCAGCCCCCTCCCTCATAGTATAGCAATGTAGATTTGCAGCCCCCTTCATAGAATAGTAAAATAGATTAGCAGCCCCCAATAGTATGGTAAAATAGATTAGCAGCCCCCCCATAGTATAGTAAAATAGATAAGCAGCCCTCCCATAGTATATTAAAATAGATTAGCAACCCCTTTCCCCTCACACTTTACTTGTTTAAGCCACACTGCACTAGAGTCTACTCTCCTCTCTGCAATGCGCGCACACATAGCATGGCATCTGTCATGTGGTTCTCCTCCCATGTGGCATTCTAGTTCGATGGAGGCCTGGAGGAGGCCAAATATGGGGGGAGAAACGGATCCGCAGGCACCACTTCTCTGTCCTCCCTGCAGAAACTGCGCCACAGTTCCTGCAGGGAGGACCTCATTTACCACCGGCCTACCGGGAAAAATCCCAGTAAGGCCTATCACCAATTCGCCCCTGCATGCAGATATATTGGGGAACGGGTATTGCTTGGCAACAAACACTTATTAGGCCCGTTATGTCAGACACAATGTCACGGGCACTAGGAGTCTTTGCCCAGGATATCACCAGATGATGTTCTTACCAGAGTAATATAGCTGGTACTATGGTCCTCTGGTAGCAGGGTGACAACGGAACAGGAGAATCAGCAGATGGTGAGAGAATGCTCAAGGAAAGTCTATGACTAGCAGCAACTGGTAATGACTTAGATGTATGAACACGAGGAACCAGATGGACAAGTAAACGTGAGGAGAGTCAGTGGTCTGCGTACAGCAAGTTGTACCACTGCTATAGTGAGGAGGAATGTCCAGGAGTAGAGAGGAGGTAGTGAAAGTCAGTGGTCTGCGTATAGCAAGATGTACCACTGTCTATAGTGAAGGAATGGATTCCAAGTGCAAGTAGGTAACGGGGAAGTCAGTGGTCTGCGTACAGCAAGTTGTACCACTGCTTATGTGAGAGGATACTTGAAACTGGTGCCAATGGGAAACAGGAGTCAGTGGTCTGCGTTCAGCAAGTTGTACCACTGCTATAGTGAGGAGGAATGTCCAGGAGTAGAGAGGAGGTAGTGAAAGTCAGTGGTCTGCGTATAGCAAGTTGTACCACTGTCTATAGTGAAGGAATGGATTCCAAGTGCAAGTAGGTAATAGGAAACAAAGTCAATAGTAACAATAGCTTCAGTAGATGGAAGACTCCGGAGATGAACACAACACAGTCCCAACGGATATGCAATACAATAGCAAAGTCAATGGAAAGTATGCATACCGCGGTTCAGGAGAGCAGGCTGTCAAGGAGACGTGCAGGGATACCTGAACGGCTGAACGCCGGCAGGAGAAGAGACCACTGGAGGATGGAAGCAGTAATCAGGTTGGTGCAGCGCACGGAAGGTAACCGGTAATCAATAAAGCAATACTCAGGAAGCAGTAGTAAGTAAAACTGGAAACATAATGAACACGGGAGAGTTGAGGCTGTCTGGTATCCGGCAGTAGTAGCGGAGGCAGCGGAGGGAAGGCACGCTGAACACGGGAGAGTAGAGGCGGTCTGGAATCCGGCAGTAGTAGCGAAGGCAGCGGAGGGGAGACACGCTGAACACAGGAGAATTGAAGTGGTCTGGAAACCACAATCGTAGTAGAATGGAATCAGCTGGAGCTGAATACACGAGGAAACACAGGAACACCTTCAGAGGCTCATGGGGAATCAGACTCCAAGCTCAGGCAACTAGGTAATGATCACAGGTGGTTTAAATAGGGAGGGTTGCCTGATCATCCAATCAATTAAAAGCAACAGGTACTGAAGGTTTCATAAGGGCTGCACATGCGCAGACCCTCAGGATGGCGGACGGCCACGGTTCCTGAACACAGGAGAAATGGCACTCACAGTCCGGTGAGTGACACACCAGTGGAATGACAAACTTTGCCTAGGCCTATGCAAAGTCACATTTAGTAAAGAAAGACTTTCTGAGGACTATACTTTTATGCTGCATAACAAAATAATTAATATTAGAATACATTATAATGTCAAGATACTTACATTCTCCTGTAGGAGCCTAGGCCTGGCTCCTTCACTTTAATTTTATAAAGGGCCTGCGAATGGGATTAGTGGTGGGTTGGGGAAAGGGGATCCCCTTGATTTGGAAAAATAGAGAGTAGGGAATATATTTCATGGCCCCCTCCTGTATCTCATAAAGACCTTCCTCCTTTGACTCCTCCTGTGCCTCCTCCAGGCCCTTTTTCTGTGCCTCCCCACTTGCTTCTCATAGGCCTCCTACTGGGCATCTTGCTGACCGTGGCTGCATAATCTGAGGAGGCGGAAGCAGAGGCATTCTGTTAGAAGAAATATGACACATTGTGATCTCTATCTCACACATACATAGACATACAAATAATGTTAGTTTGCAGTGTGAAATATCCAAAACCACACATAGGCCATCTTTGAACGAATAAACACACTTTTACATCCCTTTCATATGGACCTGGGAAGTTTTTATTAATCACACACTGATTCTAAAACAACACTATAATATAGCAGGCTTGTACTTTGTCCAATGAAGATTATTAAAAGCCATATTGTTTTGTAATGGGCCAGATATAACAGTAAACTTATCTTGAAAGCAATTTTTTTTAAATTAATTTTGAACTTATGCTTAGCAAATTCACCCCTCAATTCGGAGAGGAGCTCTGGTTGCCTCCTTCCCAAATTGCTCCACCGCCGCTGGAGTTGGACTATGCTGCACCTGTGGCCAAAACTTCACTGCAGGCACAGCTTTACAGCCCTATAGGTATGATTTATTTTCTTAATTTGATATGTACCTGCAGCTTGGCACTCGCGAACATTGCTGCCCTCATGTTTACAAGTGAATGAGACTTTTCAACATTCTCCTTACTGAATGGTTCTTAGGCCACGTTCTCATTTGTGGATGACTTCTATACCATAACTAAAATATTTGACTTTCATCTGTCAATCAATCTCAGTATCTGCATCCAATCTCATCTGTATCCAGGCAGATCACAGGAGAACTCACCTACCCTGCCATTTTGTGAATTTCTATCTGAGCAGAATTCAGAGGTGCTACTGTTACGAGCCGCGGCGGTGCCCAGCCGCCGCGACTCACTCACCTGCGTCCCGGCCGTCGCTATGGCGACCAGGACGTCACTTCCGGCCCTGACCCGGCCGTTGCCGGGGCAACGAGAAGACGCTTCAGCGCTGCGTCCCGGCAATGAGAGGAAGCCGGGCGCAGCGCTCACCATATGTTCTAGCCTGTGGGCTAATTAATGCAGCCTATTAATTATGCTGGGGGCTGTGTCTAATTCAGAGCTAGGCTCTGATTGGTGGCCACTGGTATTTAAGGCAATGAGGTCTGCTGCCTCATTGCCGGTTATAGCTCCTGTGTTCCAGTCTGCTAACCTGCTAGTTCCTGTCCTGTATCCTGATATCTCTATTTGACTCCCCGTGTATGACCCTTGGCTTTGATTTGGACCTTGCTCGTGTTTCCTGTGACCCTGATCTTTGGCCTGTTTACCCGTTCTGCTATTTGCCTGTGACCCCTGACCTCAGCTTGTTCATCGATACTGTTGTCTGCTGCCAGCCCTTGACCTCTGCGTGGACCTGACTCCTCTTGCCTGGGTTCTCCCCAGCTGGTATGCACTTCACGACCCTCTGTCAGTCTGCGGCCCAGTCTGTCCCCACCATCAGGGGCTCCAGTGAACACCTGACTGGCAGAGTAGATTCCAGGTTGTGTTGTGCCGGCTGGAGGGGTTCCTAACATTATAACCGGCCCACTCACGGAGACGAGGTTGGAATGGATGCAAGTGGATCCTCACCGTTTCCGGCACAAGCCCTAGCAGCCCATGTTGAGTCCTTATATCAGATGATCCAGGGATTGGCTGAGCGTCTGTCTGTTCAAGAAGAAGCCGCAAAAGTGTCACAACCCACTCCAAGTTCCGTCTGTGAACCTAAGATGAACTTGCCGGATTGCTTCTCTGGAAATAGGTCCCTGTTTCGGAATTTCAGGGAGAGCTGCAAGCTCTATTTCCGATTGAGACCCCGCTCCTCCGGGTCAGAGCATCAAAGAGTCGGGATTATCATTATCCTTCTACAGGGTGACCCCCAGTCCTGGGCGTTTTCCTTGCCGCAGACCAGTCCTGCCATGCAGTCAGTAGACGCTTTCTTCGAGGCGTTAGGTCTACTATATGACGACCCGGACCGTACTGCCTCCGCTGAAACTCATCTACGGGCCTTGAAACAAGGCCGGCGCTCGGCAGAGGAATACTGCGCTGAATTCCGTAGATGGTCACCTGATAGTGGATGGAATGATCCTGCCTTGCGGAGTCAGTTCCGTCTTGGCCTGTCGGAACAGGTTAAAGACTCTTTGGTGCAGTACCCATCTCCTACCTCTCTGGAGGATCTGATGCACCTCTCCATTAAAATCGACAGGAGATTTAAAGAGCGGAAAATCGAAAAGGAGACATCATCACCTCTATCCGGCTTCATTCCTGTTCCCACGGATGGTGAGGAACCCATGCAATTGGGGGCGTATCGTCTCTCCCCTGAGGAAAGAGACAAGAGAAGATCACAGGGCCTATGTCTCTATTGCGGCACAAAAGGCCACTTCTCCCGTTCCTGCCCGAATAAGCCGGGAAAAGAGCATGCCTAGGGAACGAGGGGAAAGTTCACCTAGGTCTGCAGATTGTCTCCCCGAAAAACGCTGTATTGATCCCTGCACAGCTCATGTTTAGTGCTCGTTCAATGGACCTGTCCGCCTTCGTTGATAGTGGAGCTGCAGGCAACTTCCTGGACATCGGGTTCGCCCGCGCTGCTAAAATTCCGATGGTAAAACTCAAGTCCGCTATTACTGTCTGTGGATTAGATGGAGGTCCGTTGCCTGGTGGCAAGATTTCCTGGGAGACCTCGCCACTACAATTAAAAATCGGAGCTCTCCATTCAGAGTCAATAACCTTCCTTCTTATCGATTGTTCATCAGTTCCCTTGATCTTGGGCCACCCATGGCTTTCCCGTCATAACCCTGTCATGGACTGGGTAAAAGGAGAAATTGTCCAGTGGAGCTCTTACTGTACACAGTCCTGCTTGTCACTGCCCCTGCGGGTGATTCAGTCTATTCCGGAGCAGCTTCCCTCACAATATCATGAGTTCTGGGATGTGTTCTCCAAGAAAGCTGCTGACACCTTACCACCTCACCGTGACTTTGACTGTGCCATTGAGCTTATTCCTGGTTCCAAGTTGCCTAAGGGTCGCCTGTACTCTCTCTCTGGTCCGGAGACCAAGTCCATGCAGGAATACATTGAAGAAAATCTGGAGAAGGGCTTCATCAGGCCATCTAAATCTCCCGTAGGAGCAGGATGCTTCTTTGTATCCAAAAAGGACGGAGGACTAAGACCCTGTATTGATTACCGGGGATTGAATCTTATTACAATTAAGAATACCTATCCCCTTCCGCTCATCTCCGTATTATTTGATCAGCTGAGAGGTGCTACTGTCTTCTCAAAAATCGATCTTCGTGGAGCGTATAACCTCATCCGTATCAAGGAGGGAGACGAGTGGAAGACGGCATTCAATACGCACTCTGGCCATTATGAATACTTGGTTATGCCGTTCGGTCTTAGCAATGCACCTGCAGTATTCCAGGACTTAATCAATGAGGTTCTTCGGGACTTTCTTGGTAGTTTCGTGGTCATCTATTTAGATGATATCCTCATCTATTCCAGATCTCTGTCTATACATCAGAATCACGTTAAACAAGTTCTACGAAGACTGCGAGAGAACCACCTTTACGCCAAACTAGAAAAGTGTGAGTTCGAGGTGCAGAAAGTATCCTTTTTAGGTTACATAATCTCTTCTGAGGGATTCTCCATGGATCCAACTAAGGTTCAGGCTATTCTAGATTGGGTGCAACCAAACAACCTTAAGGCGGTGCAGAGGTTTCTGGGCTTCTCCAATTATTATAGAAGGTTCATTCCAGGTTTTGCGGACATCGTGGCTCCCATTGTCGCCCTAACCCGTAAAGGAATGGATCCAACTAATTGGTCGCCTCAAGCAGTAGCCTCATTCGAAAGCCTGAAAAAAGCCTTTGTCTCCGCTCAGGTCCTTAGACACCCGGATCCAGCTAAATCATTTGTTCTTGAGGTCGACGCCTCTGACGTCGGTGCTGGGGCTATACTATCACAGAAGGACCCTCATACTAATCGTCTACACCCGTGTGCCTATTTCTCCCGCCAGTTCTCTTCAGCAGAAGCCAACTATGATGTCGGGAATAGGGAACTGTTGGCAATCAAATGGGCCTTCGAGGAGTGGCGACATTGGCTGGAGGGTGCTCCACATCAGATCTCTGTCATTACCGACCACAAGAACTTGCAATATATACAATCGGCCAAACGTCTAAATCCCAGACAGGCCCGTTGGTCGTTATTCTTTACCCGGTTCAATTTCCTGATCACCTATTGACCGGGTTCCAAAAATGTCCGGGCAGATGCTCTGTCCAGAAGTTTCTTGGCACACCACGTTCCAGTTTCGAACCCAGAGCCTATTATTCCTCCTTCCATAATCCATGTTGGATTAACCCAAGATCTGAGTATCACACTTCAGAGATTCCAGAAATTAGCCCCTGATACTACTCCGGAACGACGTCTTTTTGTTCCAGTCCATCTAAGGAAGGCGGTTCTTGCAGAGGCGCATAATAGTAGGTCTGCTGGACACCCTGGAGTTTATAAGACGCTGGAGATCCTTTCCCGTACGGTCTGGTGGCCATCCTTGTCCGCTGACGTCAAGAGTCATGTCCTCTCGTGTGAAATTTGTGCCAGGAACAAAGTCCCCAGGACTCGCCCGGTGGGTCAATTGCTTCCATTGCCCATTCCTGCAAAACCTTGGACACATTTGTCCATGGATTTTATTGTTGATTTGCCACCTTCTGCAGGACATAATACTATTTGGGTTGTGGTAGACCGTTTCAGTAAAATGGCACATTTCATCCCATTAACCAGGCTTCCTACAGCTCGAGATCTGGCCATTCTCTTCATACAACATGTTTTCCGGCTTCATGGACTTCCTTCCGATATTGTTTCTGATCGTGGTTCACAATTCATAGCACAATTCTGGAAATCCTTCTGCACCCTCCTCGGAATCCGGATCAGTCTGTCATCTGCATACCACCCTCAGTCTAACGGGCAAACTGAAAGGGTTAACCAAGCACTTGAACAGTTCCTCCGATGTTATTCCTCAGAATTCCATGACAACTGGTCATCTTTGCTGCCTTGGGCAGAGTTTGCCTACAATAACTCATCTCACTCATCTACTCAAACTTCCCCGTTCTACTGTAACTTCGGTTTCCATCCCAGGTCTAATTCTCTGTACTCTCTCAAATCTGCTGGTATTCCGGAGATTCGTTCCACAGCTGCTGATCTGAAAGTAATTTGGGGGAAAGTTCAGTCCTCCTTGAAAAAATCCTCATTGTCGGCCAAAAATTTTTCGGATCGCCACCGTACCACCTGCCCATTCAAAGTGGGCCAGAAAGTATGGCTATCAACTAGAAATCTTAGGCTCAGACAGCCTTGTAAAAAACTAGGGCCTAAATTTATTGGGCCGTTCATGATTACCAAACAGATCAATCCGGTAGCTTTTAGATTGAAGATTTCTAGTTCACTAAAAATTCCGAACACATTTCATTGTTCATTGTTGAAGCCGGTATTGTATCCTAGCCAATCCTCAACTGTGCCTGGGGGAAGTTCGAGTAAGCCACTAAGATATGTGGTTCAAAGGATTTTAGATTCCAAAAAAGTGCAAGGACAGGTGCACTTCCTGGTGCAGTGGAGGAACCGCGGGTTAGAAGAGCGATCTTGGGTTCCGCGAAGACAACTCCATGCCCCTAAACAATTGAAGGAATTCTTCAGGAGGTTCCCAAGAAAACCTGGATGTCGGGGTCCCTCGACCCCTCCTCAAGGGGGGGGTACTGTTACGAGCCGCGGCGGTGCCCAGCCGCCGCGACTCACTCACCTGCGTCCCGGCCGTCGCTATGGTGACCAGGACGTCACTTCCGGCCCTGACCCGGCCGTTGCCGGGGCAACGAGAAGACGCTTCAGCGCTGCGTCCCGGCAATGAGAGGAAGCCGGGCGCAGCGCTCACCATATGTTCTAGCCTGTGGGCTAATTAATGCAGCCTATTAATTATGCTGGGGGCTGTGTCTAATTCAGAGCTAGGCTCTGATTGGTGGCCACTGGTATTTAAGGCAATGAGGTCTGCTGCCTCATTGCCGGTTATAGCTCCTGTGTTCCAGTCTGCTAACCTGCTAGTTCCTGTCCTGTATCCTGATATCTCTATTTGACTCCCCGTGAATGACCCTTGGCTTTGATTTGGACCTTGCTCGTGTTTACTGTGACCCTGATCTTTGGCCTGTTTACCCGTTCTGCTATTTGCCTGTGACCCCTGACCTCAGCTTGTTCATCGATACTGTTGTCTGCTGCCAGCCCTTGACCTCTGCGTGGACCTGACTCCTCTTGCCTGGGTTCTCCCCAGCTGGTACGCACTTCACGACCCTCTGTCAGTCTGCGGCCCAGTCTGTCCCCACCATCAGGGGCTCCAGTGAACACCTGACTGGCAGAGTAGATTCCGGGTTGTGTTGTGCCGGCTGGAGGGGTTCCTAACAGCTACATTTCTAGAAAAATCTAATTTGTATGATTTGTGATACAATTCCATATATTTGTCTTTATTCTGCCCTCCATTGCAATGTATTGGTGAGTGCAAGGGCATATGTGAGACAGTGTATATGCCCTGAAAATCTTTTTACTAATGACTGCCTTTTCCCCTATTTAGATTCATGGCTACTCTGCTTCAGGCTCAAAATGGAGGCAGCCAAAATTTCTCGACAAGAGAGGTTGAAGTGCTAGTACAACTGGTGGTGGAGAGGCTGCAGACTAGCAACCAGCAGCTCTCCACCCCTTCAAAAATAAGGATCTGAGAGGAAATCACTGTGCAGGTCAATGCCTGAGGTGAAAAAGGGTCAGTCATTTTGTTTTATCTTAAAATTATTAGATTGAGCTCTGCATACCTAGTACAGCTCTTTGTAAATTTGACAAACCTTATAAACAATGTCCAAGATATGGCAGACCAACATCTTAAAAAACTTGTACATTATCATTCATTCTTTGCTACCTTTTTTTAAATCTTCAAAATAAGCTGTGTAGCTTTCTGTTATTAGTATGTGACCTTTAAGCCCAATAAATTTCTATCTATATGTATGTCTGCACAAGTATTTTTAAAATGTTTTGAATAATATATAGTGTAATATTCTTATCTTTGAACACTTTACACAGATGGCAGAAATTTAAATCTCAGACCACAGTAGGCATGCTAGGGGGACTGGTGGTGGTCCCCCAGCAGTCTTGGACCTCAGTTCCCTGGAGACAATGGCATTAGCCTGCACAGATAATCAGTTGATGCAGGGGGTGGGGAGAAATGACACTGGAGATAGCTCTGCCCCCCCTAACCACACCACTATCCCCCAGAGGTAAATTGCAGTTCACAATACATGGATAAGCAATTCCAAAGACTAATGTTTTGTTTACAGATATATAAACACACCCAACAACTAAATTTTTGCATTCGCCAATTTGGATGCAAATAAAACAATGAAATGCTTTGCACTTATACTGCAACCTAGTCATCCTATTCTAGAATCTGGGCATGGACTTCAAGATTACTGAGTATTTTCAGAGAAGACCACTTAGAGATGTTTATGGTTTCTTTGTGATGTGGAAGAGGCACAGATGGATGAGGAAATAGAGAGCAGTGGGTTGCCTTCCACATCCAAGATTTCTATAATAAAATGTACTGGTCCTATCAATTCTTAGAAAACAACACACATCAAATCATGACAACCTTAAGCCATATCTTTCACACTTTCCAACATACTGACACTAACCTGACCCAACTCACCGACCTCATTGCCCAATATGTCCCCACTAACCCTCCAGCCCCAATGTAACATTTACCCTACTGCTCCTATGCCATATGCTACCACTACTTCCCCTATTATACCTTTACTCACATTCCCCTCTGCTAAATGTACCTTCCCAGGTCCCTATCCCCAAGTTTTCACTCATTATCCACCCCAAGATTGCCCTCTTTATCCTCCCCAACTTTACCCTTCTAAACCTCTCCATTGTTACCCTCACAATCCTCCCCAGAATTACCCTCAGTATCCTCCCCATGATTACCTTCACTGTCCTCCCCAAGTTTACCATGTAGCCCCACTGCCAACTCCAACCCCACTGCCCTCTGTTGCCCCACTGCCCTCTGTTACCAAACCGTACTCTATTGTCTCACTGCTCTCTGTTGACCCACTGCCATCTGTTACCACAATGCCCTCTGCTGCCCCACTACCCTCTGTTATCCCTCCACCCTCTGCTACCCCACTGTCCTCTGCTTTTCCTCCACTGTTCTAATCCACATCACTGGTTACCAAGAGTTAAGGCAAGAAACCCACCACTCCAAATGTTGGCCCACAGGGCAAGCATAGACATAAAAAAATAGTCTCCTTTCTTATTTAGATTTGCACGTGTATGTTTTTTTTCACTTTTTGTTGTTTGTTTGTTACCTTAATACACAAATTGGAAAAAAGAGATTTCCTTGTTTTTTGTCCATTTACTTTAAGCATTACATTTGAATCAAAGCCCAAAAGGTACTTAAATGTAAAGTGTAATGCAATCACATATTCTTTATAGCTAGAATAGTCTTGGGAATCTAGAGGACTATAGTAGGATCAACGTCATCCATCTCCTGGCCAGCAACCACAGCCGATTCCACCCAAGGAACCTCACTAATGATTGCAATGTTTTGGAATACTACAAACAGAACTCTTATATTGTATACAATATTGAGCGCATACATAAGAGCTTCATCTGATTGGTCAAGGCAGTGGAATCTGGCATTAAAAAGGCCAATCTATCACAGATCTGGTGGACGTATGCTTTGAATTGTATGCGACTTCTTGTTTCGTGTGTGGATTTAAAATGGGAGTGAGGAGCCAAGGGAAGAAAAGGTACACGTTATCTCCTATATAGAGTAACAAGAAAGAAAAAAAATCTAAATATATAGTAATAAGTGATTAAATCTACAATTAGGGAAATTTTTTAAATTGTATGGTACTGTTATAATTCTACAATATTTGACAATTAATGCAAAGAGTGGTGGTAGACCTAACATTTATGACTAGGACTTATGATGACTACTAACAAAGTATTTAAGAGAAACAAAGGTTTGCAGGTAAATAATGATGGGATATAAAATAGTACCTAATAGACACGCATCACCATATGGCTTAGCACCTCCTTGCCTCTGTTACAATCTGCACCACATGCCTTGCAGATTTTGGAGTCTCCTTGTACATTATACAGTGTAGACATAGTTACAACCATACTTGCCAACTCTTCCTGAATGTCAGGAGGACTCCCTGAAATAGGGGTGATCTCCCTCACTCCCTGAAGAGTCTGACATTCTCCCTGATGCTGTGGCAGTTCAAGACGTGATTGGCTTCGCCATCTGTGACATGATGACACAGTTCAGAAATTGTGTTCTATGTCCATGTATTGATGCCTATGGAGGTGGCCATATTCATGGAGACCAGGAGTTAATCAAAGACTGACAGATAAGACAACATGACTTCCGTAATGGAGACAGAAATGTAAAAGACACTTCAGTCTCTAGAGATTCATTAGCTGCCTTTTCTTTAACGCATAGTTGCCTACTCTCCCGGAATGTCTGGGAGACTTCTACATTTCTGGAAGGGCTCCCTGGAGAGCAGGGCAACTTCCCAATTCTCGCCCCGCAATAGATAAGTGGTGGGGGGCTTATTGACGCAAATATCTTGTCATCTTAGCCCCACCTTCTGCTGTAATTGTCCAAAATTGTGGAAGCCAACGAGGAAAAGTTGGCAAGTATGGTTAAATCTATGAATGCTAGTCTCCAAGTTTATGTAAAATAGTCCAAAAATATTTATTGAAAGCTATTAAAGCACACAACCACAATGAAAATGTATGCAAACATGAAGAAACTATACAACATGCACATGCCATTTAAGAACATACAAGCATTGGTAAGGTTCACACTCGTGTTAAAATTTTATAAATGTATGAAAATAATATGAAAATCAGAGACAATTTCAACATTCGTACAAGTATGCAGTGCTTGTAAAATATAACAGAATGCACCTACCTCTTTTGTATATAACAATCCTATAATCCCCAGCAAAAACTCCTATAAAAAATCTTTTTGACAAAATGGCACCATAGTCATTTCCCTATGACTATGCCGATATATATGAATATGCAGGTAAATAGTCCATATCTCCCATTAATTAATAAATATGTGAATGCTGCATTTGGTCATCCGTGAGCTAGACATGAGCAGGTGCAAAGCTTATGTCTGAAACACAGCATACTTCTGCGTGCACCTGATTGTGACTCGAACGTATCTGCAGGGCAATGCCTTTTGGAAGATGAATCAGAAGCTGCTGCGTTCTGTGGCATATGGTCTGGTTCTGGGCATGCACACAGTAATTGTGTGTATAATGCAAAACATATCGCCATTTACGTCCTTAAGGAATCAAGCTTTCTGTATGCCGGGAATACATCACTTGTGAGAGATAAGTATATCAACCTACAGTCCAGTAGCAAACTGTGTGTGTTCTTTGCCAAGGCAACGGCCGGACGCTTCCTCTGCAGCGCTGCGTCCCGGCAATGAATGAAAGCCGGGTGCATGCGCAAATTGGCCCCACCAGCCTGCGGGCTAATGAATAAAATAAATTAATTTATGCAGGGGGCTGTGTGAAATCAGAGCCAGGCTCTGATTGGCTGTTTGTACTATTTAAGGCAGGGAGGGCTTAGCCTCCCTGCCGGTTATAGCTTCCAGATTCCTGTGTTGCTGCCTGCTGCTGTACTCCTGTACTCTTGGTGTAAAGCCTTTGGATTGTTGCCTGCCGTGTATGACCCCTGCCTGTTTCCTGGATTTGCCTTTTGCCTGTGCCATTGACCTTTTGGCCTGTACCTCCGTTTCTGCTGATTTGCCCGTGACCTCGACCCTTGGCGTGTTTCCTGATGATTCTTCCTAGCAAGTGACCCGTGACCTCGGCCTGTTCTATGGAATTGCTGTCTGCCATTACCCTCTGCTCCTGGGTTCCCCGCAGCTAGTACACGCCACACGACCCTCTGTAGTCTGCAGCCAAGTCTGTCCCCACCACTAGGGGCTCCAGTGAACACCTAAGTGTCAGAGTAGACTCCAGGTGGTGTTGTACTGGTTGGAGGGGTTCCTGACATTATAACCGGCCCTAATCGTTGGAGAGTTCGCTTTAATGGATGATAGCGGGGCGAACCTTTCTCCAGCCCAAGTTCTGGCAGGACAGATCCAGTCCGTCTCACAAGTGGTCCAGAACCTGGTTCAAAGCCTGTCTGCTCAGGAAGAGGTCACCAGAGCTGCACAAGCCCAAGCCCAGCAAAACCCATCAGCTCCTGCTGTGGAACCCAAGTTGAACTTGCCGGATCGATTTTCTGGGGACAGGAATCTCTTCCATAACTTTAAGGAGAGTTGTAAACTTTACTTCCGTTTCCGACCCCGTTCCTCCGGCTCTGAACAGCAAAGAGTGGGTATAGTGATTTCGTTGCTTCAGGGGGACCCGCAGTCCTGGGCCTTCAGCTTGCCTTCTGACAGTCCTTCCCTGAGGTCCGTGGAATCCTTTTTCGAAGCCCTAGGCCTTCTGTATGATGACCCGGATTGGGTAGCTTCCGCTGAGGGCCACCTCAGATCCCTAAAACAAGGCCGACGTTCTGCAGAGGAATACACTGCTGAATTCCGGCGCTGGTCCACTGACAGCGAGTGCAATGACCCAGCTTTACGCAGCCAATTCCGTTTGGGGTTATTGGAGCAAATAAAGGATTCCTTGGTACAGTATCCTTCACCTACTTACCTGGAGGGACTCATGCAGCTTACAATCAAAATTGATAGATGCCTCAAGGAAAGAAGAACTGAGAAGGAAGCATCCACTCCCAGTACGTTCCTTTCTGTGCCTCCTTCTAATATGGAAGCGATGCAGCTAGGCGCCTATCGCCTCTCTCAAGAAGAGAGAACTAGGAGACGCACCTTTGGCCTCTGCCTATATTGTTAACCAAAGGTCACCTTCTGCGCTCCTGTCCCAACAAGTCGGGAAAAGATCAGGCCTAGAGAAGGTGGAAGAGATTCATCTAGGTCTGCAGTTCATTTCTTCCAAAAATGCATTAATAGTTCCCGCTTATCTTTCCTGTGGATCACACTCTTCTGATACTTCAGCCTTTATTGATAGCGGTGCCGCAGGCAACTTTATGGATACCAGTTTTGCCATTTTTGGAATTTCGTTCATTAAAATGAATTCCGTTATTACTGTCTGCGGCTTAGACGGGGGTCCTTTACCTGGAGGCAGGATATCCTTCACGACTCCGCCCCTGCGTCTTACAGTTGGGTCTCTTCATTCCGAAACCTTGTCTCTTCTCCTCATTGATTGCCCTTCCGTTCCGCTAATTCTGGGTCATCAATGGCTTCACCTCCATAATCCTGTGATTGACTGGAATCTTGGAGAAATTATTCATTGGAGTACTCACTGTTCTCAAAACTGTTTGACCATGGCTCTTCGGCTCCTGCAGCCTCTTTCCGGATCAACTGCCTTCTGCGTATTGGGAATTCCAGGACGTGTTTTCCAAGAAGGCGGCTGATTCTCTACCTCCACATAGAGACTTCGATTGTGCCATTGATCTACTTCCAGGATCCAAGTTGCCCAAGGGAAGGTTATACTCTCTTTCTGGCCCTGAGAATAAGGCAATGCAAGACTATGTGGAGGAAAACTTGCAAAAAGGGTTCATCAGACCTTCAAAGTCTCCTGCAGGAGCGAGGTGTTTTTTCGTCTCCAAAAAGGATGGTAGTCTATGCCTGTGTATCGATTATCGTGGCCTGAACAAGATCACCATCAAAAACACATACCCGCTCATCTCTGTCCTGTTTGAACAATTGAGAGACGCTACCATATACACCAAGATTGATCTCCGTGGCGCCTATAACCTTATACGCATCAGGGAGGGCGATGAGTGGAAGATGTGCTTCAACACTCAATCTGGCCATTATGAGTATTTGGTCATGCCCTTTGGCCTGTGTAATGTGCCTGCAGTCTTCCAGGACCTCATTAACGAGGTACTCCATGAGTTCCTGGGTCAGTTTGTAGTGGTGTATCTGGACGACATCCTGATTTATTCGCAGTCTCTTCCTCAACACCGTGATCATGTCAAACAGGTTCTGCTTAAACTCAGAGAACATCATCTCTTCGCCAAGCTTGAAAAATGTGAGTTCGATGTTAAGAAAGTGTCATTCCTAGGCTACATAATTTCTCCTGATGGGTTTTCTATCCTAGCAAAGTCCAAGCCATCCTGGAGTGGGTACGTCCCACGAATCTGAAAGCGGTCCAAAGCTTCTTGTGCTTCGCAAATTACTATCAGAGATTCATTCAGGTTTTCTCTGATCTCATGGCTCCCATCACTGCTCTTACCCGCAAAGGGGCGGATCCTTTTAATTGGTCACAGGAGGCCATTGCATCATGCGAAGCTCTTAAAAGAGCGTTCACTACTGCTCGTTCTGTATGGTGGCCTTTCTTGCCCTCGGATATGGAGAGCTTTGTCCGAACCTGTGAAGATTGCGCAAAAAACAAAACTTTCAGAATCTCTCTGTCAGGTACGCTTATGCCTCTGTCCCCGCCTATGAAACCCTGAACACATCTGTCAATGGATTTTATCGTGGATCTGCCATGTTCTTCAGGAAACAACACAATTTGGGTAATAGTGGATCGTTTTAGTAAAATGTCCCATTTTGTTCCACTGACCAAATTCCCTAGCGCTCAGGATCTGGCCGTGCTATTTGTACAACATGTTTTCCGTCTTCATGGCTTACCCATTGATATTGTTTCCGAGCGGGGTTCCCAATATATCGCCCAATTCTGGAGGTCCTTCTGCAGTCTTCTGGGGATTAACATCAGTCTCTCCTCGGCCTATCATCCTCAATCTAATGGGCAGACTGAGAGAGTGAACCAGTCGTTGGAACAATTTCTACGTTTTTACATCACAGAATTTCAAGACAATTGGTCATCATTGCTTCCGTGGGCTGAGTTTGCGTACAATAATGCATCCCACTCTTCCACCCAAGTCTCTCCATTTTTCTGTAATTTTGACTTCAATCCAAAATCCAATTCATTATCATCCCTCAACTATTCTGGTCTTCCGGAGATCCATTCCACAGCTTCATACCTCAAAACCGTTTGGAAAAAGGTTCACACTGCACTTGTACGGGCCTCGTTCCAGTCCAAAAAATTTTTTGACCGTCATCGGAAGGACTGTTCATTTAAGGTGGGGCAAAAAGTCTGGTTATCCACCCGCAATATCAAGCTCAAACAGCCCTGCAAAAAACTGGGCCCTAGATCTATTGGCCCATTCCTGATCACCAAACAGGTCAATCCTGTCATCTTCAGGCTAAAGCTTCCTCAGTCACTTAGGATGCCGAATACCTTCCATTGTTCTCTCCTGAAGGCGGCTATCCCTGGACGTAAGTCTAGGCTCCGTTACCTACGCAGATCTCAGCCTGTCATTCCAGAGGGCCACAGGAAATTCCTGGTGGAGAAAATTCTGGACTCCAAAAAGGTCCAGGGGCAAATCCACTTCTTAGTTCAGTGGAAAGATCGTGGCCCGGAGGAAAGATCCTGGATTCCGTGGAGACGCTTACATGCCCGCAAACTCATTGAAGAATTTTTCAGAAAATTCACTGGAAAACCTGGATGTCGGGGTGCCTTGACCCCTCCTCAAGGGGGAGGTACTGTTACGAGCTGCGGCGGAACTCACGGCCGCCGCGACTCGCTTCCTGGTGTCCCTGAAGTCCCGGCCATCACCTTGACGACCGGGACGTCACTTCCGGCCAGGACATGGCCGTTGCCAAGGCAATGGCCGGACGCTTCCTCTGCAGCGCTGCATCCCGGCAATGAATGAAAGCCGGGCGCATGCGCAAATTGGCCCCACCAGCCTTCGGGCTAATGAATGAAATAAATTAATTTATGCAGGGGGCTGTGTGAAATAAGAGCCAGGCTCTGATTGGCTGTTTGTACTATTTAAGGCAGGGAGGGCTTAGCCTCCCTGCCGGTTAAAGCTTCCAGATTCCTGTGTTGCTGCCTGCTGCTGTACTCCTGTACTCTTGGTGTAAAGCCTTTGGATCGTTGCCTGCCGTGTATGACCCCTGCCTGTTACCTGGATTTGCCTTTTTCCTGTGCCCTTGACCTTTTGGCCTGTACCTCCATTTCTGCTGATTTGCCCGTGACCTCGACCTTTGGCGTGTTTCCTGACGATTCTTACTAGCAAGTGACCCCTGACCTCGGCCTGTTCTTTGGAATTGCTGTCTGCCATTACCCTCTGCTCCTGGGTTTCCCGCAGCTGGTACACGCCACACGACCCTCTGTAGTTTGCAGCCAAGTCTGTCCCCACCACTAGGGGCTCCAGTGAACACCTGACTGTCAGAGTAGACTCCAGGTGGTGTTGTACTGGTTGGAGGGGTTCCTGACACTGTAGTTTCCCTTTCTGTAAAAAAAGAACTGAATTTAGATATAATCAGACTAAGATTTTAATTCAAGTAGCGACTTAACTGTCTCTGCTTGATTACAACAACCTTTTACCTCGCTCACTGCAGTAAGATAATAAACAGATAAATATATGGGGCCTGATTCATCAAGGAACACAAATGCTGATACTTATGGACCAGGTGCCACGAGGGGGTTTGGGAGCAGTAAGGCAGTAGGTGGTCTTCTTTAATGTGGCTGCAGATCTATTGACCCGTCCCTCCCTCCTAGCCCTAGTGTGGCCTCCTCCAGCCCCTGTCCAGCTGGAAGTCACATGGGGCATGCAGCAAGTGACAGGTGCATTCCATGTCTGTAGAGTGAGGAGTCTCTAGCAGTAACAAGGCAAGTGTGGGGGAAACTGCTATAATGTGTAAAGGTAAGGAGGGAGGGGGCTGCTATAATGTGTGAAGGAAAGGAGGGGAGGGGGCTGCTATAATATATGAGGAAGGAGTGGAGGGGGCTGCTATATTATATGAGGAAGGGGTGATTATGTTGTTATAATATGTGAGGAAAGAGGGGGGTATGTTGCTATAATGTTTGAGAAAATGGGATTCTTAATCTATTGTGTGATATGACAGAAGAGAGGGGGACTGTCTAAATAGTACATGGGTGAGAGGTAGGCTATTAGTTATTGGTGGAATTTAGGTGGGGGCTAATTGTTTAATGTTATTTTATTTGTGGGGTTATGGTCAGGCAATTTAGTTTATTGGTGGGGATAATTAATACTGAGGCCTATTAAATTAAGATCAGGAGACAGGACTTTTAATTTAATGGTGGGGTAGTTTGGGGATATTAATTGAATATGGGGCTGAGTTTGGGAAGGAAGGTTATTTATTAAATGTGAATATTATTTAATGCCAGGGATGGTTTTGGGAAATGATTATATTAAACGTAAATGCTATTATTGCTGGGGCTGTTTGAAGGGAGGGTAATAGGTTTATTTATTAAATAGAAATACTATTGCTTTAATGCCAGGGCTAGTTGGAGGGAAATAGATCTATTTATTAAATGTGTATACTATTATTTTAATGTTGGAACTGGAAGGGGGCCTAATTATTTAATGTGGGTGCTATTGATTTAATGTAGTGGCTGGTTGGAGTTTTCCAAATGTCATGTACCCATTTTTTTTCCAAATACGGCCTCCAACATTCCAGGATCCAGACATGCAGCAACTGATCTAAAGAAACAAGCAGCCACAGGTGGTGAAAGTGGCAAGAAAAGGTAGGAGAGAGCAGGACACTCTTCCAACTTCCTGAATCCGGTGGAGCAGTCCTAAATTTGGGTGACTGTCTTGCTTAGTCAGGATTAGATCTGACTACAAGAATAGTTGGGAGGTATGTCCTGCTTCACACTCTTCTGCTTGTGAAGGCAGAGCTGCGTGTAGTGCACACAGATTTGCCTGTGTATTTGTCTAAAATGTATCTAAAATTATACCCCCCTCTATCTTAAGTGCCCCCAGAGCCTTATTCCAGCTCTACTGATACTTTAGTGGCTCTTGCACTGGTCCCATTCTCAGATCACTTTGTTTAACATATGGTCAGCCCCCATTTCACCAACAATATCCTTAATCCATCCTCCTTGGTACTTAATATATCACCTGTAAACTCTTGGAATAGCTATCCCCTTCATTTATGCCATTTTTTGCCAAACCTCCCTGCACTGTTATTAATTCAAACCAACCCCAATCACTGGGCATAATTAGGGCTCATACACAATCATTACAAAAGAAGTGTTTTTTTTGCAGATGCCTGAAGCATTTCATCTTTGTGGTGATCGCAGTGGATCATCACAAGGGATTATTTTTAATCCATTTTATTAATCACACAGTACACATTTGTATATATTAAAAAAGAGAGATTTGAATGGTAACTTGCATCTCATGTTCTCAGGAGAAAATACAACATTGGGATAAGGTGCTCATATGCTGCTCTGGCAGACTGATCAGATCCGATTGTATCAACATGTTTTGTAATAGTTAAACTTATTAAACAAAATCAAATATGTAAGGATGTGTTAGTTGACAACTAAATAAGTTTGAGCACAAAGGCATAAACCCGTCTCAAATCATGCAAAAGGATTCATGTATTTTTATAACACAGGACTGGCAGCTTTTACCCTGCATTGCTTTAGAACTGATCCACTGTGTATCATCACATCTAGTTTTTTCTAAAGGAAAATACATATATACTGCTGTGACGAAATGTAGTATATCTAATGGCTGATTATTATTTTCTGTTGAATTTATGTATAACACTCTGAATATCTTATGTAACCTTTCAAAGTGTATTTTGTTAACTGACCTGAGTCTGACCTAGGCAAGTGTCAATGTTCTTGTGAAAGTAGCCTGGCTTAGAGACAGATAAGATCTCTAAGTAGTTTGTGTACACAGAGGAGCCAGGCCAAAGGAGCAGAGGTGAGCACTTAGGTCCTGTGAAAATGCTAGGTCTCAGGACATTCATAAGTTACTTTGAAAGCCCTGTGTCCTTTTGGGCATCCATCTAGCTTAGTTGAAAATAAAATTCCTAAAATGGGTAGTAAAGAGCCAACAAGAAATGGTTTAAAAATCATTTGTATCAGTAGTACAGTGTTCATTTCTTAGAGGGGGTCTATCAAGACTGAAATGTGTCATTCTTCTCAATGTGTACTCCTCACACGTCAATTCCTGAACTTGCAAATAAGGACAATTTATTGTATGTCTGTTTATTACCTTTTTGTAAATAAGACTTGTAAACATTTTCAGATTAAATAAGTTTAATCTAGTGTATTCTCTGTGATTCTTTGTGAATTTACGAAGCTCCGGGAGGTTCATGCTACATGTGTATGTGATTTAAGTGTGAAACATTAATAAGTGGTTCTGGTGAACGTAAGGACACCATAATAAATCCTTTGTGGTGGCAGAAAACGTGTATTTATTGTTAAGTTACTAAGGTGACGTCAGTCACAACCAGCTGTTCAGATTGCTGTATCTGGGACAGGCTGGGCGTTCGTGACAACTGCATAAGATGAACTCTTACATTGTAAGAATACATATTTTCTAGTATTAGACCAGTCATTTCATACATAGTGTAATAGTATTAAAGTAACAGTTTATAAAGAAGAATTATTAGTTGTGTAACAATGAAATTTGTCACGTGTAATTTTAGTTACTACTAAGTGATAGCAGGACATCCTGTACAGTTACCCAGGACTGCAACCTGTAGTTGTTCCCTTTTTCCTAGACTATGAATTCCACTCCCTTAAAGAAGTCCTCTGGTTTGCTGTCCTAAGGGAAGAGGAAGGTATTTTGGACCATAAAAATTGTGTAGAAAGGGTTAATGATGCCTGACCTCTTCAGTCTGGCAACTGGTACAACCACTGATGAAACAAATGGTGTCCTAAATGGTCTCATGTTTAGTGTATGTGTTGGTAATGCAACCACTATCAAAGTTGAATTCAGTTTCATTATACATAAGTCTGCTATTGTCACAGAATTGCAGAGATGGCCGCTAACCGGTATTAGGGTAGCTGAACAGGGAGGCGCGAAGTTTAACGTACCCCCGGTATTCACCAAGTGCCCCCCGCAAGGAAGTATGGGCTTAGATGCAGAGGGTACGCAGGTCGCGGTTCTCCAAGACAGTAACCGGTGTAGTGACAGTAGTAGACAGGCGTAGTCAGACGTTCCAGGTCAAACGAGTAAAGCAGCACACAGGGAGGATCCAGATCGTAGTCAGGTGAAGCCAAATAATCAAACCAGCTGAGAAGCAAAGCACCAATTCGTAACACAGAAGAGTAGTAGGAGGCAACCTGAGTCAGAACCGAAGAACACTGAGTCAGAAGTTCAGGAGACACTGGAGTAGGGTGTGAACTAATACTCTGGCACCCTAATGGTGTCAGAGGACGCTATATACAGTAAGGTGCACTCTGATTGGATGATAGAGATTCGGCGGTCAGACACGCTGACCACAGACATGTGAGCGGGGATAGCGTCCCATTGCCTAGCAACGGGACATGAGTGAATCGAGTATGCGAAAACATGGCGTGTAAGGGAACAACAGAGAGTCCCGCTGCTCGGCAATGGGATGCAGCTGTCGGGAAGGTGCAGGCGCCCAACTCCTGCACCAAGTGTCAGTGCACAGACGGTGCCTGACAGTTACAGTGTACATGAAATAAGTTAAAAAGGAATAGAAAGTAATACACATTCATGAATAGTCTGACTGCAATGGAATAGCTGAAATAACTGCTTGCTGAGAAGTAGTGCTAGCCAGTCTATTATCTCCTTGGATGCATTATCACAGCCTCCTTTGATAATCCCATTACATAAATTACTTGTCTGCAATGCAGTGTTAGATTATGTTCAAATCTTGAGCATTCATCAGTTATATGAGCCCTATTTCATAAAGTATTCTGTACTGGTACATCTCATAGTACTGCTTAAGTTTATTGTATTATTTACCATTCCTTCATCATCTTCATATCCCATCATCATTTAAATAGATCTCTACTTTTTTCTATTCCTGTATACTCTACCAATGTATAACTAATATTTCTACCTCTGTTCCCTTACCCCCTTTTCCATAGTTTTTAAGCCTAAACATTTAGATTGATGCAGACATATAATAACATGTATATGTAATATACTTAAAAAATAGGATGACCAGAATAAAAAGATTCCAACATTCTGCAGAAGGTTGTTTTCATGCACAGAGTGCAACCCCATTAATGTACTGAAACCCTTCCTCATATACTTTCACAAGTATAACAAGAATGTGTAATTTATAAAAATTTGATGGAATTATATTTGCATGCCAGTAACTAGTTTTTTTTTCTAATTCAAAGATAACAGGATAGTTTATATAAGGATCGCTCAGTGTGCAACATTGATCTTATCAGATCTCTGACAAGTTAATTGGTTGGCTATGTATGTATAGAAGAAGTGTAAAAAATGTATAAGACTTATTTTAATTTTAATGATGTTTTTGGGCAGCACGGTGGCTTAGTGGTTAGCACTTCTGTCTTACAGTTCTCCCTGTGTTTGCGTGGGTTTCCTCCGGGTGCTCCGGTTTCCTCCCACACTCCAGAAACATACTGGTAGGTTAATTGGCTGCTAACAAATTGACCCTAGTCTGTCTGTCTCTGTCTGAATTTAGACTGTAAGCTCTGATGGGGCAGGGACTGATGTGAGCGAGTTCTCTGTACAGCGCTGCGGAATTAATGGCGTTATATAAATAAATGGTAATAATAATAATATATGTGTACTGGTTAATTGACTCGTTGACCCATAGTCCAGAATAAAACAATCCTATCCCCCAACAGTATGGGCAATGGGGAGGATTCTGGAGATGACATTTAATTGCATGCGGGCGGCAGTTGGAGAAGGCTGCACGTTAGATCAGCTCTGTGTCTTTCCTCACACACAATTATCTGTCCACAATTATAAAACATCTAAAAACTTGTGAAGACAGTGGGAAATTATTGTGGGGGTACAAAGGAGTGTCATCATCACTCCAAAGACAAGGCCATACCATCTATCCCTGGCTTATCTGCATCAACTGACCTACTGTGTACCGAACCCCGGTTTGTCAGTTGGCCCTTCTCCTGCTGAATCCCTGGTTTATCTGCATCAACTGATCTACTGTGTACCGACCCGGCTTTTCAGTTAACCCTTCTCCTGCTGAATCCCTGGCTTATTTACATCAACTGATCTACTGTGTACCGACCCGGCTTGTCAATTAACCCTTCTCCTGCTGAGTCCCTGGCTTATCTGTATCAACTGATCTACTGTGTACCGACCCGGCTTGTCAATTAACCCTTCTCCTGCTGAATCCCTGGCTTATCTGCACCAACTGATCTATTGTGTACCGACCCGGCTTGTCAGTTAACCCTTCTCCTGCTGAATCCCTGGCTTATCTACATCAACTGATCTACTGTGTACCGACCCGGCTTGTCAATTAACCCTTCTCCTGCTGAGTCCCTGGCTTATCTGCACCAACTGATCTACTGTATACCGTCCCGGCTTGTCAGTTAACCCTTCTCCTGCTGAATCCCTGGCTTATCTGCATCAACTGATCTACTGTGTACCGACCCGGCTTGTCAATTAACCCTTCTCCTGCTGAGTCCCTGGCTTATCTGTATCAACTGATCTACTGTGTACCGACCCGGCTTGTCAATTAACCCTTCTCCTGCTGAATCCCTGGCTTATCTGCACCAACTGATCTACTGTATACCGACCCGGCTTGTCAGTTAACCCTTCTCCTGCTGAATCCCTGGCTTATCTGCATCAACTGATCTACTGTGTACCGACCCGGCTTTTCAGTTAACCCTTCTCCTGCTGAATCCCTGGCTTATCTACATCAACTGATCTACTGTGTACCGACCCGGCTTGTCAGTTGGCCCTTCTCCTGCTGGGTCCCTGGCTTGTCTGTATCGGCTGATCTGCTGTGTGCCGGCCCGGCTTGTCGGTTGGCCCTTCTCCTGCTGAGTCCCTGGCTTATCTGCGCCAACTGGTCTGTTGTGTGCCGACCCGGCTTGTCGGTTGGCCCTTCTCCTGCTGGGTCCCTGGCTTGTCTGCATCAACTGATCTACTGTGTACCGACCCGGCTTGTCAATTAACCCTTCTCCTGCTGAATCCCTGGCTTATCTGCACCAACTGATCTACTGTGTACCGACCCGGCTTGTCAATTAACCCTTCTCCTGCTGAATCCCTGGCTTATCTGCATCAACTGATCTACTGTGTACCGACCCGGCTTGTCAATTAACCCTTCTCCTGCTGAATCTCTGGCTTATCTGCATCAACTGATCTACTGTGTACCGACCCGGCTTGTCAATTAACCCTTCTCCTGCTGAATCCCTGGCTTACCTGCATCAACTGATCTACTGTGTATCGACCCGACTTGTCAGTTAACCCTTCTCCTGCTGAATCCCTGGCTTAACTGCATCAACTGCATATAAAACATTATTTTATATGCCATTATTTTGTTTTTCCTGATTGTACATTTACAAGTTTCTACTTTTTACCTGTTATTATTCTACTATTTATATGCCTTTATCTTGTTTTTCCTGATTTTATATTTACCAGCAACTAGTTTTACCTGTTATTATTCTTGCCTATTTCCATTGTCCTTATTACCTCTCCTTCTATTATTCTTTGCCTTCCATGCCCTAATTGGTTATTGTCCTCCATCTTGCTATTGTCTCCCTGCTTATTCTTACCTGTTATCCGCTGTCCTTACTATCTTACTGTTCTGCTATCATTCTTACCTGTCTTCATTGTCCTTATTATCTCACTGTACTGTTGTTCCATGCCCTCCACGCCCTAATTCGTTATTATCTTCCACCTTTTCATTGTCTTCCTGCCTTTGTTCTTACCTGTTTTTCACTGTCCCCACTATCTCACTGTTCTGTTACTCTCTCTCCCTACTATGCCTCCCCGCTTTCACTCCATACCCATACTCTCCCCCCGCCCTACCTCTCCCGTTCCTCCCCGCCATCCCCCGCGCGCTGCTCATCTTGCTAACCTCATCCCCATTTCCCCCCTCTCCTCTCCCCCTTTCTTCTGTGCCCTCTGGAATGCCAGATCCGTCCGCAACAAGCTGACTGCTATCCATGACCTCTTTCTATCCAACTCCTTTAACCTTCTTGCCGTTACTGAAACCTGGCTATCCGATTCTGATACTACTTCCCCCGCTGCCCTCTCCTATGGTGGCCTCTCCTTCACCCACTCCGCCAGGCCTTGTGCCCGCCCTGGCGGTGGAGTTGGCCTCCTCCTCTCCTCCACCTGTACTTTTCGTGTCATTCCCCCTGAACCCTCCCTCTCCTTCTCCACTTTTGAAGCTCACTCCATCCGCCTCTTCTACCCCATCCATCTCCGCGTCACTGTCATCTACCGCCCCCCTGGCCCCACCTCCCTCTTCCTTGACAACTTTGCTAGCTGGCTTCCTCACTACCTCTCCTCCGATCTCCCCTCAATCATTCTTGGTGACTTTAATATCCCCATCGACAAGCCCACCTACCCTGCTTCCAGCAAACTGCTCACCCTCTCTTCCTCCCTTGGTCTCACCCAATGGACCTCCTCCTCTACCCACTGCCTTGGTCACTCCCTTGATCTTGTCTTCTCCTACCTATGTAATCTCTCCGACTTCTCCATCTCTCCCTTTCCTCTATCCGACCACCATCTTCTCTCCTTCTCTCTCTCCTCTTCTCCTGCTCCCCTCCCCCTGCCCAAACCTACTCTGTCCATACGCAACCTCGATGCTCTTGACCCTGCCTCTCTGTCCTCCTCTCTCGATACCCTCCTTTCTCCCCTTTCCTCCCAGGTCTGCCCCAACCAGGCGGTCTCCCTCTACAATCACACCCTCACCTCCGCTCTGGACGCGGTCGCCCCTGCCCACTCCGTCCACCCCCGCTGCTCCAAACCCCAACCCTGGCACTCCAAATTTACCCGCTTCCTCCAAAAAGGCTCCCGTTCCACCGAACGTCACTGGAGAAAATCCCGCTCCCTGGCTGACTTCCTCCACTTTAAATTCAACCTTTCATCCTACAGCTCTGCCCTCTCACTCGCTAAACAATCTTTCTTTAAATCCCTCATCTCTTCCCAGTCCTCTAACCCCCGCCGCCTTTTTGCCACCTTCAGCACTCTCTTGGCCCCCTCCCCTTCCCCCACCCCCTCCTCCCTGACTGCCTCTGATTTCGCCTCCTTCTTCTCCTCTAAAATCGAGGCCATCCGACTTGTAATCTCCTCCTCCACTCTCTCTTCCACCCCTCCCACTCTTCTGTCCTCCCCCCAACCACCTTCCCCTCCACTCCTTCCGTCCCACCACCGGCGAGAAATTCCACTCTCTCATTTTATCCTCCCCCCCACTACCTGCCCCCTGGATCCCATCCCCTCCTACCTTCTTCGCTCCCTTTCCCCCACCACCTGCTCCCACCTCGCTCACCTCTTTAATCTCTCCCTCTCCACTGGCATCTTCCCCTCCTCCTTCAAACATGCTCTCGTATCCCCCATTCTTAAGAAACCTAATCTCGACCCCACTTCTCTCTCAAACTATCGCCCCATATCTCTTCTCCCTTTTGCCTCCAAAATTCTCGAGATGCTCGTCTGCAGCCGTTTCACCTCCTACCTTTCTGAATACTCCCTCCTTGATCCTCTCCAGTCTGGTTTCCGCCCCCTCCACTCCACTGAAACTGCCCTGGCTAAAGTCACCAATGACCTCCTCTCTGCAAAAGCCAGGGGCCACTTCTCCCTTCTCATCCTCCTTGACCTCTCTGCAGCCTTTGACACCGTTGACCACCCCCTCCTCCTTCACACCCTCCAGTCTTTCGGCCTCTCCGGCCCAGTCCTGTCCTGGTTCACCTCTTACCTTACTCACCGTTCCTTCTCTGTCACCACCTCTGGGTCTCTCTCCCCCCCATCCACCCTTCCAGTCGGGGTCCCTCAGGGCTCTGTTCTGGGACCCTTACTCTTCTCTCTATACACCTCCTCCCTGGGTGAACTCATCAGCTCCTTCGGCTTCAGCTACCACCTTTATGCTGACGACACTCAACTATACCTCTCCTCTCCTGATCTCTCTCCCTCCCTCCTCTCTAGGGTGTCCGCCTGCCTCTCTGCCATCTCCTCCTGGATGTCCTCTCGATTCCTCAAACTTAACCTTGCCAAAACTGAGCTCATAGTTTTTCCTCCCTCTCATACCCCATCCCCTTCTGACCTCTCCATCACTGTAGACAACACCTCTATCTCCCCTGTCCCCCAACTTCGCTGCCTTGGTGTCATCCTCGACTCCTCTCTCTCCTTTGGCCCCCACATCCTCTCTCTTGCTAAATCCTGCCGCTTCCAGCTGCGCAACATCGCTTGCATCCGGCCCTTCCTCTCCCAAGATGCCACCAAATGCCTTATCCACTCTCTGATCATCTCCCGCCTGGACTACTGCAACCTCCTCCTCACTGGCCTCCCCCACTCTCATCTCGATCCCCTTCGATCCGTCCTTAACGCTGCAGCTAGGCTTATTTTCCTCTCTCGCCGCTCCTCTTTTGTCTCCCCCCTCTACCTAGCCCTTCACTGGCTCCCATTCCCCTTCAGAATCCTCTTTAAGCTCCTCACACTCACCTACAAGGCCCTCGCCAACTCCACTGTGCCCTACATCTCCACCCTCCTCTCTATTCATGCTCCATCCCGCCCTCTCCGTTCTGCCTCTGACCGTCACCTCTCTTCCCCCCTTATAACCTCCTCCCACGCACGTATCCAAAACTTCGCCCGCGCTGCCCCCCTCCACTGGAACAAGCTCCCTCCCTCCATCAGAACTTCCCCTAATCTGTCCAGCTTCAAACGGGCCCTAAAAACCCACCTTTTTCTTAAAGCCTTTCTGTCTCCCACTTAACTTCCTACCTTATCTTCTGCCTCTGTCCCCCTACTCTCCCTCTCTCCCCTGCGTCTCTCTGTCTGTCCACCCCTCCCCTTAGATTGTACGCTCCTCTGAGCAGGGCCATCTCTCCTCCTGTTTCCACCACTTCTAACTCTGCTCTCCAGCTACTTAGCCCTCCTCCTCAAGGGTCCTCCACCCCACATCCACTCTCGCTCCCTCCTCCCCCCGGGGGTCTCCCTGTCTTCCGCGCCCTCCTTCTTGGGCCCCGTCGTTTGCGGATCCTCCCTCCCCCTTCCCCGCCCTTTCTAGCTGTGCATTGAGCGTACTGAGTTGCTGTGTTTACTGTACTGTGCTGTCTCCCATTGTATTGTGATTTTGTTTGTCTCTGTACGGCGCTGCGGATGCCTTGTGGCGCCTTATAAATAAATATTAATAATAATAATAATTAATAATAATTCTACTTCAATTTTTTGCATTAGAACACCTCAAAGGGACATAAATTAAGGGGGAGCCAAATGTATTATTAACTGCAAAACAAGGGGGTCAAATTTGAATAAGTAAAGCCATAACTTGTTTAAGTAAAGTGCTGGTAACCTTTTAACATCAATCCAAGACTTCTCATACAAAGTAATGTAAACAGCAGTAAGTTCATCTCTGCAATATTGCCTTTGCCAGCATTGTTAGTTAGTAAGAGGATCAAGTGCATTTTTGCTCAAATACAGTTTACTACATCACAGGGAGAGAGTGCGAAGAAGTTGGGAGCCATGTTCCTGTGTTTAAAAGTATGTTCATCAAGTACTTCTACTCTCAGCCTCTGCTGATCTGAACCCCATGTCATTAATTTGTATCTGTCAATCATGCAATTGTGTAATTAAAAGTATGTAAAAGGAATTTGTTATCTATTGCTTTAAACTATGTTGGCCAAGTGTTCACTGATGCATAATTTATGATAGGTGTCTGGCCTCTTCTAGCTCAGTTATTCAAATAGTTTTGTTTTTTTCCTCTGATTGGCTGACTAATTAACACAGATGTAGTTAATTTGTATTCATCCCAACTATATCTTAGCATTCATTCAGGGGAAATGTGTTTGGAGTGTGACATGTTTGGGGTTTCCTACATTAAGTGGATTTCTCTCACAGAGTGTTTGGAAATGTACAATTAAACAACACAAGTGAACAAACATTGCACAACATCTGAAGAAATCCATGAATAAGCTACATCTACAGCAGCCTAACACAGCACTACTACTCTAACTTCTCTTTTGTGTATCTGACTGTCTTTCCGCCATCTCCCCTTGGATGTCCTCACGTTTTTCTCAAAAATAACATTTCCAAAACCAAACTCATTGTCTTTCCTCCTTCTAGATCTTCATCCCACATTTGATCTCTCTATCACTGCTAACAACACCACCATCTCATGTGTTCCCTAATTCTGCTGCCTTGGCATCACTCTCGACTTCTCCCTCTCTTTTGCCTCCCACATTCAATCTACAGTCCAACCCTGTCACTTCCAACTATGCAACATCGCCCGCATACGGCCCTTCCTAACCCAGGACACTGCCAAAACTATTATCCATGCACTCATCATTTCCCATCTTGATTACTGTCCCCTTCCCCTCACTGGTTTCCCCTGCTCTCACCTCGCCCTCCTTTGTTCTATATTCAACACAGCTGCGTTCTTCTTTTCACATCGCTCTTCTTCTTCCTCCCCGTCTGCTTGGCCTTACACTGGCTACCTTTCCCCTACAGACTCCTCATCCTCCCCTACAAGGCATTCTTCAACTCCACTGCCCCATACATCCTCTCAATTTACACTCCATCCTGTTCCCTGCGATTGGCCAAAGACCGTCGCCTCACCACCTCTCTGAACACGTCTTCCAACTCAAAAATTCAAGATTTTTCCTGGGCTACTCCCCTCCACTGGAACAACCCCCCACCTCCTATGAGACTGTCCCCTAATCTGTGCACCTTTAAATAGCCATTCATCTAACCATCTCCATGCTTGATCACCTCACCTCTCTCTTCCCCTGTCCCCTTACTAGCTCCACTTGCACTTGACTCCCTCCACTGAATGCCCAGTCTGTTTGCTCTCCCTTTAGAATGTAAGCTCTTTTGAGCCATGCCCTCTTCCCTCCTGTCTCTTTACCTATTCTTCTGCCCCATCTTCTCTGCACTAGCTATGCTTGCAGCAATTAGAGTCTTAGTATTACTTATTTATTGCTCTGTTCTGTTTCTCCCCGTATTGTCTACTGTTTGTACTTGTACGGCATGGTGCCTTAAAAATAAACGATAATAATAATAATAATAATAATAATTGCAACTAGGTATTTTTTAAATTACCTCAAATGTGTTGCCTTTTACTCTTGAATCATAATGTTTAACAAATTGCTTTTCTTACTCTCCTATCATGGCATTATCTTTAGGAGTATCATCCTTCACCCATCCTGCAACACAAACATCTATCCATATTGCGCCTCAAAGTCAGGTTGGGCTGGGGAGCAGGGGGGCATGTGCCAGAAAATAAAAGGTCACACATTTTAAAAACATCTTACCTATCTTTCTCTCTCTCCGCTTCTATTAGCTAGTGATATATTACCTAATCATGGATCCCCACACTCCCCCACTACCCATATATCAGAACACTACCAAAATCCAGCAAACCTCAAAGACATCACCTGTCTCCCATTACTTTCAAAGTGCTTTAAATGTGCCCTTTATTTATAGTTGGAAAGGGCATGTCCTAGATAAACTTTAAGTTTCAGTGTACAAATAAAGCTACCAAGTATTTGTGTGCTTAATGACAAAACAGACAGTATTTTACTTATGTGCAAAATTATAAACTAATTTGCACCCCTTACATTGTAACATGGTTTAGTCAAGGAGAAAACTTACTCAATTTTTTGCCTTACTTTCTTTAATGAATAAGGCCCTCTGTCTGTAATAAACTTACTTCCATACATGACCTCTTCCTCTCAAACAACCTCAACCTTTTGGCAAAAACTGAAACATGGCTTACACAATCGGACACCGTCTCACCTGCAGTCCTTGCACATGGTTGCCTCCATGTCACCCACACTCCCAGACCTGGAGGCAGACAAGGAGGTGGGGTTGAATTACTTCTCTCCCCACAGTTCACATTCAGTTTACCAAATGTCCCATCACTCACATTCACATCTTTTGAAGTGCATGCTATTCAAATTTTCAATCCATTCTCTATGTATGTTACTGTGATCTATCACCCCCCTGGACTGCACTAACAATTTAATGAAGATTTCTCTACATGGCTCCCTCACTTCTTTTCTTTCGACATCCCCACCATCAGACTGGGTGATTTCAACATCTCCAATGCTAAGCTACATTCCAATTCTGCTTCCAAACTACTCTCTCTAATTTCCTCCCTCAACCTTTTCCAGTGGGTTGAATCCTCTATTTACTGGGATAGCCATTGCTTTGATCTTGTTTTCTCTAGACTATGCTGGGCCACTGTGCTGCTCGCGAAGGCCTGTCTGTTCGCCTGCCAGAGCAACAACCGGGACACTATCACTCCACTGCTGCTGGCAAGCTGTCAAACAGCCAGGCATGCGGAGGTAGTTAAGTTAGTTCATTAGCTTACATCTGGGGGCTAATTGGTGCAAGATCCAGCCCTGCTCCTGGTGGAACAGCAATACTATTTAAGGAAGGGGGGACTTAGCCTCCCTGCCAGTGAAAGGTTCTGTATTCCACGTTCCTGACCTGCTCCAGTTTGCAGTATTTCTGTATTTTGATTGACTGTTTACCTGACCAAGCCTGTTTAGCCTGTTGCCCTGACCTTTGGCTTGAGAAAGTCTTATTTCAGAGACGAAACGCGTTGCCAACTCTTGCATAATTCTTGAGCTTACTTATTACCAGTCTTATGAACCTGCTGATTATACACCCACCGAATACACGAACGGACAAAGTTTATGTGGAATTAACAACAGTCATCCTGTGTTTCTGCCTGGGCAGATTTTCTATACAAAGTATTCCTCGGAACTTGCTGACAGCAGTGAGCTGCAGAAGGTGATTTATTGGAGAGCCGTAAAACAAGAGGCATGAGACCAGAACAGCTTTCTACACACACACTGCCATTTGAGTTACTATGACAGCAGTTAGCTGCACATAACTCGATAGCGGAGAGCCGTGGAACAAGCATGAGAAGGGATCGTAAGTACTGATGGTTTTCACTACCTTTTCTTACATATTGCTGGATAATAGTGGGCTCGCTAATCCGGATAAACTTTTCAGTGCCTTCACCATCTTCATCAGACATCTATAGTTCTACTACCATATATTAGATTTCGGATATAAAGTACAGCTACTTTGTCGCTATACTGTGTATAATATTGGTCCTATTTTTGCTCAAGAGATTTTTAACCAATGCTACAGTATATAGGAAAGATATCTCCATTATTTTATATATTGGACATTATTGAATGTATGTGTAATAATAAATACACTGTTGTTATTTCTACCCTGGTCTTTGACATAATATTTTTTACTGTCTTCAGTTTGTACTTTAGCGCTGTTGTTTTTTTCTTTTGTTTTTTTTCCTTTTGGACATGTGCACATATGCATTGAACAATAAGGGTGTGCCAAGGTTGAGTGCATACACATTCATCTGATTCAAGGGGTAGGCGTCTCTCAGGTATGTAAGTTTTAGCCATATCACTTGCACCAGCAACAGGAAAGGTGTAAGTGCCGATTTATTGTGATGATGGTTTCATATTCAAGCCAGAACATGTGTTTGCAATTAAGAGAATGTGTAAAAATGCATTATATGTACAGTATACATTAATACACATTGAGGTCCTTTATGAGACAGGCCCATAGTGTGGACTTCAAAGTAACACCCCCATAGCTGTCCCAAACTCCACTCTGAGCTACACTTATTTGTCCAGCTTCAGCTGTACCCTCTTCCAAACAGAATGTAAGATTTCTCATGAGCAGCCCCCACCCTACCATTTGTTTTCATGTCTTCATTTATTTTGTCTACGTTGCATGGTCCTGATTTCCCGCTGTGATGCCTTACAAATTAATAATAATAATAATAATAATAATAATAATACATTAGTGGACCGAGGATATAGATTATATTAGTGGGCTCTCATTCACATCTGATAAACATCAGGGGGGACTTGCAGTTTCATCCCAAAAGTCAGTTTTGGAGCACAAGGGGTCTTAAAACTTAAAGTAGATTTATATTTATAACTTAGTCTGATGTTAGAGGAATGTAACTTTCTGCATTTAGATTATTAAATTGAGGGTGCTTTGTTTTGTAACTTAAGCTTTTTAACATTACGTTTCGCTTAAAAGAAGAAGATACCAGGTTAACAGTAAGTGGGTGGGACCCTTGTCCAAGTGAGCCCAGAGCCCTTTTTGTCTTTTTATTATACCGGCCCAGGAAGGAGGAGAATAATAAGTACCAGCGTGAAGCAGATTGGATGGATTATGTAGGACTGAAAAACAGACAGGGGTCGTTTAAAAGGGCGCTAATGGTGGACAGAGATAGAGAGTGAGACACAGAGACAGTGAGAGAGAAAGTGAGAGTGAAAGAGAAAGTGATGCAGGAAGAAAACACATTGGACAGCACGTGCGGATAGTGGAGCCGAGACAGCACAACAAAGAGAACCATGCAGAGTAAATGTGAGGCAACTGAGAAATTAAAGCAGACAGAGCCATCCTCTGTGCTGCTATAGGTAATCATTTCACACCATAGCTGCTTCTGCACCCTATTTCTATTGTTTGATCTGCATCTTCAATTCCATCTTTGTGTCTATTGTCTCTGCCTTACTTCCATTTGCTTATTGCTACCAATTTACCTTTTCTCTCAACTATTAATATTTCCATTGCTTCTTAGCTGTTCATACCTCATTGACTTTATTATTCTAACTGCCTCTGTAGTCATAGCTATTGTTCTTTTTAAATTGCCAAACATTTGACTTAGTTTTAGCTGTGACATGTCCCTATATTTAGTCTTATGTCATTTGGATTAAAGTAAGAAGAAAAGAAACAGTTACTTATATAAATAAAAGTCACTAGTGAGAAGGAATAATAGGAGCAGAAACAGGGATAGATTGAGAGGATCAGGGAGTAAGGGAGGAGTGAGACAAGCAGGATGTGAGGCACAGCGGAGAGCAGGGACGGAGAGAGGGGATACTTGCAATGAAGATAGGGACACATAGCAACAGCGAAAGTAAACAAATAAGGGAAAGATAAAGGGTAAGTATGGAAGATACAAGGGAGATATTTTGAAAAGTTTTATTATAATATTATGGAGATATGAGGGAAAATGGAAGTACACAAAGGAGACATGAGGGAGAGGTGGAGGGACGCAGAAGAACGGAAAATGGACACAGGAAAGGTGGGGGACACAGAGTGGATAGCCTTGCATCATTTTTAATATGTTTTATATTATACTATATAGTGCTAAAATGCATCTGTGGTTGGATCACTTATAAATAACTTGTATTATATATTTAAATTATATATTATATATTTAAATTGTTAGTACAGTGCACCAATTTATACCATTGCAGATGTACTGACTTTTGATACTGTGTATTAGAAACGTACTGATTTCTGAGGTATTGATTTCTGTGACAGTATGTCATGTTTGGGTTTTGTAACTTTTCTATAGGAAATCCCAAGTAGGCATATGTGTAGAGGGGATGTGTCTTTGTAACTGTCTGGAGAAAGGTAATCTCATGTTAATTAGACCTTTTCATTGCTGAGTGACCAACATGCCTGCTGCACGTGAAAGACTGAATTAGACTTGCTAGTAGACTTCCTATGTGTGAAAGACTCAGGATGCAAGTGATCACAGATTAATGTGAATTTTAGAAGTTACATTGTGTTAAAAACAAGATTAGAGAAGATGTTATATCCTGATGGTAAACATTCAATATAAAACCACAGCAATGTAAAAAGGTGTTAAACCTTCCAGGTTGATTTATGTGTAGGAAGCACCTGGATTGGTTGGAGGGGCAGGTGGCTGGATTACCTCCTGTCAGGGTATCTGTGTAAATCTGTATAAAAAGCGCACTATTTACTATTATACCATCTGTACCTTCTGAGATCACTAGTACCACAAACTAGTGTAACTGTCCTTATTAGGACACTTGAGCTAATAAAAACCATTGCTTCAAGATCCTGCTTTGACACCTACTTGCCTGCGGCAATTCCTGTGACCTACAGATTAGACCAATCTAATCCGTTTTCCGGCTGTTCTGAGGTTGGGACCCAGCATTCCAGTACCAACGCTCTGCCCGCAACTTGCAGCTCTGGCCAGTGTGATAGGCCAGGGGGAACCATCCACAGCTACCCTGATCTAAAGGAAGAGGTCAGGGGAATCAGCCCAGGTACCCAGCAAGGGGGTACACTAGCAGCAAAAGGTACCCAGAAGGAAGTGGTTGTAGGTGTCGGTGAAGGAACCTAGCGGTGGCAACAGGCCCCTCCTGCTGCAGTTAGAGGGGCACAATTTGGGATAGAGAAAGAGGTCAGTGGCAATGCAAGCCCAGCCGGTCCCCAGCAACAACGGATAGAGTGGCATAAGAGGTCCATCCTGTCACAGCATCTAAAGTTAATTTTACTCTATCAAAACTCCTAAACATGAAGGGGGCCTAGAGCCCTGGCCATTCATTTCAAAGTGAAAGTTCCATACTGGCACTTCTAAATTTCCACTTTGCCCTCTAATTGAAACCAATCAGATGTTAACATTTATCTCTCTAGTGCAAATTGGAGAATGTCTTATTGGTTACTATAGTCTTATTGTAGATTTGCTCACCAGTAATAAAGCTATACAAAGAAACACACAACACACTTACCTTTTTTAAAGGTTCTTTCTGAGCACTTTTTCCTATTTCTTTGTCTTCTTGTCAAACTGGATGTCGCATTTTGTTTCTTTTTCACACAAACTTTAAATGTTCATTATTAAGAATTCATCAGTAAGAATGACAAAAATTGGTAAAACACAAAATGCGCCCTATCAGTCATTCCTTTCATGCATTTAGCACATAGTTACACGACTAGTCAAAAATATAGGAATTTTGTTTCTGGAACATTGCAGAACCCTTAGGAAAATGGTACTTAGGGTAATATACATATGAACACATACATAACATCTCTCTTTTTCCCTTCAATTTCATAACACATAAAAAGTAATCCAAATAATACAACTAAACTTGATTTTCATTCATTTTCATTATCATACCAGAGTTGGCTAATAGATGCATTGTGTCATGTAATACTTTTTATTTGTCATTTTATGCATGTGATACTGGAATGAACCAATCGTAACCATTTTCAGCACAGTATAGTCTGAGTGTCCCCACTCTGAACTGCACATGCTGAGGGAATGAACATTATTTAAGCATTAACAAAGGCTCTATTTAAGTCAATTGAGTTATGGAAAATGCTTAAAAACCCCAAGTGCTCTTTAAAAAGCATTTGGAATGAATTTAAATGGCTTTTAAAGCATTTAGCAAGGTTTTATTTAAGGCAATGGAGACATGGAAAAATACTCAAAACTGCCCCCAACAGTGCTTCAAAGGTGTACATGTATTTTTGAAGCCCTCTAAACTCCTCTTTCTGGACTCCATTCAAAGTGGAGCCTGACTCTTGTAAGAGCTTTGTTTTGTAGAGTGAGACACAATAGAGGTGTAACATACTTCAATGTGAAGAGAAGTTCTTACATCCAAATTGTTTCGTATGATATGTTTTTCTTGCAGCCCTTTCATTGTACTGGGTTTTAGAAAACTTGTTAAAATTATTTCCTGATTAAGTGTATTTTTGATAGTTTTTTTGCACTTTTGGGCACCTTGATGCAGTTGAGTTCTTGTGACCTTTTATATTTATGTTACAGGAGCTCTCCGCCATGCAAGGCATCATTAATACATTAATTGTCAAAATTCTATTTGTAGAAAATAAAGTAGTACATCTTTTGTCCATACTATCCATGGATAGGTCCTTGCAAAGTGTTCTCCATAGACAGTCATTGCAACATTCAGTAATTTCTAATTGATGGGAACTATCACAAAGCAGCATATTTATAATATAAGAAAACTTAATCATAGTTATAATTAATTTAATTGTATTGCTAGTTCTGGAGATATGAAATATAGGACATTACAATATACTGCTCTGAAATTGAAGCGGAAAAATAAAATTATGTAAAATTTATGTCGTTTAAGTAACATCAGTAAAGTGGAATATGTATAGATTTGTTAAAAAGCAAATACAAGTTATTCTTAGGAATGGGTTTGACTCCCATTATTATTAATATATGCTCAGTAAAAAAATGGGCATTTGTTGAACTGCACAAAAAAATGTTTCTCTGGGTTTATTAATAGGAATAGAAACTGCCATATTATTTTCCCTCCCGGGGTTAAAATCAAATCCTTTCCATTAACACAAAATGAACGTTGCTGTCAGTCGCCATAGTGTCATTGAAAAAAACCATAATAGACTTATAACTAAACATTTTACAGATGGATTAACAAGCACCAAGAGATCTCCAAATATACAGTGCTTTCAGGATCAGTATATAACGTAATATAATGCTGGCTATAATATGCTAATAACTGTTGTTTAAAGGTTTCTGTTATATGTCTATTTACTCACTTTGGGCCTGATTCATTAAGGACCGCAAAGTGAACGCAATTTGCGTTTTTAAAAATTGGATGGAAACTACACGCACGTACTCCCATATTCAAGTTCAAGAGGATCTCAAGAAGCGTTTCCCATTAAATATGGGTATAAGTACGCTCTGGCTATATGTGAAATGCCGTATGTAGACAGACACAACACACTGCAGGATACTCACATGCATATGTGTCCCATAAAGTCCCATCAGAACATATGCAAAAAAAAATAATTCTAATAAATAAATGAACAACTCTTAATACTGGGCTATAAACAATAATAAAAAATATATATGTTTAAATAAATTATATATATATATATATATATATATATATATATATATATATATATATTGCATGATACATTAATCGTTATGTCCTAAATGCACACTGTACATACAATATATTTGTATAGTTGTAGTTTGCGCAAGTGATACATCTAACAAACATGTATGTAAGAGCTGCCCAGGGTTGGATGAATGTGAGTTCGCTCAACCTCAGCCCACCCTTACTGTACACTGCCTACATATATCCGCCCCTCACCTTCCTGGTTCCGCACTTCAAGTCGTATGCATTTGGAAGTGTCATTTGCGTTCAAACATGCGTTGCATGCACTTGTGATCACTGATGTAAGGTCCGTCTCAGAACATGCACAGAACAATCTCAAGATATGGCACGCACCGGGACTTACATCTAAATTTAATCAGGCCCTATATGTTTTTGAAATGCAAGTAAAATATAAAGTATAAGGACAATTCCTGAAAATAATTCCACCGGCTCTTTTAATCTATTTTTTGATATATATATATATATATATATATATATATATATATATATATATATATATATATATATATAATGCAGCCCTTTATAATGATACCAAGAGAGTTTTTTCTACAGCTCTACGTGTAAAAGGGAACCGTGCATATAAAGAGAAAAATGTTTCCCTGCTATTTAATGTGCCCATTGATCTGTTTGTGAAGTTTCTGCATTTTATTTTTAATAAACCGGAAATTCCGAATTAATTATAAGAAGGACACCCTTCTGTTACCATATTTGAAAAATGAATACTGTCTCTTTAATGAACAAAAATCCCAGTATAATGTAATACCAATGTTAATGCCAATAAGTAATAATGACATATAGCTCTGATTGTGTAGAATGACATTTGGCTTAGCAGTTTTAACATATTGCACAAAATGTGGATTTTCCCTATTGCTGAAAAATAAGACATAGAAGACATGGTAATAACCTGTACCACAAGAATACAAAAATAAAAACCATTATTATGATTTGCAGAAATATTGTTTTGTATTTTGTTTCTTTTTTAACCATTTTAATCATGTATGTATAGGCATACAGCATGGAGGGAAGTGGTAAAGGATAGTGGTTACAATGGTGGCAAGATGCAAATTCATTCTGGCAAAATAAGATGCACACAACACAAGCATGCTCAAATCTGTGCCATACAAATATTACTGATGGCAACGGATGGAATGAAATCTGCATCATACATGATTATTATTGTTTCATTTCAAATGCAGGTACTTGTCTGTTTGCAGTTTTATAGCAATCTCCAAAAGGGAGGTGCCTGTCTCACTGCTACACTGGAAGTACTTTGTTAAAAGAGAACACGTTATACAGAAGTAGCCATTCCGTTGCATTGAAAAAAAAAAGTAAAAAAAGAAAAAAAAAAACATTTCTGGAAAAGCAAATACAAAGTATAGCAGATTACTAAAGTAAAAGGACGGAACAGAAAAGTTATACATACAATTTAGGTTTAAGTATTAATGACATGGGAATTGTTGATCAGACATAAAAGGCATTAGGCATAACATATTTTATGAAAAATCAAAACTGGTAAATAAGACTATAAACACTGTTAGCTTCTGTAGAAAACACAATTTTGATTGCATTTTTTAAATAAAGCAAGGTGTGCGTTGTAGAGAAAAGCAAGACGTTCTGGCTGACGTCACTAGTGGGGGAAGTATTAACCCATTTATAGAATGGAGACTAAAATTGTGAGGCTTGCTGAAAATCCCATTTCAAAACCCAGTATCAGATTCTTGTGAAAAATAAATTGGATGGACTGCAAAAGAGGAACTGTTGATGTTATAAGGTTGATTCCAGTGAGAAAAAAATGAACTTTCACCATTACGTTAGATTCAACGGTTATTTCTGAAAGATAAAAATATGCAGGGACACTAATATGCGGAAATGAAATAATTTGTAACACTAAATGACCCTTATGTGCCAACAATGCATTTAACCTTTGGACTCGTCTGTGAAAATGTAATATATAAAAAGAACATTTCTATGGGAAATGGAATTGTCATCTAAACTCAAAGAAAGTCGGCTTCTAAATTGTATGCATATTTATTTGTATCAGTAAGTAATCTCCCACATATACACAATATAAAAATGCAGGAATATTTCTTCCTTCATTTTCTATTGTGCTACCCTAGAGCACAGTAAATATATTTCCTACATTTGCATACCTCAAGTGGAATTATTAGCAACACATAAAAAAATATATATTTGACTTTTAGACATATATTTGTAGGTGTAAGAACCAGATTTGTATTTTCATACAAAAATAATTCATAATTATTTCTGCTGAAAAACAGCTCAAGTCAACTAGATTCAGTCCCCATATGCTACTCAATGCAAAGGAACTTGATATTCAGAGCAGCTTTTAAGTCTTATATATAATTTAAGTTAGGAATCATATAATAAATATTTCTTATTTGCAGTACAAATATAATTTAAAGACTAATGATTGGCTGATATGAAAAAAATATGAAAGATAGTAGGTAAATAAACAAATACTAGTTTTTCATGAGCGATAGTATTCAGAAAGGCAAAATGCTAAACTCGTTTTATAGCCAACATTTGATATCTAAAAATATGTATAAAATAATTCTAACCTTTTAAACATACAGTATAACTACATAAATATTTATTACATTCATATCACATAGTTTTTGAGAACCTGCCCTATAGATTTTTGTACCTGAGCCCTAGTGAAAATTCAAAACTCTCTTTTAACTTAAGGTCTATAAGTTTGCTAGATTGACTGATATCTACTGAAAGCCTCTCGCCACGAGGAGGAAAGAGAGTCTTACAGTTAACAAAATCGCCAAAATTATTTTTTGTTGTTAACAAAAACAATAATTTTGTGCGTCCCAAGTTTTAAAGATTTGTTCATGGACTATTTTTCAATACTGAGCAAATGGAAAGTATATTATTCTATATATTGCAATTCTCATTGTCAAAGCTAAATATTCCGAGCTGCATACGCAGATATTTATTAAAGCAAAAAAAGATGACAGCATGGCCATGTTTAGTAGAAATGTCACGATGAGAAGGTTTGCAGCCCGTGTCCTTGGAAATTATATTTATACGTTGTATAAATATATATTTTATATATAATAATAATAATATATATTTATATATTTATATATTATAAATTATATATTGTACGTTGGCAACTATAGTTCAAATAAGGGATTTGTTTTATACACTATAACTAGACTATAATGGGGATTATTTTTTTTCAGTAACATGACAATCAATGTACCACATTTTTGAAGCAGAAGCAAAAAGTGCAAAATAAACAAATAGACCAATCTAAAAAAGTCTTATTTACCAGTAATACCGTAGGAGTAAACAGCAGCTCCAGAGTATTCAAAAGTCTTATTGTATTATTTTGACAATCCAAAGTACCATTTATTGATATGATTTATAAGAACCTTGCTACTGTAATGGTGCAATATGTAAAAGGGTGAATGAGCATGGAATTGATATGACACATAATATACACAGCACATCACATAAAGAAAAGACTGTTGATTGGCCTTTGCCCAGCAGAGGTAGATAAAGGTTATAACAAACTGTTTACTGACCATACATACAGGTATTTAAACAGTAGATCAGTTGAACAAGAGCTCACCCGGTAAGTGCTTTTCATACATTGCTCTTTTCTATAGAACTAACGTCCCGCCCAGTTATTGCTCCACTATATTTAAATACACTTTCTACCTAAAATCTACATTCTACCATTATTTAAGGCTTTTTATATTATTCATTCTACTAGTCTTATATTTGCATTATGTAAATGAATATACAATGTGCCCCACCGACGATAAAAAGCACCATTTATTCCCACACATAAATCTGTTATTGAAAATTGTTCATTAAAACAAAACAGCACTAAACTACATAATATTTTTTGCTTTGTTTTGTTTCTTCATTCTCGGTGCATTTTCTTCCGATTTGCGCTATTGTGTCAAAATCCCTTAATTTCGTGTTTTAGCGCAATTTTCTATGATTAAACAGTTCTTTTAAAGTGAAAAATGCATAGTATTGGTTCTTCCCATGTATCTCAGGTAGTAAATGAAGCGAAGACTAACTGTATAAAACGGGGAGCATTCTGGTGAAGAAGTAGTGTTTGCTTTTAAAATGTATTTCCTTCATATCCCTGCTACACAGCAAACATTTTTGAAGTGCACTTTCCAAGTGTAGAAAGAGAATAGGAAGGAAACTGAGTTTAATTATTTTCACAGCCCTTAGAAATTTTCCTTCCTTTAAATTTACTACAAACTGGGAGGAAAAAAAACAACAACCAAGAATGTAATTTGTAACGGTAGTAAATAAAAATAAATATACAATTGTATGGTCTGTTATTCACTTACACACACTGAGAATACAATTAGACTTCATGAACCTCTTTGTATTAGAATGCAATGAGAATATCCTCAGAATTCCGACATTGGTAGATGCATCTTGCACACTGATGGACTTTTTGTTGATGTAGCATTTGGAAACGCACTACAAACAGGACTCATTTATTAATTCAGCAAAACTAATGCCTCTATCTTGTTGTAGTCATTTCTATTTGAATCTGCTCATGTTGCTTGGAGATCCCTACATGTATTTACAACTCTCTGCCTTTTCATTTTTACTCACAAAGCCATTCTTACGAGCATAACAATAACCATCATCTTTATCCTGCCAAAGGACATCTACAACAGACATCCAACATTATGTTCAAGAATTACAGCGCCTACATACCATATAACTTTATATTGGCTCTTATATCTATCTAATAGATTTGATTTAAATCAATGCTACCAGAATATCTGAAAGAACTCCAAAGACATTAACAGTGACCAAAACCATTGATTTTTTTTAGTTGAATATATAGGCCTAATTGTTTTACTAAGCTCGGAATAAATAAAATTAGAAATAAAAAAAGGCTTTAGTGTTCTCCGTGACCTGCATGCAACACTTCCCATTTCTGCATGTTCTTCGTATACACATAAATATCTTTTTTTTTTATATATATATATAAAAAAATACTTTAACTACAGCAGAAATTAAAACATAATTCACAATGAATGCAAAATGTAACCTCCAATGTGAAGGCCTTCAACTATATTACTCACTGAGCTTAACTGGTTCAACATACTGAATTTTAAAGGTTGCTCCTGTTCAACTGACCAGTGAAAAGACTGGACATTATTTGTTTAAATGGAAACTGAAACAACACAGTTTGTTATAGGTGCACATAAAAATGAGATAACTGTCCAACTTGTTATTTTCACTGTTTTTACCCTCTCCCAGCGCTAGTCCTCAGGGTTGTCTCAGTCAGTTCACTTGTGCAACAGTGATAGAAACACCCCTCAGTATAGGTGTACCCATTACTCATAATTGCACATTTAGAACTAGGCTGATTCTATTATTGTTTTTTATGGTTTTGTTTTTTTTTTGTTTTTTGTTGGTTTTTTTTGCTTCAAGGAGATGGGTAAAACAATGATTTGTATCGGCAGAATGGAAAGTATTGTTGTTATTTTGCCATGTTTTGTATTCATAGCCCTTCTGCCTTAACAATAGAAATTGACAGGACATAAATATGAGTACAGATAATGGCTAGAAATATATAGACAGTGAAAAGACTCAGTATAGCTTTGAGAAACCATCCCAAAAATAAAATCCTGTATTAACAAGTGCAAAAATCAAACAAAAAAATCCATACATTAAAACACAGTGTATAAAATGGTGTGAGAAATTTAAGTCACCATACAGCCTTTTAGTCAATAAAAAGCTGTCCCATTTTGTCCTTGAATTTTGGAGCTTGGCCCATGTCGCCATTTTTACATAGACTGACTTGTAAAAATTGGTTGTAAGGTACAAGCACCTTGTTTCTAGTACATGTGACGGTAGCATTTTGCTGGAGTGGGCCAGTGGTGTGTATATCCAATGAAATATTTCCAATCTCTTATTCCTCATTTGTTGAATGGTCTTCCAAAATTCTTATGTTTTCAAAACCCAGTCCTGTTGAGTTTTGTGCTGCTGAGACTGCTAGTACGGTATGTAATAGTATCAGTACAAGAACACACAGTTTAAGTCTGCTGTTACACAGTCTGGATGCTGATGAAGCTGTGAGTGACGTCCTGTGACACAACATTGAGTCATGTGGTTTTTTAGTCCCTTTGGATTGGTTATCTGTTGATAATTCCCATCTGACATCACAGCATTCTGGCTCTGCATTGGTTGGATAGTTTTCATACAGCCCTACAAATCAAAACAAAATTAATTAATGTGGTGTAAAGTAATAAATTATAAATGACTGGACAACAACAATAATTTCATTCTGCTCTTGAAACATTAAATATTCTGTACAATATAAACACATATCTTCAGCTACAAACAATATGGATGTTTAACTGGTGGAAGCAAGCAATTTATTTAGAAAGAAGCCTTATTTTCTTTGTATTATGTTATATATCGCTTAGCTTTATATTATGGTGGTTTGGAATTGAAACATATTTCTGCTTTGCTATGCATAGAGCTTTAAATCAGAGTTTCTTGACAGGTATGTATACCCAATGTGTACTTCAGACTCTTAAGGGGTACTTCCAACCATTTAGATTAACTGAAAATAACATGTGAATGTATGTGTGCGAAATAAGTAGAGTAATAATATATATATAGCAAGGCACTTGGGGCTAGATTTACTAAACTGCGGATTTGAAAAAGTGGAGATGTTGCCTATAGCAACCAATCAGATTCTAGCTGTCATTTATTTAGTGCATTCTACAAAATGACAGCTATAATCTGATTGGTTGCCATAGGCAACATCTCCACTTTTTTAAACCCGCAGCTTAGTAAATATTCCCCTTGGTGTGAATGTATAAATCCTAATGGGTACTTGGTATACATTTATACACATAAGGCGGAAAATATTATTCATCATAAGGGGTAAATTTTACAATAATGTTGAGAATGCTGCTTTAAATTACTATTGTTGTTAGATTAAAAAGTATAGTCACCGAAAAAAAAGCAGAAAAGAATACTACTATTGTAAGAGGCACCCCTTGGGTAATAATATTAGCATATCATTCAGGAACTGGTACATAAATCCACAAGTGGCCAAACACAATAACTATGATACAATTTTACTTTTACTACTTGATAATACAAATCTATATTTTTTTAAAAGCGGAATATTACAAAATGTAAACTTTACTTAACAATCAGAGTATCATATGTCCAAACTATAAGTAAGCCAGTTTTCAATATTAGGCCAGAATAATTCAGTTTTATTTTCTTCGAATTGTCAATAATTGGCCAATGTGGCAAGTGTGGAAAATTTTCCGACTCCCGGATGGCAGGGCCACCTTAACAACATTATGGGCCCACGGTCAAAGCAGTGCAGCGGGACCCCTACCTCTATATATGTGTATCATATATATATATATTTATATATATATATATATATATATATATATATATATTTATATATATATATATATATATATATATATATATATATATATATATTATTATTTTTTTGCAGGATTTTTTTTTTTGCAGGATTATTTATTTTACTTAAGTCTATGGGGCCCCCTTGCCTGTCGTGCCCAATGGAAGAGATGGCCCTGCCGGGTGGCCTGACCTTAATTTGGATTCCTTATCCTTGGGCTCTATATTTATTCCTTACTGCTATAGGCTTAATCAAACTAACTTTTGAGGCAGAGCTTCTTTATGAGAGACTGATTATATGCTATTGACAGTTATATGAATTGTGGTTACCTATAAACAAACCAAAGATTCGAATTCTATATTTATTAATATGCACTCTAGATTAGGACAAATACAAACGGTTTTACATTAATTACGTTGCACACCAGGTTCCATCTATCTATGAATACATAATTCTGTTGTGCATTTGAAATTTTTGGTATTCAGATCCCGGATTTTTACTGACCCTCCTGTGAGTTTCAACTATTTACCAGTTATTGATTTTACTATTATTAATACATGAGCATTACCGATATTAATGATATGTATTTTCTTTTCCTTGGATTTCTTATCTGATTATTTCAGAGTATGTTCATATATTTTTTGAGATTGTGGATGAAGTACACTGTGGATATGTGCCATCTTTTGCGCTGTTCTATTTACTCTCTAGTCTATTTTGGGGGATTTGCACCATTCCCATTATAGCTGCATTCGGTACATTTACAAGAGTGTAATAGATACACATTTAGGACCTCATTTAGAGTCGGACGCAAAGTCCGTTTTAGGCGCATCCAACAAAAAACACTATCATGCATGTGCAGAAAGCCCCAAATCCGCCTGCATCTTGGACACTGGCGCCTAAAACAGACTTTGCGTTCGACTCTAAATGAGGTCCT